>NW_027103562.1:2109154-2503360 GCF_902728285.1 Clytia hemisphaerica | reverse complement strand
GTGCTTTAGCTCTTTGACAAAAAAAAAGAATATTGTAACATTATGTTTGTTATTGTTTTGAAATCCGGAGGCTTCTGATTATCAAGTGCTAAAATTCTATTGTAAGTCACATAACCTAAGTAGGATTTCCTATCAAGATATGGCACATCTGACCTGTCGGGGGCATATCTTTGGGAGGTGTAAGAGTGAGTTAAGCCTTGGTCCCTTAGTTTCCCCAGCTGAAAGTTTCTATAAGTAGTGACTTTTTAGTTGAAAAATTTACTAATTTTACTTGATTGTAATTTTAAATACGAAAAGTTCTGCACCACAATTCGTGACTAAGTCACTGTCGAATATTGTTAAATTTGTGAAAACTTGGGCGGACTGAATTTTTCTTTCAGTTGCAAGCAGAAAATGATGAATATGAAATTTGCATTTGCCGTCTCTTGATGGTTGCATTTATAATACAGAAGTTGAAGGTGAGAGATTTTTGTAAATTTTTATAATTATTAATTCTATTCGCTTTATTAATGTGTAATAACTAATAATGTAATCAACTTGAAGGAACCCTTGAATTGAAATTTTTTTCGAAATACCATTTTTACTAAAAGTTTATAATGTAGTACTCGGAAAATCTTTTAAACATAAGCGAGGTAACAAATTATCATATTGGTTGAGTAATACGTAAAAAAAGTGCCCACTAAAAAAAGAACTTTTCATTGGTTTATCTACAATGGGTTGACCTGTTTCCAGAAATTAAGCAAAATTCTACGGTAAAAAAATACAATCATATAGAAAAAAATTTCAATGATGCCGCCTGGCGTAAATCTTCCACAAATCAACCGCTCTTTTAGATTTTTAATAATTTTTAATGATATATTAAGGCAAATCAAAAGCAGATAAAAAAGCTGCAGGAGAGGAGATCGAACGCCTCGTCGCGATTGGCCAAAGCAATGATGTCGAGATGGAAAGAATTTTCCAAACAAAAAGATTCTTTGGACAGCCAATGCAACGAATGAATGCGAAGAGAGATTCCATCAAAGCTCAAATAACAAGAATTCTTGATGACAATCTTCCAATCAAACGTAGGTCACTCCTTTTATTTGATAGAGGACAGAACGATTCACAAGAAGAAAAATATTTCCTGCTAAGCGACTGAACTCAATTTTGCACATTTAACTTTTTTTGAATTTTGCCGGTCAAAAATACCAGTAAAATAATTCAGCTGTCTTTCATAGCAGTTCGCCGAAATTGTAAAATTTTCTCGATGCAAAATTTTCTGGCATTTCTTTATGTGGTTCTTTTTTTGATTAATTTCCACAGACGCAGTTTAAACATAGTTTTTAAATCTAACATGTCTCACTTTGTTCTTTCTTCGTCAGCTGTAAAATTCAAGATTTACATTTTGTTTATCGAATTAGGGACATTTCTTACTTTTCGCCAGGCCAACGTGATTGATAATAATCCAATACTTCTTGACAATCAAATTAAATATTATCAACTGTTATTAAATTTTAATTTTTTTTCTTTACAGGCATAAGCTCCCGTCGAGATTATTCATTTAGTGAAGATGAGAAGGAAATGATTCCAAAATGTTGTCCATGGATCATCTGGTGTTGCTTGTAGAAAAAAAGTATACTTTTGGGACTTGGAATATTGGATTATTTTGATTTACAGTATATTGAGGTTAATTAGGATTATAGTGATAAAGTGGAAATAAAGAAGGTTTAATTCAAAAAGTCCGTTGTTTTACTCATTCCATTCGCCTTTTTCCTTTTCTCACACTTTTACATAAGATTTTTTTCCGATCTGATTATTCTGTCCACGAAATAGTCAAATTCGAATCCAGTTCTTTAGTTCGCTTTTAATGATTCTGATAGTGCTAAAGGTTTGATTTTATTACGTCCGTCAGTAAAATTTTTCACGTATTCAAATTGAAATTGCGTGAATATCATTGATCTAATATTATGCTGTGACAATAAATCTCGATTCTATTCAGTGGTTATTCAGCAACAACAAAAAATGACCTTGCCAGTAATTGAGGATTTTGAATAAAGGCCAAACTTTTGAATCAAGAAGAGAATTTCTACAGAGTTGCCTGATGATTGTCATCAAAGTCACAAATGCAGTTTTATCAAGACGCTAATAACCATATTTTTCAACAACATTTTGAAGTTGAGAAGCTAGACACAAACACGTGACATCTGAAGCAGAATTAAAGCGTTCCGATTTTCTAAAGATTGACATTGCAATATAAAAGGGGTTACGTGCGCTGCTCTGTTCGCCAGCAAATGAACTTTTCAACCTTCCGGTGGCAAAATATTTTGGTCAATGGACAAATTCAAAAAAAATATTACATTAATGAAAAAATCGCCTCTTTTTAGCATATATTGTTATCCATATAGCGGTTATTAAGTAAGCCATTAAAGGTTCAATCGGCGGGCGGTATTGAAAGGTTTTGTGACTCAAATTGTCATACCTGGGCTGAGGAAACTAAAGAGCCAGGCTTCAGAGGTAATGACCTTTATATACCCTGGACAAAGCTTCTCAATCCCAGCCAAGCAAAATCTTCGATCGGAGTTTTTTGAAAATTGGTACCCTAATGTCGGCACTACTCGATAGCGGTGTAAATGCATCGAGAGCGCTAGGTCTACTTTTCCTCAGATTCTTTTGATGATGTAGCGGCGATAGACGTTAATTTTTAGCATTGCAATGGCTTCTCCTTGGGTACCAATTCTAAAAAAACTCCAATCAAAGATGGCAGGTATTGCTTGGTCCAGGGTTATATAAAGGTCAGTGTTCAGAGGGCTAAAATATCATTAACGGCCCGGGTATAGGGCAATAACGTCATTTACGGCCCGCTTGGAATTGGATTGAAGTCGTTGCATTGAAGCGAAGAGACTAAACTAACGTCAGAAAAAAACACTTTTTGGTCATTTGCGGCCCGCTCGCAAAGTGCTAAAAATTTGTTGAGGACATTGCATTGAAGCGAAAAGAATTGGTTGATGCTAGAAAAAAACGTTGTTTGAATATCCGATATGGATAATAATAGTAATAGCGTTAAGTTTTCGTTCGTTGTTATCATTAATTCTGCCCTTGCAATTTGATTATTAGTCCTCTAGTGCCATTTGCCCCCTCCGCTTCGCGTCTGGCCCAAATGACACTATCGGGTGAATGATAAAACTACGCGGGCAGAAAATAACAATAACGATCCAAACTGAACGCTATTGTTATATTATGGTTTTAGTTTTTTGATGTGTTTTACACATTTTTTTTTATAAGGAACACGTTTATAAGGAACTCGAGGCTGAAAATGGTCCGAAAAATAAGGAATTGTTTAGGAACTGCTCAGGCTGCGAATAAGAAAACAAGTTTTAAGGAACAGTAAGAGATGGTTATCCAAACTTAGCAGCTATTTAAATAAGGAGCTCGATAAGGAACTTTGAGGCTGAAATTCTCTGTAAAAATAAGGAACTACAGGCTCAGAGCAAAGTAAAGGTTCCTTATAAAAAAGAACGTGTAGTGCTTCAAACATCCCAATGCGCACCAAATTAAAAATCCCCACTTAAATTCAAGAAATCTGTACATGGATCAATCGCCAAGAACTTAAAGTATTAAATTTAGGTCAAATTAGTCCACAGGTAGTATTTGCCAAAAAAGCCAGCATAAGGAAAAAAAGGTTTGAAAAATACTGTCTAACAACAGTCCAAGTGAAGATAAAAAAATAGCAAAAGCTATTCTCATTGAATTCTATTTTGTTATATAATTCTGCTTTAATGTTTAGATAGCATGTAACGGCTCTTTACACAATATAAACAAGAAATAAACTTTAAAAATAGATTAAAATTTTAACTTAATTGTTGAAAAAAAATCTTTATAAGAAAGATCAATATATTCTGGCAGCAGAGACAATATGATAGAATTCAAATAAAATATAGAGCTCTTTGTGCTTTTAGCAAAACATCATTTTTTTTTGCTCTAGCACTACCGTAGACGATGTTATCGTCCGTTACAGTGATAATAAAGGCGGGAAAAATGGCGGTATGGCGTTATGGCGGTATACGGAAAAAAATCGGCGGGAGAGTTTCGAAGAAACACTGTAAACATCTCCGCCACTGCTTACTCCACCCGAATTTATCACGCCTCTCCTAAACTATTCCCTTTTTTAGTGATCTTGTGTAGACGATAGGATCGTCTAGCACTACCGTCAACTGCTCTAACTTGGGACTATCTGACAAAACATGGAACGGCAATTCGGCTACCATTTCACCGAACCTCCAAAGTCATTTGATTTGAGTTAATGAATGGCGTATCAAAAAAAACTAGCCGTATGCACAGCGTTGCACGCTGCGTGTGTCAATTCAGTGAATCACTATACATCTATAAAAAACTCTAACGGAAGAAAGATAACTGTCCAATGATGATACAATTCTCATTTTATGAAAGAATACCTGAAAATTAAGTCTCCTTAGTTCATTTTTGAAAACATTTTACTATCAAATATTTTTTTCCTAGATAACATTGCATCGCAATTTAGAACCACAATTAAGTGAATGGCTTAGAAGAATTATGCTTTAGATCCTTTAACCATCGTGGCTAGCCATTGTGGCTGGACATTCGAGGGTGACTTGATAGACTTTGAAAAGTTTTGAAAGTGTTAAAGGGCCACGAATGTAAGAATAAGTTTTAATGGACATCTGAATAAGAGTTCTTCAACACGTTTTAGCGTAGTATTAATATATAGATTTCTCTTTCGGACCGAGTAGGCTTTTAAATCGAAAAATGAAAAAAATCCGTAGTGGAACACACGTAAGTGTCTGTGTACTCTAAAAAGAACGAAGAAGTAAGATTGATAAACTTGGTGGAGTTGTTAAAACAAATTTGTTGTCAAAGAGATTTAACAGTATAAGTGAAAATACAGGCCAGATATCAACCAGTCCCATGTTTTGACCAATCGTCCCAAGTTAGAGCAGTTGACGGTACAAAATTAGAGGACAAATTTATTTATGTTTCTCAAAATCAGATTTCAACGTAAACTCTGTAAATATGCTATTGACAGAGTCACTTACAACAACTTTTTACTGATTCGTGAAACTAAATCCAAGAAAAATTCTTCAAATTACTGATTTAGTTCGCTTTTTATGATTCGCGCCTCCTTATAGACTTTCCACATTCAAATTTGTCCATTTTTTAAGTACTTCGTGCGTAAAAGCAAAACAGATTATTTTCGGCCAATCAGACGCCAGGACAATGCGGCGCTGTAGAATAAAATAAGAACCAAAAATGATATTTTTGTTTTGGAAATGTTTTTTTTTGTTGTCATGCCCAGTCTTCGTCCGTTGAGATATTTGACAGTATGAAACGTTATTTTTCAAGATGTTTTAGCTTTAGACGGAGTACGACACTTTTTCTAGCAGAAATCCTGGAAAGGTCTCTGTATGATCAGTTAGCTAATTGGCGAACCTAACACGATGAAACTACCTGTGTTGAAGAGTGCGCAACTATCGAGTGGAAGTCAGTTTGTAGTTTTTTATGGTTTGTCCCACCACAGCCAGAAAAAGAGAAAGTTTTGATAAATCCTAGCAGATATGGATAAATTTTCATTGATTTACTGGTGATGATGATTGGATAGAACAAGGCACGTAGCCCCTTTTATATTGCAATGTCAATCTTTAGAAGTTCGGAACGCTTTAATTCTGCGTAGGATGTCACGTGTTTGTGTCTAGCTTCTCAACTTCAAAATGGTGTTGAAAAATATGGTTATTAGCGTCTTGATAAAACTGCATTTGTGACTTTGGTGACAATCATCAGGCAACTCTGTAGAAATTCTCTTCTTGATTCCAAAGTTTGGCCTTTATTTTAAAATTATCAATTACTGGTAAGGTCATTTTATGTTGTTGCTGAATAACCGCTGAATAGAATCGAGATTTATTGTCACAGCATAATATTAGATCAATGATATTCACGCAATTTCAATTTGAATACATGAAAAATTTTACTGAGAGACGTAATGAAATCAAACATTTAGCACTATCAGAATCATAAAAAGCGAACAAAGGAACTGGATTCGAATTTGACTATTTCGTGGACAGAATAATCAGATCAGAAAAAAATATTATGTAAAAGAGTGAGAACAGGAAAAAGGCGAATGGAATGAGTAAATCAACGGACTTTTTGGATTAAACCTTCTTTATTTCCACTTTATCACTATAATCCTAATTAACCTCAATATATTGTAAATCAAAATAATCCGATATTCCAAGTCCCAAAAGTATACTTTTTTTCTACAAGATAAACTAAAGTGTCTTAATAAAAGACAGGTTTTCCCTCTTCTATCACGAAGTCAATTATACAATGCAACACCAGATGACCCATGGACAACATATTAGAGTCATTTCCTTCTCATCTTCACTAAATGAATAATCTCGACGGGAGCTTATGCCTGTAAAGAAAAAATGATTAAAATTCAATAACAGTTTGTGCTATTTAATTCGATTGTCAAGAAGTATTGGATTATTATCAATCACGCTGGCCTAGTGAAAAGTAGGAAATTTCCCTTATTCGATAAACAAGATGTAAATCTTGAATTTTACAGCTAACAAAGAAAGAACAAAGTGAGACATGTTAGATTTAAAAACTATGTTTAAACTGCGTCTGAGGAAATTAATCAAAGAGTCTAGGTAATGTTCTAGTTGGTGAGTTGTGGAGTTGGGGAGTTGCTAGTTTCGAGTTGGGGAGTTCGTAAAACATCACGGCAACCGAAAATTTCCTAATTTTAACTAATGTAGCCCAAAAGTACAAATTAGCTAGTACCAAATATATTATTGACTTTAAGATCATGAAAATGGTAAGGTGCTGGCTAGCAAAGCCAAAATACTTAAAGTCTGTCCAAATATAATTGGCAGTGGAAACAAGAATGCCTGTAACTTTTGATAGTCAAATATAATTATAGAATTTTTTTTTCTTGTTTTAAAGAATCAAAAGCGCTATGTTTGAATGTATTTTTGGTTGAAAAATTTGCGATTTTTAGCGGTTAAATTTGCGATTGTAAAAATTGAGCTTTTTCTCTACCTATGCTATAACTTTCATTTTTACACCAGTGGTAGTTCAACCTTAGGTTAAGAAGCTTGTTAAGTTTCAAGGCAAACTGAAAAATCCATCGGAAGATATGGGACCCGAAATACCCCTTGGTAGCACTTTTCTGTGAAATACCAACTTATTACTAAAAACGGGGGGAACAGTGCAATTAAAAGTTTAAGTTAAAATGTTAAGTGTTGGTGCATTGGTATTATTGGTATCATATTTCGAAACGAAGTGAAATCACAGTATAATTGTTTCTTTTGAAAAGATAGGCACGCACTTATATTGCCTTTGTTATTTTAAGTCATTAAAGAACTTTGCTAATTCCCAAAACACTAAACACAGTTTGGCTATGAGGTCATTAAAGAAATCGTAAAATGTGTTATGATCGAAAAACTGTTTTATCAATAATATCACTACCCCCGTTTTTAGCAATAAGTTGGAGATTTGATATTTCACAGAAAAGTGCTACCAAGGGGTATTTCGGGTCCCATATCTTCCGAAGGACTTTTCTGTTTGCCTTGAAATTTAAGAAACTTACCACTGGTGTAAAAATGAACGTTATAGCATAAGTAGAAAAAAAGCTCAATTTTTGCAATCGCAAATTTAACCGCAAAAAATTTCCATAATTAAATTTGACTATCAAAAGTTACAGGCATTCTTGTTTCCACTGCCAATTATATTTGGACAGACTTTAGTACTGTTATGTCATTGTCATAATGTTGACAACATGACACGTTCTTGTAAAAATATTGACAAAATCTTTAAATACAATGATTGTCAAACAAATTCCCCAAAAAATAGTGATCATACTGCAAGTGATGCTTATTGTATAAAAGGATATAAGTTGACAGTCATCTTAGCCTCGTAAAATTCGTAGAGATAGAGCTCGTAGAGCTAGAAAAATAATGACACTTTCTTTTGTCATTTTATCATTGGAATTGACACTTTTTAATAAAAATTTTGATCACATTATAAAATACAATGGTTCTAAAGTCACTTTAATCAAGAATTATATTTATACTCAATGTGGTGCAGGAAATATAAATAAGCACTTTCCACAATCACAACGAGTACGACAAGGAGAACGTGAAAACATCAAACTCACACCTTTGAGCTGTCAAAACTTGTCAAAACTCTGAGTAAGCCCCAATTAGTCGTTTTCTCTTCTCGTGCCCGACGGCAAATCACTCATTTTGGCGTTGTCAGACAACGTGAGAAAGTAAGACAATTTTGAAAATCATATTTCAGAATCTTTAAAGGGCCCCCTCAGCGGTTTGCGTGATTGCGTGAATGGGCATTTTCGGTTGCGTGAATGCGTGAAAATTGAAAAAAAAATGCGTGAATGCGTGAATTAAAAAAACTTGCGTGAACGTGAAAATGTACTTTTTGATTGCGTGAATGCGTGAGTCTGGGCTATATTGTGCGTGAATACGTGAATTTTCCCTTTTTCCCCCGATTATGTGCAGTTTTCCCGATTTTCCAATGTTTCCCCGATTTTTCCCAAAGAATTTTCCGATTTCTGAAAAATCGGGTTATTGCGTGAAACTCGAGGAAAATTTGCGTGAATGCGTGAATTTCGAAAAAAAATTGCGTGATTGCGTGAATTGAGGGTCCGCTGGGGGGGGCCTCTTTAAACTTTTTATCATTTTTTAGCTTTTTTTCTTGTGCTAGATGTGTAAGTTTCCGTATTGAATTTTTGAAGTCCTGATTTTAAATTTGTTCAGTTTGTTAATCTCGTTACTATAATAACTTTACAAAATAATTCTGATCATTACAGTATTTTTAGTTTGCTTTGAAAAAGAAAAGCTTCGAGATTTTCTCCAGGATTTTTCGTTTTTCGTTATTTTTAAAAAATGATAGGCGGAATCAAAAATGAGCCACAACAGGCAACTTCTCTATTTTTCACACCTATATGTTATTTCACAAGTTTTGCCGTTGTCGTTGCCGTTCTCGTTGTGACTGCGGAAAGTCTCTAATGGATATGCATTGACAGTAGAAAATAGCTTTCCATGCTCTCAGCGCACGTGTTTAAGGCAAATAAGCATATTACAGGTGGTATATGTATTATACGTATTATATGTGTTATATATTACCCTCATATTACATTTACTTTCAAAATCGTACTTTTGATGTATGTTATTCTTTTTCGGTAGCCGGTAATCTTTTAACTCCCAACTCGAAACTAGCAACTCCCTAACTCGCAACTAGAATAGTTTCCAAACTCTTAATCAAAGAAAGAACCACAGAAAGAAATGTCAGAAACTTTTACATCGAGAAAAATTTCACAATTTTGGCGAACTCTTATTAGAGACGGCTGAATTATTTTACTGGTATTTTTGACTGGCAAAATTCAACAAAAGTGCTTTCTTCGAATTAAATCTTGTTAATGTGCGAAATTGAGTTCAGTCAATTAACACGTAAGAGATTACTTCTCGTGAATCGCTCTATCCTCTATCAAATTAAAGGGGTGACCTACGTTTGATTGGAAGATTGTCATCAAGAATTTTTGTTATTTGAGCTTTGATAGAATCTCTCTTCGCATTCATTCGTTGCAATTGGCTGTCCAAAGAATCCTTTTGTTTGGAAATTCTTCCCATCTCGACATCATTGCGTTGGCCAATCGCGACGAGGCGTTCGATCTCCTCTCCTGCAGCTTTTTTATCTGCTTTTGATTTGCCTTAATATAAATCATTAAAGTAATTATTAAAAATTAAAAAGAGTGGTTGATTTAATTATATGTGAAGAATTTAAACCAAGAGGCATTGTTAGAATTTTTTTCTATCAGTTTGTTATTTTTTTTTTACCGAAAAATTTATGCTTAATATTCTGAAAGCAGGTCGAAATTCTTGGTAGATAAACCCTTGAAAAGATTCTTTTGTTTTAAGTGGGCATTAATTCCTTTATTATGTATTATTTCTCAACCAATATGATTCGCAATTTTGGTACCTTGCTATGGTTCAAAAGATGTTTCCGAGTACTATTATAAACTTTAATAAAAATGGTATTCGAAAACTTTTGAATTTAAGGGTTCCTTCAAGTTAATTACATTATTAGTTATTACACATTTAACAAAGCGAATAGACTCTAATAATTATAAAAATTTACAAAATCTCTCACCTTCAACTTCTGTATTGATAAATGCAACCATCAAGAAGACGGCGAATGCAAATTTCATATTCATCATTTCTGCTTGTAACCTGAAAGAAAATTAAAGTCAGTCCCAAATTTTCAACAATTTTAACAATATTCGAACAGTGACTTAAGTCACGAATTGTGGTGCAGAACTTTTAGTATTAAAATTAAAAATCAAAATAAAACTTAGTAATTTTTTTCAACTATAAAGTCAACTATTTATGATACACTTTTCAGCTCTGGTAAAGCTAATTGTACTTAAAGCTTAACTCACTTCTTACACCTCCCAAAGATTATGCCCCCGACAGGTCAGATGTGCCATATCTTGATAGGAAATCCTACTTACGTTATGTGACATTACAATAGAATTTTAGCCCTTGAATAATCAGAAGCCTCCTGGATTTTCAAAAACAATAGCAACAATAATTTTTTGCAATATTCTTTTTTTTTGCGTCAAAGAGCTTAAAGCACACAAAGTCTAGCCCTTCGGGCTTTATAAATCTCTGATTAAGACCCCAAACAAAGAAAAGTGTTTGAAAAAAAGAAAAATTAAATTACATACCAAATATGCTTTGAGTAAGTGCTGATGCTAGTGAGTTCTGGTGATGAGTGATTTTAAAATATCAAAAATTCGCTTTAAATAGTCGAAAAATCACTGGCATTGGAAAAACAATAGACCTCATTTGCATGATATTTAGAAAGCGACGTGTCATGATATAACTTTCTCCAAATAAGGTTATAACAAAGATTTTGATGAACAATAGACTTTAACGACCCAAAGTCAGACGTCGAAACAACAATAGCTGGTCTAGCTGATTGAGGTGTGCAAGAAAATCCAAATAGTATTAATAGAACAAGCATCGGTAAAAATAATCTAATGTATACTCGTCACCATAGTTGTGTTGTGACAAGAAATGCGCTCAAAAATAATCTTACTCGTGTAACTTATTACATATATTCAAAAAACACGCGATATTGGCCGTTTCGAGACGGAAAAATTTTACTATATCTTTGTGATTCGCGAATTTTCTTGCTAAAAAAATTTAAATTTAAACTTGAAATTTGTGCTTAGTCTAGTTAGTCCAATCACTAATTGGGTCATTCCATCTTATATCCACACAAGGGAATGGACGTATTTTTCCAGGGGTAACCCTATAAAAGAATTTCTATGGGGGCTAAGTGTGGGAAAAGGAAAGTTGTTTTATTATTCTAATAAGGGCTATAAATTAACCTAAATTTCCAGGGGATAAAAGACTGGTTTTAGTTCGTCCACCCTAACCTTTAAGGCCTTTAAGGTATGAAGAAACATTTTTCCAAGGGCTTTTTGCAAATTTTGCCATTTTCCAGGGGGTAACCATACATTTTCAAAAATATTATTTTTGCTTGGGAAGGTTTGTTCACACCTCTGTATGAATTTTATGAAAATGGAAAACCCACTGTAGCTTAACATAATATATAGCCAACTTTCCCTCCCTCATTTGAACTTTTTTAAACATCGGTCCCTTCAGAGTATTCAGCTGGGAAAGTGGTATAAGTTAATTTCTGTAATTTGAATCTTTCTCTTGTTCGAAAAATTTAATCAGTCCGCACTTGAAAGACGAATTATAGAGAAAAACTCCCTGGTCAAAAATATTGGAAAGATTTTACAAAAATTTACAACTTTTTGAAAGAATTTGTTACAAGATTTTACATTCTTTTGTAAGTTCAAATTCAAATTTTTACAAATCTTTGCACATTTCTGCACAAATTTGCGGAGTTGTGCACACTCTTGTGAAGAACAATGGAAAGATTTGTGAAAATTTGAATGTCGAAAATTATAAAATCTTACAAAATCTTGTAAGCAATTGCAAGAATTTACAAGTTAAAACGAGTGTGATTGTAAATTGTATTGTATTGTTTCTTTATTCCAAGTTGGTTGCAAAAAATGACAGCTAGGGTTAAGATAAAATTACAATGAAATAGCAAATGCTAATAAACACCAACCCCTAATATATTTTTTATTACGGCATAATCTGCAGTTGCAGAGAATTTCATCTTCTTTTGTGAAATTCTAAAGTAATCAAGGAACTTGTGCAAACTCTTCAAGAGAGTTTGCTAATCTATTATCAACTGGCAGGTCATTCCATGATATCATTGAACGAAAACCGAGCGTATGGATGCCATAAATTTTACCATGAACATCAGGTAATTCGTAATTTATAAGGAATATCTAAGATCTTGAAAAACTCCCACATGAAACTTAGATTTAGTTTTTTAGAGATTTTGAAGGTTCCTCTAACGAATGGTAACATGATAGCCACGCTTCGGAAGCTCTTCATAAGGAGAAAAGTTATCTCGATAAGTGACTCGGAGAGCCTTTTCCCCGAAATTGTTTAATTTAAATTTAATTTAATTTGAAATTTTTAAACAAATTTTGCGGGACTGATTTTTTCAAATCATATTAAAGTTTGGAAAACAACCTGCTTCACATCTTACTTTGGGTAGAGGTGCAAGAAATTGTTTCAAAAAGGATAATGATTTAGCCAACCAAGTAGGTTAAAATATTTGATTTCATACTGGATTTCTTGATTATAAAATATGGCAAAGTTTTTATGAGGCAGACGATCTTTGACAATTGCTAAAGTTCCTTGCTATAAAAACTTTAGGATAGAAAAGTATTTTAATTACTGGTCTCCACGTTAAATATAGGAAGATTGGTTTTATACTGTAATAGACAGAAATATTATCATTCGATTCATTATTTAAAATACGGCATGTTTTATTAAAACACAACCATGGGGATGCATATATACATATATACATTCGACTATTTTGAAAAACTGCATGTCCTGCTAATACACATCTATGGCAATTTAAGAAAATATTCGATTATTCTTCACAATTTTTCGAACACATTTCTTGTCAAAACACAACTATGGTGACGAGTATACATTAGATTATTTTTAAGGATGCTTGTTCTATTCATACACAACTATTTGTATTTTCTTGCACACATCAACTAGCTAGACCAGCTATTGTTGTGTCGAAGTCTGTCTTTGGGTCGTTAAAAGGTTTTGTTTTTTGAGATTGTCTTATTTGGAGAAGGTTATATTACGACACGTTGCTGTCTCATTATCATGCAAACGAGATCTATTGTTTTCCAATGTAAGTGATATTTCGTTTATATCTCGCGAAAAATTAAAGCAGTCAGGGCTGCTGTTTGATAATACAGATAATATGATGCTGTAATTAACCATTCATACTTGCCACTGCAGTGAATTTCAGGGCGAGCGAGGAGGCAGCATAGCTTCACGCAAAATATTGGACAGGATTCTCAAATTCTTGCGAATTTTTTGTCAGTATTTTTGTTCCGGTCAAAATAATACATCCCGTAATGTTTGATGCCGGGTTAGATTTCACAGTGTAAAATTGGCATTGCAATGGGCCAAACCATTTGAATAAATGTTGTCAAGATTGTAAACATCTACGTCGTCAGAATTGAGTTTAAAGTCCGAAAGGATAGAGTAGATTAACCTTTCCCAGGCAAGAAAAAGTAAGGCCACTTATTTCCCATCTAGAACGCACTACAATCATGACGACGGATTGTATCTAGTGGTTCCTTTATTTTTGAGGACTGCATTTTTTGGAATCTAGCGATAGATTTTACACTATGAAATATAACTGGGCATCAAACATTACGGAATATATTATTTCAACCGGAACAAAAATACTGACAACAAATTTGCAAGAATTTGAGATTCCTGTCCAATATCTTTCGTGAGACTATGCTGCCTCCTCACTTTCCCTGAAGTTCGCTGCGCTGGATGGCAATTATGAATGGATAATTGCAGGGCCATAAATATCTGCCCTTCTACACAAAACTTGCGCTCCGTAATCTTCGCTACTGCGGCGGGACCTTTGCTCAAACGGCTGCCCTGACTGCATCTTGTATAATTTCATCAGGAATATCAAACGAAATATGAGGCTGCTGTCAAGAGGATTGCAGAAATCGAGATTGAAGATGCCCAAACAAAAGATTCTATTTAACGGATAAACTTGGCGAATCAAAATACATACAAAATAAGAAAAATTGCACTTAGTTTTGACGTCACATTCATCAAAATTCGATTAATGCTCTCCTGGCTATAGAAAGAAACTTCTGTAAAAATCTGTACATAGAGAGAAAATACGATTTTCAAATTGTTTATCTTTGTTTGGTCTCTGTGCCCGGGGGGGGGGGCAGCCAAGCAAAATGGCTGACGGGTATGTGCGGGCACTTAGGGTGTGTTTTTCAAGGCATCCGAAATGCACTGTAAGGGTGGGTTTTTTACTATCTGTACTGTAAGGGTACGAATTTCTAAATTCTAAAAACAATTAAATTGTCTAGTCAAAGTTTGTTTAAGGGATTCAATCCCCTTTACCTAATTCTTTTCAAATATTGGATCAGGTACGTATTGGATTCCTTTAGATGCAAAATTACATAAATATATACTGTATAGAAGAAGAATCACACTTAAATTCACAAACGAAATCTTTGTTTGACCCATTTCAATCACTTCAGGGAAAAAACTAGACTGCACTGTAAGGGTATTCAACTTGGGAAAAATGCACTGTAAGGGTGTATTTTTCGGGAAAAACCACTGCACTGTAAGGGTGCGATTTTGAACGCCAATTTTTAGCCCGCACATACCGTCAGTCCAAAATCCGACTCCCCCGGGTCTCTGTGTTAGCCTTTTTGAAAGTCATTTGTAAATGGGGAATCAGGGTCGATGTAAAAGGGGCCGGTTAAAAAAGGGTGGATAGTTTATTAACTGTAATGGACAGTTTCTGCGCTTTAAAAGGTTTCACACGACCTCTTTCAAAACTCTAATCGAACCTGTTTTACCCTGAGTATCAGAGGTTAAGTTTTCAAGAATATATTAACCTCTGAAGACCAATAATATAAATTTTATCGCGCATGTGTCAATAAAATCACTGCAGAAAGAATCAAAGATGAAAAGAGCAAATATTACCATATTAATGTCTAGCAGACTGTATCAGTATGCAGTTTACTATTTACGAATTCCCCAGAACCTCCAAGTGTAATTGAAATGAGGTTCTTTCAAGAGAAATCTTTTACATGATCCCCAAATTAATAACAGTAATTACTAAACTTTTAATTATGGAAATGTCACATTAATTGAATCGAAATAATAGGCAGACTTTATGTTATGATTCTCTATCACTGACTCGTTTTAAAAAGCATTAATGACATTTTTAGTTGTGTTTTCAACGACGGGAAAAAAATATCAACTTTAAACTTGATCCAAGATCCTGGATGGTCGTCATGGTTACTTTTCTCTGCGTTGATTGCGCGCTGAATAGAATCTCGATTGGTCGGCACAGGTCAATATATGATATTGGCCTCTGCTTTTCACGGTAAACCTGTTTGGTGTTTACCAGCTCATAATTAAAACAAAATATTTATCAATTTTATGTTAGATCCAAGAGCTTTAACAGAAAACTGAAAAACTCGTTGCTATTAAGGTCGTATCTTCCGGTGTGAATATTTTTTTTCATGAGATATTTTTAATTCGATTTTTAACCATAAAAATTTTCAACTTTTCGTTTTAAAGCGGTATATTCAAAATCTACAATAATTTTGCTTTTTAATGGTGCCCATAACAATTAATGTTGAAGAAATTTTATAAATTCAAATTGTGGAAATATGTCCTTAATAAAAAAAAATTTCAGTATTTTTGAAGCTGTGGGACTATTTTTAAATTCTACATCTTGAATTTTTGACAATGTCTTGAGCCGAACTCTTTCTATCAGTTTTTGTCAAGGGGGTTTATATTCGATTTTTTTTCTTTGAATTTTTGGCGGTCAAAAGTTGAAAAAGACGATTTCTTAATCATTTCAATAGATAAAAGCCTTTATATCTCTAAGTTTTTTTTTTTTACTTCTCTTTTATCACCATTAACATTATTGGTATATATAAAGCTAAAAATATAATAACAACAACTTTTCGTTTTAAAAATATGTACAAAGATAAAAATGTCTTTTTTTGTGTATAAAAGTAATAAAACATTCATTATACCGACTCTAAAGTAGGTTGGAACAAAAGCTAGGACAGGCTCTAGGAAGTAATAGTTGCTCGGATTGTAGTGGAAATAGGTACCCCAGATGAGGAACAAAGCTAGAAAATGGCAACAAAAATAGGTTGGGTGTACCAGCTGGTAAACAAAAATAGTCAAAGGAATCGAAAACGAGCCTAAGGCGAGAGGAGTAACCAATAAGAAAATAGATTAAGGCGTAAAATTCCTATTAATATTTCTATTAATAATCTCCCTCATTTCGTTCCTGCATTCAGCCATGTTCCAGTTAGCAATCAACAAATTTAGTTTGCTAACAAGTTCTGTATCCAACTGATCTCCCGTATTAACTTTAAACGATTTATGTCTGTTAAGGACCAAGTTACATATATCAATATCTTCACGATTGCATATGTTAAGAATTCCTGGAATTATTGAGTATTGACGGTCAGGTGTCGTTAACAGGTTGAGAAGGTATGCAGATGTTTGATGATTCTTCATTAGCATTGTTAGAAGATTTAGTTTCCTGTTTTCGATGTACGGAATGATGTCTGCAACTCCAAAAAGTTTGTTGAGGTCATTAGAGCCATGTTTTGAATAACCTAACATGTTTTTGAAGGCCGAGCGACATTGTCGGTTTAGATACTCAAGAAACGATTTAGAAGTGTTAGTGATTTCCATTCCATAGAGAACTTTTGGAAGGACGATTGATTTGAAGATGTTTGCTATGATGTTGGGATGCATTTTCCTGACTCCACTAGAGATGAGAGAAGATGTGACGGCCCATAGTTCTTGGATACGATTTTCCTGGTGTTTAGCGAGAGTGATCTTCTTCGATTTAGTGTCCCATAAAAAACCCAGATGTTTTAAGGTTTTTTGGGGAGATATTGATTTGTCATTCATTGAGATACTGGGATTGTCTATTGGGCAATTACCAGATACAATAATTGTGTTTTTTGTATCATTGAACTTTAAGCCAATATTACCGCCTTTTTCCTGACAAAGAGATATCATTTTCTGGAGATGTTTTAGATTAGGACTCAGGAGGATCAGGTCATCAGCGAAGGCGATAATTGATGTGTTGATGTTAGGGTTTAAGAAGGTTCCAACGTTAAGATTAGTTATCTCCTGAAGGATATCCTCGGTGTAGATGTTATATAGGTATGGGGACAGGATTGACCCCTGTCTGACTCCTTGAGATAGAGAGAATGGCTTGGAAATATTACTGTTGTATTTGATTTTTGCTTCTCCATGACTGTAAAGTTTTATAAGAAATTGTAGCACCGTATTTGGAAGTATGTTTTTCAATTTGAGTTTGTTAAAGAGTTCAAGCCAATTGCACGAATCGAAGGCTTTCTCTGCATCCAGACTACATATGTATACAGGGGTATTTTGGGTATTATATTTTTGAATAGTTTCATTGATTAGGAATTCAGCATGTAGTGTAGATCCGTCTGATGAGAAACCGTACTGGTGGTCTGCGTGATGCTTTAATTGTGGGCATTTCTGTAAAATTACTTGTTCGATTAATTTGGTTAATATTGGGATTAAGCTGATGCCTCTGTAGTTGTTCGGGTCGCTGATTGGTTTCCGGTGGGATTTGATGATAGGGACCAGGTGGGATGTGGCCAGTGATTCAGGAAAGTGTTTCGAGGTTAGAATTCGGTTTATGGTTAGTGAAAGAAATGAGAGATTCTGGTCGGAAGGGTGTGTAAAACCGTGGATAAAATGTTCAGCTTTGATACCAAAAGGGTCGTATGCCTTGTCTTTGTTTAGATTGTTTATAGCAGTTAGTAAGTCATTTTCGTTTAAAAAGTCATTTTCGTTTACTAAAAAGTCGATTTCATCCATTTCTTGTAGATCAGACAATAGACTATCGAGGAGGTCGTTTGTACGAGTATTGTTGATCTGTGCTGTCCTTGGTGTATTGAGCAGTGTATCGAAGTGGTTTTTGAATTCGGTTGTAATGTCTTCAGTATTGGTTTTGTTATTGATGGTGTATAGTTTCTGTGGTGAAGATTTGGCTAATCGAATCTGACTCCAGTAAGATTTTGGTTTAATTTTCTTGACTTTTTCGATGTTAATGTAATGTTCGACTGTGGATTGGGATTTACATCTCTTGACGAGGGATCTGAAGTTTTTTCTAGCAAAAAGATATCGATGATAATGAACATTATGGGGGTCTCGATTGAAGTTAGTTGAGCGCCATTGATTGAACGTACTTTGGAGTAGTTTTCGACTTTTTGACAGCTCTGTCGTCCACCATGGCTTCCTGTTGATCGAATGGAAATCTGAGTCGTTTTTGAGCTGGTTATAGGCTTCCAGAGAACATGACTTTAAAGCATTCTGAAGGATTTCAATGGAGTCCATGTTTTCGGATTCAAGTGTCTGAAAAGTCATAGAATTCAATAATGACTTGTATCTTTTTAAGAATGTTTCATTTTTCCACATGAAGCTTGGTACAAAATCTTCTTCGATGTATTTGACTTGTGGTATGGATTCTGAGTTTGTTATTGCTTTGTAAACTGTCGATACTGGTAAATGGTCACTGATGTTCAGAAAGTTTGGATCAGAAATGACTGTGTCTGAAAATTGGTTTATGGAGTTTGACGAAACGCAGATGTGGTCAATGTATGACTGATTTGGAAGTGTAGGGTGGTTGTATGTGTAGCATGGACCAGAGCCATGGCTTATGTCGATTGGTATGAGGTTGTTTACTGATAAAAAGTTCTCTAGAAAGGGTGATAGGGCATTGGACTGTGCAATTCTTTCTGATCCTTCAGATGACGGATATGATTGAAAGTCACCAAGTACAATCGAATTTGATGAATCTACGAAGTGCTTTAAAATGCCACTGATGGTATTCAATTGTGATGCATATATGTCTTTGAAGTCATTTTTGTTTGCGATACATTGAAGGTAAACACCGATCATAAGCAATGGTGTGTCTGAATAGTTTATTTTGATGATTGTTGTGAAGTCTTCTTGTAAGATGAGTTCAGGTTTATGGTTTGATGTTTTTCTGAGAAATAGGGCAGTACCACCGTAGGGCCGACCAGTGTGTCCTTGTTTCGCAGGAGCAAAGAATACATGGAAGTCCTTTTTATAATCGTGTAGGAGATACTTTTCAGATTGAGTGATCCAGAGTTCGGTAAGAAATATAATATCATTTGAGTTGATAATTTTGTCAATGTAAACTGTGTTTGTTTTGAAACCATTGCAGTTTAAGGTAATTATCTTATTTGTTGTGGTATCCATTGTGTCTGTCAAAGTCTAAATTTCTATAGTTCTCATAATTATCTCTCATTTCATTTGTAAACTGGTTTGGTCGGTAGTCTTCAGGATGGGTGTCATAGTCAAGGTTTCGGTGGTATCTGTTGTTTCGTGGCTCTTGGTAAGTCCGCCTGTCATGTGTACGATATTGGGGAGATCTTGGAGGGTGGTACGGTTTTACGACAAGACCTTGGTACCAGCAGCTTGGATCGAGGGCCCTTTGCTTATCCTCACTACGAATATCTATCTTGCATGATTGGTTGTACGGATTTTGTTTGACTGGGGAGACATCAACGACATTTAGACCGATTTCATCTCGAACAATTTGTTGAATGTCATCCATTGAGTATCGCAGGTTGAATCCTCCCACAAAGAGAGAAAAGGGTTTGGTTTGTCCTACTACTTTGGAGTTTGTTTTCTTTCTCCCAAAGACTGGTGGTGATCTTTTCTTGTTCTTGTTTTCTGATGCGATATCCTTTGCACGGTTTGGAGATGGATTTGGGGGTTTATTTGGTCTAAAGTCTTCTGGATGGCTGTCTTTTGCTGGGGTAGAGGAGTACATTTTCTATTTGTTGGATTGGTTGTCTGTTCGTGTCAACGGTATTAATAGTAAGTCAGTAGAGGTGGTGGTGTAGGTAGTTGATGCTGTACCTGTAGTTGTTGCTGATTTGCGACACTGAGTATGACTATCTCCATCTTCCTCTCTAGATTTTCAATATGGGTTTTCAGGTCAATGTTTTCTTTCTGCATGATGTTTACTTTGTTAACAAGTTCAGTCATTTTTTCTAAAATAAGTCTGCTGTTCAGGTCAATAACATTTTGTGTCTGATCGTGAAGAAGAGGGTGTTTCAGTATATCAGCAGCTAGTTTAATTGTTATTTTGTTTTCGAATATGCTGAGGCCCATGTTATAGATGTCCTGGACAGCATATTGGAAATTTGATCTTCGTTTTAGGCAGCTTTTTGGCTCATCTTCCGAGATTATAAATCCATTTGATGATAAGGTGTTGGTGTCAAAATGGTCCAAGAAGAGACAGAAGAGTTGATCTCGTAGAAGATTAATTACTTTCGTATCAAGTCTTTTGAACAATTTGATTAGTTCATCCTTTGAGGCTCTGAAGAGGTCTTCTATTCCTGCAATGAATGGAGTTGATGGCTCTGAAGTGTTTGCTTCAATGTTTTTGCGAAGCGAATTTATGAGCGAAGCAGTTTTGCTATATTGTGTGCACGTACCTGCTTTAACTTCTATCCCAAGTGAAAATTGGCCCAAAATTTGCTATATAAATCACATCTACAAACCGATGATTTTGTCAAAATGACCATGAATGGTTTGACTTGAAGCCACGAAAATTTTCTCGGTTTGGTAGCTAGGACTGCAAAAAATGCCGTTTTAAAATGGTGTACCCTAGCAGTGAACAGCAAAAAATTACCGGAAGCCGAAACACGGACTTACAATCTGAAGTTGATCAAATTGCCGCGCGGGCGGCACGCATATAAGCAATCTAAGCAGGTTCTTCGGTTTTAAATGTTTAGACAGATTGCTGTTAAATGGAAAAAAAATTAGTTTGAGACAGAAAGGATCTTCATCATTCCTTGACTTTTAAAAGTAACTATTAAGTATCAAATAAGGTCAATAAAAATGAGAAGTTTTTGCAGGTCGCGCGGGCAGGAGGGGTGCTCTTTTAAGTGAACTAAACTTACCTTGCAAAACCAAGTGGATATTCCCTCAATGATAGATAAAGAGGTATGGAGGTAATCAAATTTGTCGAATTTGTCAAGAAAACAAATCAAAACTGGCCAAGAACCAACAACAAGCGATCTTTTGTAGATTTTTTTTGCTTTTGTTTACTTTTGATGATTTCAACAGACGACTAGAATAAAAAATTTTCGAACGCTCGACGAATTAATATCGTTCGATTTTTTAAGGCAACATTTACATTAGAAGAACTAAGAGAAGGAAGGAAAGAGCGTTTCGCGGGGCGGCGGGTGTTGTGCTGCTGTGGTTTTTTATGGTGTGTTTGGGGTATTATAAGGCTTAAGACCCTGTCTCTTTTAGGGTTTCATCAGAGTGGCTCTTATTTTTGCTAGCAACTTGCGAATTGAGGTAGAGTCTGGATCGCTTCGCAACCCTTATACAATACGGCTAGTTAACAATGTTAGCCACAACTCCCGCCGCCATCTTGAATCGCAATATGTATGTATTACATTCAGATACATTTCCCTTATTATGATATCAGAAATCTCGCATATTGGCAAACATTCAAGAATCTCAAATTTTTTGTATGCAGTGATGAAAAACTGTTTGGCTTCACACGGACAATACCAAAAGCTGAAAATATTTGGATCATGTCAAGTAGTTTTATGAATTTCTTAGTTCATCAGATTTGATTTTAGTGTATTTTATGGAAGAACTCCAAATTAAAAGTTAATCTGAACATATTTTTGTTGCGTTTTCCCCCTTTCCCTTTGTCTTTGACACTCCCTACTCCGAAAGTCATCTTTTCGACTGTTTTTGATTTGATTTTTCTCAGACAGGTCTGTCTGTTGTTGTTGAGTACTGAATGAAGATTTTAACTTGAATATGAAACTCTTTACCTTGAAATTTTGTCTTCACAATTAAATGACAGTAATATCTATGGTTAAAACCAAGAACCAACAAACAAACTGTATCTTACTCTTATTAGGTTCTTAGTAGGGGGAGGGCTAATTGTCGGAGGGGTTGGAAATTTTAATTCTAAAAACCCAAAAATAAGCTAAAATCAGGCTTTATAGAGCAAAATAAGGAGCCTTCCTTCCCTCTGTCAGCTGAAAATATTTTTACAAATTAATAAACGATGGGGGGTCCTAATAAGGTCTAGCGGGTTGGAAGATTTTCGTTTTGGAGCAATCTCATTATTTAAAATATAAAGCACTGAGGATCCTTCACTTGCGATCGGAGTGATCTGAGGATTTAAAAATTGATACGAAAATTGATGTCATGTAGTCATACACGAAGTCTGAATTTTGAAAGTGGTTGAGCGATATATAGGAACTTAGTCGACCGCGCGCACATTATACCAAAGGAGACGCGCTGCGCGCGTAATAACTATCAAACTACTGATATTGGATCAAACCTTATACGATTGTCAGAATAATGGACAGATGGATGACATCTTCAATGTACAATGACAGTGTCACACAGTCTGACAAAACGATGGATTATGGAGTATTTGATGCTATTTTGTGAATAATTTTTTACGCCAATACGCAAGTACTCGAACAGTACTTCGATGTGTATGTACGCCAGAGATTTTCAGCCCTAGTTACCTGAATTCCAGACTGGGACAAAACATTTCAAGCTTCTAAGAAAAGCTTATTATTACACACGCTATTGGAGTAATTTCAATTTGAATTGTTTTGTCACATATTATGAACAGACTCGAACACTCTCTCTACTAATACCACTACTGCACACTGTACCGTGTTGATGTTAAACGTAGGAGCGTAACTTTGCTCAAATCAAAACTGAACAAACTTTTTGACTTTTTAGAACCAGACGTCCAATAAAATACAAACACAATGTTGTACCCACCTGTGAAGTGAAAAGTTTTTAACCATGTTGACGGTGGTTACAACGGGACACGGTGTCTGAAATAACAGTCATTTCGTTGAAGAATCTCCGCTTTCTTAGTTGCCAGGGAAGTGGAAGTGGATTACAGCGATAGAAAAAAATTGTGTACAGTGGCGGATTAGATGATGTTTTAATATTTTCATGGTGACCAATTTTCGCTGAAGGACCCTTTTCAGATTTTCTTAGGATTTTATTTTATGGTCTTTTGTAAATAAGAACAGAGGCTGTGAAATCCGGCAAATTTAATCCCTGAAAATTAATACCTAACCTTTATTAAAATTATCTGATTCAACTGCCAATTTTGAGAGCAACTACCTTAAAGGAAGAAATTTTGGTGGAAAGAAAATTTGGCGGATTTGGCCAGAATCCAACAAATTAATTTCCCGCCAAAATTTCTTTTTTCCGCCATCCGCCAAATTCAATTCCTGCCAAATTAAACTTTTTGAAAATATGAACTTTTTGAAAATATGATCTTTTTTAAGGTGTTTTTGCCTTTTTTTGCTGTTTCTACGCCATTTTAAGGATAAATTTTTCAGCAAACGCCAAATTAAATTCCCGCCAAATTTAGTTTTTTCGTCCATCTGCCAAATTAAATTCAATCTAAAAAACTTTTTCGGCCATCTGCCAAATTAAATTCCTGCCAAAATTTCTTCCTTTAAGGTATCAAATTTATATCTTTAGCTAGTAACCATGAAGAAATTTTATTCAAGCTAACTGAAAACTTTTTGCAGAAACACGTATAAACATTGTTAAAGTTTTTCAGATAATTTTTAGTAACCTTTGATACAAATAAATTATATCTACAGTATGCCACCAGTCCAAAGTTACTTACTTTTTAAATGTCAAATCAAATGACTGAAATTGTATTCAATTTCATTTTGGAATTCACCTTTAATCTGCATTATGTATTCTTTATGGGAAGGGAGCACTTTCAGTTTCACAGTATACATTCTTATGTTTGGGTTTTCAAAAGATTTTTATCTGGTGATTGAAGAAAATCAACTTTGATATCATTCTAGTTCTTAAACATGTTGCAAAACTTGTACAGTAATGGTTTTAATTCAGGTCACTTTGCATCAGAAAGTGTAGATTTAACATGTTTTTTTTTTTGGATTAACTTTTTCGTTATGTATGGATCTTATTGAGGAAATTTTAACCACATAGGCTCGTGTTTCTTAACTTTAAACAGCTCTAGTAACATTGAGCACTTTTTTATGAAGACTCATTTCACCAATTTATAGTATGATTATGATTCCCTTGCTCTCTTCATGGCTAAGTTCCTCTGGGCTAATATCTGCTATCGGCGGGGCATTCATAGCGACAGCTAATTGCTAGTTATGAAAAATAGCTCGGAAAATTAAGTCGAAAAAAGAATAACTCGGGAAAAAATAACTCGGGAATTCCAAGCCCCACCCCCGAAGGGCTAAAGAGAATCTCCTATATGGAGGAAAGCTGAGGGGTCAGTGCGCAAAAGTTTTTTAAAACATGTCGAATTCTTTTTCAAGCTGTCCTCTAAGGTCCCAAAAAAAAAAAGTTCCCCCCCCCCCCCCGGCTTATTAATTTTCGAAAATATTTCGGACCCCCCCCCCCGTTCTTATTAGGGCCCCCCCGTTTATTAGTTTTTAAGAATATTTCAGCTGCCAAAGAGAAGGACCCTTATTTTGCTCTAAATAGCCTGATTTTAGCCTTTATTTACCTAAATTTTTTCAGACCCCCCCCCCCCGTTTATCAGCCCCCCCCCCCGTTTATTATATTTTGCAAAAATTTCGGACCCCCCCCTTTTATTCAGACCCCCCTACTATTCGGGACCTTAGAGTAGCGATCTATTTGTTAGCTGTCGAGACATTTTTCAAACTGTCGCGATATTTTGTAAGCTGTCGCGTTTTCATTTGCAAAAATGTCACATTTCCAGAAGGTGTCGCTATATTTTTCAAGTTGTCGTGATATTTTTCAGACTGTTGGTGTTGCGCTTCCAGAAGAAGGTGTCACGGTTTTTTTAAATTTATTGTGACATTCTTCAAGCTTTCGCGTTTCCAAAAAATAATTTTATTTATAGCAACCATTTTGAATCCCCACAAGAATTTCCTAAGAATCTCTGACCACACCACGGAAAACTGGGTAATGAATAAAAGATACGCTTGGGTGTTGGGTGAAACAGGCTAGTAACGATATATTGGTGGGGAATCGAGAGAATCGCGTGAGACGATAACTTTTAAAATTTTCCACCTAATACACGTTTTTTTTTTATTAGATCCCAGTTTATAAGAATAATGAGGCTGAATTTCGTCAAAAAATTAAGAACATCGTAAGAACATGCCCAGCCTCATTTTGGAAAAACAAGAAATTACAATTTTTTCCTCTTTTCAAGCAGTTTTAACCGAACTTAGGGATGGATTTTCTAAAATCGATAGTTAAATATTGCCCAAATTTAACGACACCAATTATAAGTGCACTTTATTTTGCATGATATTGTCGATTTAGAGTGTCTGAAAATTGAGACGCATTAGAACATTTAGCTACATTCAAAAATAAGACATCAAATTTTAGGTGTTAAAAAAATTGTAAATAAATTACTAAAAAAGAAATGAAAAACCGTACCATAGATTTGA
Organism: Clytia hemisphaerica; assembly: GCF_902728285.1. Taxonomy (NCBI): domain Eukaryota; kingdom Metazoa; phylum Cnidaria; class Hydrozoa; order Leptothecata; family Clytiidae; genus Clytia; species Clytia hemisphaerica. The sequence continues at coordinate 2,477,622 of NW_027103562.1, read as the reverse complement.
TTTCACACAAATTCGTTTTATACTTATTTATTTTCGTAGGAAGCCGACAAGGGTCAACGAGCGATTTCTTCCGAAACCTGTCGAGATTTCTTTCAAGCTGTCGAGATTTCTTTCAAACTGTCGAGATTTCTTTCAAACTGTCGCGTTCTCAAAAACTGTCGCGTTCCCAAAAAACTGTCGCGTTCCTAAAAACTGTCGCGTTCCCAAAAACTGTCGCGTTCCCAAAAAAAAAACTGTCGCGTTCCCAACAACTGTCGCGTCCCCAAAACTGTCGCGTTCCCAAAAACTGTCGCGTTCCCAAGAATTCTCGCGTTCCCAAAAACTATTCAGGGAATCCTCTTTTGTAGCCTCGTGGCGCGAATTCATATCAGTCCTTTTTTCTTCTTTCTCATTTGACGATGTTTTGTCACTTGTGTGGCCATGATGTTCGTGGTATTTTTTGTGGAAACTGTGGCACAAAAAAACGAAATAAGGATGTAAATAATCTTGGAACAGAAAGAGAAATAATCGAACACTACTTCAAGAGAGGCTTTCAATATGAATCGATTCTATTATTCCTAAGATATAACCATAGATTGACAATGAGTTTAAGTACATTAAAACGAAGATCGAGACATTATGGTTTGTGTAAGGCTGGTGGTGAGGTCGACGATGATCAACTTCGACAGATCATTAGTAATGAAATTGAGGGACCAGGAGCTCAGCTTGGTTACCGTGGAATGTGGAACAAAGTGAGAACAACTTACAATATTTCAACTCCAAGAGACACCGTGATGAGGCTTTTAAAGGAAATCGACCCTGAAGGTACGGAACAAAGAAAGGCTAGAAAGTTAAAAAGGCGAGTTTATCAATCGAATGGTCCTAATCATGCATGGCATATAGACGGTTATGATAAATTGAAGCCTTACGGGCTCCCCATTCATGGTTGTGTTGATGGGTTTTCAAGAAAGATTTTATGGCTCAAGGTTTGCAAGTCAAACAACACCCAAATTTAATGGCTAGCTTTTTTGTTAACTCAATTAAAGAATTCAAAGTGGCTCCAAGGGTGGTACAAACAGATTGTGGTACTGAAAATGGTCTTGTGGCTACCATCCAATCTCACCTTCACAACGATGCCGCAGCTCATCGTTATGGTAAATCAGTATCTAATCAGAGAATTGAAAATTGGTGGTCACATCAACGGCGCGGTTACACTAATTGGATTATTATCAACTTCTTCAAAGAATTGGTAGACGAGGGAGTGCTTTCTCTCGGAAACAATTTGCATTTGAATTGTGTATGGTTCGTCTTTTCTTCATTTTTACAAAAAGAATTGAACACGGTCAAGGAAGAATGGAACAATCACTTTAGAAAATCTCATCACAGTTTAGTTAATGGAATCCCTGATGAGCCAGAAACAAGAGACTACGAGGATTGTGGATTAACTATGACAGAGGATCAAATGCAACAGTATTTAGAGCAAAATGAAATCGTTAACCAAGTTGGAAGAGTTGAAAATAATGACGAGGAAAGTGACATTTTCGAGTTTTGTCAACTCATAGTTGATCATTTTGGCTACGAGCACCCACCTAGGGACTGGAAGTGTGCAAAAGAACTATTACAAGTGATTATCAACCATCTGAACCGATAAAATATATTTTAACATCCTTATAATATTTACAAATATAAAGTGATCTAAATAAAAAGATCTAAAAAAGGTAGAAAAAACAAGGTCTCCATAAATTATTTTTAATAGCATTTGTCTCGTCAGTGTTCAAATAAATATCTCCTATGAATACAAACTGGAAAAGCATGGCAGACGATACTTTTGAACTTTTAAATAATTAACGCTGGAGGAGCAATTTCGAGTTGTGATCTATGTAAATTGCCAACCCATTTTCAGAAATCGAAAAAAAATGACCTGAAAAAAAATGACCAATAAAAATTCAATGAGCTCCTGTGGGCTGAATAATTCTTCAAACGTCTAAAACTTGGTGTCCATTGGATGCAGAATTTAATGCAATAAAAAACAAGCAACCGTTTCTGTATCGAAAGTTATGGGGCTACTACCTCGGTAGAATGTCTTAACGAAAAAAAATACAGTTGACGCTCTCCAACTCGATTTTCAAGGGTAATCGGATTTTCATCGAATACAGGAGTGTATCGAAAATAGAGCTAGGAACGAAAAATATAAGCGAGGCTCAATCATCGGTTTAACCGTGAATCAGGAAAAATATAGAATACATTGTTGAAAACTTAAAATTTATGGCAGAAAACTTTCAATATTTTCCTGTTTTTAGAAGTTTTGAAAAATACCAACCAGACAGGTGGCCGATAGAATTTCAAAATTTTAATTCCAACACAAAAAAATTGAAAAGCCTAATTTGGAATTCCGTCCTAGGCCACCAAACACACCAAATCGAATAAGAGAGCGAAAAACCTTCACGAGACTGCAAATTTCCATCGAAAACGGGAGCTTCTCAAATAATAGAATGTCGAATTAGAAAGCGTCAACTGTAATAATAAACAAAACTAAAAATTACCATACATGGTAAACTCTGTTCCATACCTAATTCAACATAAAAATTATTTTTAAGCCAGTTTAAGCAAAAAATAAAAATAATCTGGATACAACAAAACATTTCATTTTTCTCGGTAAATAAAAACTAAAAAAAGAACTAAACTAGTATTACCGTATGGCTTCTAGTTAACGCCGCCGTCCCCTAAATGGAAAAAGTCTCATCTCTTCGTAACTACAGTTTTGAGGCTAAAAGAGACCAGAAAAAGCAAAAAAGATTTTGCTCTGAAAACTGATTCTCGAAAAGAATTTAACAAACAAATTCCTTTGAATAAAAATGCTCTTAAAATTCCTAAGATTTTTTAAAATAACCGGGGCGTTTATTATACGGAGTGCAAGTTAACAAAATCATAAAAATCTACTCAAGATGCCTTTAGAAAGAGACTTGAAAGGAAACTGATGGTAGGGGAATAACCCCCGAATAACGGAAGAGAGTGAAGATATAAATACAAAGAAAAAGACCTGCAATGGTACCGATTGGAAAATGATGAAATTTTCTACAATTTGAGTAGGATCAAAACCAAAAAAAAGAAGTCCCACAGATTAATATCAAAAGATTTCTCTTCAACTACACCCAGTTCCTTAAAAGTCTCCACTGAATTTCTTTTCTACAAAAACATGAAAACAATTGAAATGATCAACGTTCTTTGATATTTAAGACAATTGGAATCCCGACCCTTTCTTCATAGCCGAAACAAAAGATTCCATCATTTGCTCTTCAGTTTGTATATGGACTGGAATTTTCACATACAATGCACATGTGCTGACTGTGGGTAAACAGGCACAGGCCGTCCCGTTTGGAGAAAGGCCACAGTCATGTTTAAAATATATTTTCATCTTGTCTGCCGGTAGACCAACAGGAGGGATCGTTTCGCATCCCGTCAGAAACTTCATTAATATTGGTGCCGGAATTAGGGTAGATTCTAAATAAAAAGATCAAAATGTATAATTATTGACAACGAACCCCTCGAAGAAAAATTAAGTTAAAGTCATGTTCGCAATGTTATGACGCATAGATACTACTAATAAATTTGTTTTTGAGCTCGAAACAACATTTGAGGGCAGCAGTTTATTCTTAAAAAGGATGAAAGAAGTTTAAAATTTCTCATCCACTTTCATATTCTTACATGATTTTTAAAACAGTGTCTACGAGAACAAGGTGAAAATCGACTAAATAAAGATCTCAAAAGAATATCTCTAAGAAGTTTCCAAATTAATAAGAATGAAAAGTGGGAAAAACAATACTAGTCTTATTAGTAAAACTCGAAAAAAAAGCTGTCTATAATATTTTTCAGCAATATGGGAACTGAGATAATGCTAAGAAAATCTCAGTCTCAGCTAAATGGGCAAATCTGGGAAAACTTCTAAGAGTACCTCAACCTCTAGAAGAAAAAATGCAACGTACCATTCTGAAAACATTCATCTACGAAGTCCAAAAATGATTTGTAAGTGTTGATAGCATTATTTCTCTTGTTAGATCCAATTTCATTTTCGTATTGTGCTTCCAGCTTTTCTAGGAGTAACTCTCGGGTCCATGTGTAAGTTTCCATTGATGGTGTAAAGACAGGTCGAAAGAGCTCAAAATTTTCACGGATTACAGTTAATGCGCCAAATGCTTCCATTCCTTTTGATATTTGACTCAGAAGATGCAACATTAGATGTTTCTCTTTTCATGAACAGCGACCTGGGTTAAAAATCAATCATTTAAAAAATTCAATAGGTCCTTCCGTTTATCAAATTTGAAAAAACTTTCCATTCCCCTGTTTAATGTAACCACCACCACCCCCGTTTGTAAGCCTATAAGTAAGGCACTCAAAAGTACTGAGACCTAAATTTGGAAAACAAGCAAACCAGAGGCATATTTTGCAAGTCCAAGAATTTATTTTATTTTTGCACCCTGCAAAAAGTGGATTTTATGCCTTAAGGAGGGGAACTAAAAACCAACAGGACACCAAAAAATAATGAGCAAAAATTGAGTTAAGATAGATAAGTTACGATAGATACTACAATGTGTACCTTAGGACCAGTTGTTGATCATCCATTGTTACAGTTGCCGGGTTTCTTTGAAAACCGATAGAATCTAATAGGTCAATTCCCTCATCGCAGCATAACATTTTTCTTAGTTCTTCAACGTTTTTGGCTTGGTGGATCTGAAATTCGAAAATTTGATGAATGTTATTACAAGCGTCCCTCAAAGGATAGTTAAATACATACTTACAGACACTGAAAGAACTCTGGTCCGCCCCAAAGTTTTAGAACAGAGATACAGACATTGTCAGATTCTCGAGTGAAGTTGAGAATTCATTCCCAAAAAATAGAGAATTCGAACCTGTTGAAATTTTTTTTTGACTGCATGATTCTGGATGAAGTACTGTGTTTTCTATCCCACCAACTAGATATTCGTACGCCCAAGGTGAGAGAAAATTTGGAGCTGGTCCACTACAAACAATGGATGATATAAAAAGATGACCAATACATATCATAGTGCCATCACTGACAGACATGTATCCAACAGCGGGTTCAAATCCATTTAAAGGTATCCCATCTGTCACTGGTTTGAAAAACCTCTTTAAAATTTGATTGAATGCTTCTGAAGTAAAGAAATTGTATCACTAATAAAAATTTGACTATTAACCATGGTTCCTTTGGTTGACTTTGGGATGATGTGTTGTCAACCCGACTGTCATTTAGACTTATTTGTTCCTCCTTCATCTACACAAGGCTATGTATGACGTTGCTTTGTTATCTTCACAGCAGAAAAACAATACATCAATTATTACAATATTCATGATACAGTAATTATGCATGGCTGTATCATTGTTTTTCTGCTGGAGTACCTACATAATTATTCAACAGGTGTGGCCTCTTTGAGAAAAGGTCTATAAAGGAACAGTCAAAATTTGTAAACAAAACCTGACAATACTCTATAATATGATATATACCTGAATAAAATTCTCTGGAAATCCCTCCAGTGTCTTTTCCTGGCTCTCCAATATATTTGATTTTTAAAACCTGTCCAATCTTTGATTTGTTCCACGTTTTCGAAAAAAATTTCTGAAAGTCTGTAAACTCATAGCCCCTTCTCACATTTAGTACAATTGATACATCAGGATTTTGGTCAGGCCGAAATGTAGAAATCACTTCCTTAACTGATTGTGCTTTTTCAACCTCAGATTCTTGGTGTTCATCATTTACCAAGTCGATAAACTGTGTGTTATCATCATACTCATCATAAAAGGTTTCTTGAGCTATCATTAATGGTGTCTTTTCTTCTTCTAAACATTTATTTACATGTTCATTAAGTTCTGAGATGCTGAATTCGGAATTACAAATGGGACATGGCAGTTTACGTTGTTGGGGTGGTGGTGGATCTTGATTTTTTTGAACAGTTTTTGATCGCTTGTTTTTCTTGGATTTCTTTGAGCCTCTTAAGCTGGAGATCTCTTCATCAGATTGAGAAAAACTTGATGATGATGATGACATTTCATCATGTTGAAGCAATTCCATTTGAAGACATACAAAAAGACATACTTTTGAATAGGGTTTCCCAAACCACTCCTGGTAACGATCCAACCTGAACGGCTTGTCTGTTCCTGGGATTGTATTAACAACTCTTCCATCGGAATAACAAAGAGAATACGAATCAGTTGGACAAAAGTATTGGTTCGTAAGAGAAATTTTTGTAAGGGCAGCATCTAAAACTGCATCCCTTGTTGAGTGTTCATTAACTTGAACATTCACTCTACTTCCACGTTCTTGAACAAAAGCACCAGCTTTTTCTTTCATTATACCGACTTGAATCTTCACATCTTTTGAAGCTCCTTTCCGGGTACCATTTTCACGAGGGAGGCTATCACCATCATTAACTTGTTTGTCATTCTTCTTTGCTTTTTTTGAAAAAAAAGCAGTTCTTTGCTTTTCCTTTTCTTTTTTAAAACCAGAAAATGTCAATGGCACATTTCCTTCCACAGACGGTTCACTGTCTTCAGGAACTACTCGCCGGAGCTTTGCAGCACACTGGATGCAAAAGATGTCACCATCAAGTGGCTTAAAGCCACATTTGTGACAACAAGCTTTCACTTGATCCGCCATTTTGAAATAAATATAGTCAGTCGGATTCATCGTTCATTAGGTTTTGATTTAATAAAAGGCACACAAATTACAGTTAGGCTCGACTGAACTGGCGCTTCCCACAATATTCTCCCGCGCAGGTGATTCCCAATTCTGCGTTTATCATCATTCCCGCGGTTATTTTGGGAATCACCCTAAACAATTTCTGTCTTGTCTCTGGCTGGGAACATGACAGATTTTGAGAACGCGACACCTTTTGGGAACGCGACAGTTTTTGGGAACGCGACAACTTTTGGGAACGCGACACTTTTTGGGAGCGCGACACTTTTTCACGACATTTTGGGAACGCGACACTTTTTGGGGACGCGACAGCTTGAAAGAAATCCCGACAGCTTGAAAGAAATCCCGACAGCTTGAAAGAAATCCCGACAGCTTGAAAGAAATCTCGACAGCTTTCGGAAGAAATCGCACGCTGACCCTTCTCGGCTTCCATAGATTACCCCTGCACGTGGCGAATTCGGCGCGAATTTTCGTATTTTCCGCGCTTCTGACGTCATTTTATTCTTTGCTATAACTCAAAACAACCCAAAAGACATGGCGAACTAATTGGTATACTCTGAAACCACTCAAACGCTCGCACATGGCCGACGGATATGTTTTGGTGGGCTTAGCAACTGGGAGCTTCAAATCTTTTCAAAACTGTGATGTAAGAAACAGGGAAACCCCTTTCAAATTTCTTTTTCCAAATTCAGACAATCATCTGTGAAAATAGTGAGACTTTCCAGTTAATTCAGGGTCCCCCGCTCCCCCAAATCAATGTTGTGGATATTGGAGGAAATTTGACCATCGACGCTTCTCGAATTCAAACAACATTGACTTGGGGGAGTGGGGGGAGGTGTCAGTCTCACAATATTATGCAGATGATTGTAGATTGGTATACTGGACAGGGAAGCAAGGAGGTAAGAAAATGAATAAATAAAGTTGTCATTTATCTCATGACTTTTGCTAGTTATTCTAATCTCAAAACAGCCACAATGTTTACATCAAGAGAGCGAGACTGAAATTAAAAATACTACAAAAAACTCCATATTCCATATTTGGCAAAATTCGGGTGGAAATGACCATGAAACCAAAAAACAGAAGCAAATGCGGAGCTCAATACATAAATTAAATGTAACGCAAGATAAGGGCTAAAAGAGGCCAGAAATGCGAGTAGAGCACAAAGTAAGACGCTAAAATGAATGTGCGAGGCCAAGATATGGAAATAACGGTCTCTAGTCATAGAACAAACAAGGCTAGCAAAAGACTAAAATGAGAACAAGGTGAAATTTACAGAACTAGCTACCTGGAAAATGCCATGTTTAGTGAAACGAAAAAGATTAATTGCTAAAACAATAAAATGACGTATATCTAAGTGATTCCTAACGAGATCACAAATTCGAAAATTAAAACGAACTAAGTTTGTCAGAAGAATCATGAAAGAGTAGCAAAAAATCAGATTAAAAAGCAAAAAATTCTTGTATGCTTATTTGAGTGTTACCCCTCGTGAATTTGTGTTAAATCACATAACGGTGAAATCATGTTTTGCCGTTTAGGTGAGTATTTCACGAGGGTCGTTATTTCGGTCATAGTTCCCATTAAGTCGCTTAAAATTCGGGACGAATTTGTCATGTCTTTCATCGAAAGACTCAACGAATGTCCATGACAATGCGTGTCAACGGCTTTAGGTTGAAGCTTCTTGATCTGTACTGCAACACCAGTTCTTTTTCCAAGCATATTGCTGGCCCCGTCATATGTTTGACCTCGGAGGTTAGATATTGGTAAATTGTACCTCGTTAGAGCATCCTTAATGCAAGAGACAATTGTTTCACTTTTAATGTTCGGGATTTCATAAAAGCCTAAGAAATCTTCATGAGCAAATCATCGTCTACCCTTCTAGTGCAAAAAGAAAGCTGCTGCTTGTTTGAAATGTCTGTATATTCATCAGACATCAAAGAGAACATTTTACTGTTGTTAATATCATAAGGTTTGCGCCTGAGTAATTGGTTTGACATAATACCAAGAAGCTCATCTTGATAATCATGATGGATATATTTATTGACACCCTCAACCTTCTCCGTTAGCCTTTGTTTTATCCAAGGGTGATCATGACTTCGTTAGATCGTTAAATACTGGCGTTCTTTTTCCCTTTTATGGTCGTTTCATTGTTTAACATTTCTACGAGATCAGCACATTTTGGCACAATAGTTTCGTATGTCAATGCGGCAGTGTGGCATCGGCTTTTTGCATGATTTACAAAACAATCGGGAGCCTTTTTCCAATTTTTGAAGCCTGTTGATATAAGCAGGTTCTTTGTTGTGCTCAGCGGTCAACTTGTGTTCATGCTTTTGGCAATAAAAACAAAAAACGGAGTCTTTTTCCATATCGTAATGTAGCCATTGAAAATCATCAAACCACTAATGTTGACAACTACGTTCACGTTTTCCAATCCATGATTTCGGAAATTCAAAATCTTTGTCTGGTCGATATCGTTTTTTTTGCAGATGGAGTTGATGAATTTTCCGTGAGGTCCGAATTATTTACACTAGCATTATTTACAGTACCTTCAAGTTGATTTCTATTTGCAGGAACAAAGCCTTCCGAAAAAGACGTTTCATTTGATTTTTTGAAAAAAGATTCAATCGATTTTTGCATTTTACTGAAAGTTCAAGGTAAAAAGAAAAGAATATATTGGACAAAAATAACAAACGTTCAAGAACAGAGAACATTGCAATAATGTAATAAATGTAATAAATATCGTAAACCAAAACACACGCATACACAAACGAAAAATTTCACCACATCCGGCATCACAACTAATATAATATCACAACTAATTTGAAAACTTCATTTTTTTAACAGGATGTTTAAAAATATGTTGAAGGACCAATGTCAAAATGAGCGTTCTCATAATGATATCATACGCACTATATGTTTAGAGGTGCATTTAAAAGACATTCCAGTTCACAAGTGCGCGTATTAATAGAAATAAAAAATCTACCAAAAATTTTTTTTTCTTAGCAAAAAAGTGGGGGGGGGGGCCATGGCCCCCTCGTTTCGCCGGCCCTGCAGATAGCCAAGCAACTCCTTTAGACCAACATCTTGAACAATATTTTGATCGAGCATTGGTTTGTAATAAGCCACTTGTTCTTTCTTTTTCGCAATGGTCTTCAGGAGCTGGTAGAACTCATACACGAGGTCTTCTTCGTTTTGTTTAAAAGATGCATCCGCGTAATCGATGGTTGGGTCAGACTTGAAATTAATTTTGAAAATACTTTTCAGGTCATCAACCTCAAGAATACCAGTTGCGGTAGGCTCTTTGATGGCATCGTTTGGAAAATTTTGCATACATTGCATGGTATCAGCAAATTTCAAGCCTTCCTTTAATTGATCCATTTCCTCAACATTAAGTTTGATCAAACGATGAAAAATTATTGTTTTGACAAACTCTTCTTTGGAAACATCAACAAGTTCTGGAAGTCCAGCATCGAATCGCTCCATAACACTTGACATTAAACCACGATACTCTTCTTCAGATGATTCCATAATTTGGGTCAATTTTGCCTGCAGCTCGTAGTCTGGAATCTCAACTATATGCTCGGGCTTTGCAATGATGGACTGACCCAAAAGATAAGAGGCAACCAGCGTGGAAAGATTCCGTGGGCCTGGAGAGCTGTGCAGTAAAGTCAAACCAATTGCCACACCATACACAAAATATTCTCTATTTTGAAGCTTTTTCAAATTTCTTAGAATTGACAGTTTTTCAGGTGGGCCTTGCAAGATATGACCTTCTGCACCAATAAAAAGTTCTGTGAAGAACTCTCGAGTCAACCCGCCATAGTCCCACCATCTTCCCCAATAAAGTTCACCAACAGTGGCTTCTCTAAAAAGTCGATTAAAGAATGATCTGCAAACTCACGAACATCGTCAGGCCAGATTTTTCTTCTTCTCACAGAAATAATTAGTCTATCCGTATCCTCTAGTAGTGCTAAATTTCTGTGATTTCGAGAATTTAGGGCAACTGCTTCATAGATGTTTTGAGGTGGTAAATAAGTTATGTTAATACAAGAATTTGCAAATTCGTTTGTTATTGTTAGCTGATGTTTCTTCTTGCCTTATATAAATATGGTCTTATATTGCGGAACTGTTTTCGAAAAGGAACAACGAATAGTTTTTTTAGAAATCTACAGCTATCACAACATATCGATGCCACTAAGTCAAATGGAAAGCGAAAGTGCCGAGATTAATTTCTAATCACACCTTATCACACATATGAATAGTTTTATCACAACTTATTGCTACTCATCTACAGTTATCACAACATATCGAGGCCACTAAGTCGAATGGAAAGCGAAAATGCCGAGCCTAATGCCTAATCACACCTTATCACATATATCCATAGTTTTATCACAGCTTATCATTACTTATCTACAGTTATCACAACATATCAAGGCCACTAAGTCAAATGGAAAGCGAAAGTGCCGAGTCGAATACTGTATGTTATCACACCTTATCACACATATCCATAGTTTTATCATAACTTATCACTACTTAGCTACAGTTATCACAACATATCGAGGCCACTAAGTCAAATGGAAAGTGAAAGTGCCCAGTCTAATGTCAAATCACACCTTATCACACGTATCCTTAGTTATATCACAACTTATCACTACTTATCTACAGTTATCACAACATATCGTGGCCATTAAGTCAAATGGAAAGCGAAAGTGCTGAGACTAATGTCTTATCACACTTTATCACACTTATCCATAGTTTTATCACAACTTATCACTATTTATCTACAGTTATCACAACATATCGAGGCCACTAAATCAAATGGAAAGCGAAAGTGCCGAGACTGATGTCTTATCACATCTTATCACACGTACTAATAGTTTTATCACAACTTATCACTTATTATCTACAGTTATCACAACATATCGAGGCCACTAAGTCAAATGGAAAGCGAAAGTGCCGAGACTAATGTCTTATCATACCTTATCACACCTATCCATAATTTCATCACAACTTATCACTGCTTATCTACAGTTATCAAAACTTATCACACATATCCATAGTTTTATCATAACTTATCACTACTTATCTACAGTTATCACAACATATCGAGGCCACTAAGTCAAATGAAAAGCGAAAGTGCCTAGTCTAATGTCATATCACACGTATCCTTAGTTCTATCACAACTTATCACTACTTATCTACACTTATCACAACATATCGAGGCCATTAAGTCAAATGGAAAGCGAAAGTGCTGAGACTAATGTCTTATCACACTTTATCACACCTATCCATAGTTTTATCACAGCTTATCATTACTTATCTACAGTTATCACAACATATCAAGGCCACTAAGTCAAATGGAAAGCGAAAGTGCCGAGTCGAATACTGTATGTTATCACACCTTATCACACATATCCATAGTTTTATCATAACTTATTCCTACTTATCTACAGTTATCACAACATATCGAGGCCACTAAGTCAAATGGAAAGCGAAAGTGCCGAGTGGAATACTGTATGTTGTCACACCTTATCACACGTATCCTTAGTTCTATCACAACTTATCACTACTTATCTACAGTTATCACAACATATCGTGGCCATTAAGTCAAATGGAAAGCGAAAGTGCTGAGACTAATGTCTTATCACACTTTATCACACCTATCCATAGTTTTATCACAACTTATCACTATTTATCTACAGTTATCACAACATATCGAGGCCACTAAATCAATTGGAAAGCGAAAGTGCCGAGACTAATGTCTTATCACATCTTATCGGTGACCCAAAAAATGCACTTTTTGTGTTGGAAAAAAGCGCAGGGCACTTTTGTAGCAAAGTGACGTTAGATTGCTGCTACCGCTACAATGCAACAACATCTTTTCGTGAATTTATATTTTTACATGTAAAAAAGTCTCGGCACTTTCACTTTCCATTTGATTTAGTGGCCTCGATATGTTGTGATAACTGTAGATAAATCAGACATTTGTGCATTGTGCACTCTCAGAGAGATTTTTTCAAAGAACAATTTTAGTATTTTGTTCTAAAAGTCATAATCCAGCCAATTTTTTTTTTAATTGTGTCCAATTTTTCACAGTTTACCCCCAAAATAACGCGAAAATAATTTTTGCTAATCTTCTACTTCCTCTTATTGATGGTAACAAACCCTTTTTCTATCTTCTTCTACAGGGGAGAAAGCGATGGTGATTCCGATGTGTTTCGTAAGTGGTATGGCAAACTCTCGGAGATCAGATCATTTTTACCACCAAAAACAACAATGTTAGCTGTGACTGCAACTGCTACATCGACTGTGCGACAATGATCTCCTCATTGATAATCTAGAGTTATACCAACCGTTTATCTCTGTGGCAGCCAAATGTGAAGTATTTCCTGTATGACAGCCCAACCAAAAATGTGGAACAAATTTTTGCACCCTATGTGACTGATATTGCAAATAATGGTTTTGAGGCTGTCATTGTATTTTGTAGAACCTCCCATAATCTGAGGAAACTTTTTTCATTATTCGATGGGAAATTTTCTTCATATTACCCTGCACCACTATCCAGACCATATGCACGTTTTCACTCTCGCACTCAAATTGAAGTGAAAAGCATGATCAACAAATCATTATCAGATCCAAACGGTAAAGTCCGATTTTTAATGGCAACAATTGCTTTCGGAATGATGATAGATTGCAAGGGACTTCATACAGTAATTCATTTTGGTACCCCTTCAGACATGGATGATTATTTTCAAGAATCAGGACAAGTTGGACGTGATGGGGCCCAAAGCAGAGCAATTTTGTTAACATACCCTCACTGTTTGGTTTCACCAAAAATCTCAAAGGAAATGAAAGCATGTGCAAAGAATTCAGAAGTTTGTAGAAGAAAAGTGTTAATGGCACAATACAGTACTGATTCATTTCAAAGTTTCCAACCACTTCACCTTTGCTGCGATGTATGTGAAAAACAATGCGACTGTAACCAAGAAGATTGTAAATCCATTGACTTACATGAGTTTGGTTTGACTGACCAAACAGAACCTGTTGTCGAGTGCTCCTTAAACTCTGATGGTATCAAGTACCTTAAACTTAAACTAACTAAATTGAGAGAGTCATTGATTGCTGACCATGAGGGGGTTTCTCCTAGTATTTCATTAGGTTAATACTGGAATGTATCACCCAAATTGTAAATATTGCTTCCTGTTCTCTCACAGAAGAAGACATCTATGTAAAGACTGCTCTGATAAACAAGTCAGTAATCACCCAAATTCATGAACTCGTGAGACAAGTTGTAACGGAACCTCTCTTTGAAAAGAAAGATTTTGATGACGAGTACTATTTTTCAGATGAATCAAATTATGATTCTGACCCTGAGAATTCCTCACGCTATCGATTCAGCAACGATTCTTCTGGTGAAAGTGACTGTGAATGAAAGTATTTGGCAAGGACTTTTTTATTGCATATGTATTCTACTAGTAGTATATATTATAGTGCTTTTATCATTTTTATCACCAGGTTGACACTTTCTAACAAGATTTTGATGACATCATAAAATACAATAGTTTTTTCTACAATATAGGACACATAATAGGATATGAATTAGCATTAATTGGCAAACACATGTTTTAAGCACATAACCATAAACCATATATCGTATTTATAAAAGCATACTCAACTCTACAACACTATTCAGAGCATATTTATTATCCTTTTCACCTATTTTAGCAATTGGGGTACTAGTAGGGGGAAATATGTTCGTTTTTTTGAGGTCGCTCGATTTTTTTAGTCAAAGCACTTGTTATACATTTTTGGAAAGCTAAGGGGTAGGGGAATCAAAATAACTTGGGTGCCAATTTTTTTTCGGACACTGTGATTTTCGGGCAAATACGACGGTCTCAGGCAAAAATCATAAGGTGAAAAATTAATGAAAATTTTAGCTTGAGATAACGGAGACCTGTTGTATATTTTTGGAAAGCTCTCAAAAAATTAAGATTAGTGATATATTGCGAGTATAGGTGATTTCAGTACCTAATCTCATGGTTGATTGAAATTCGATTGATGTTTTTGCTTACGTTAATTTGTAATTTCCCGCGAACTTGTAATTTCCCTCCTAGCTTTTGTAATTTCCCTCCTAGATTTTGTAATTTCCCGCAAAATTGAAATTACCATCGTTTGGAAACTCATCACTTTTTTCGAAGTTCTTACTAACTTTAAATGGAATACTATCCAATTAAAACTCGATTTGCGTTTCTATGATATTTTTGAGACCTCTTTTTAAAGTTTCAGATTGATTTCCAGTGTTAAATTGACGTCTTTCAGAATTGTTAGAATTTCAATCCAAACAATGAGATTAACCAGGAATCCCATGCTTGTTTTCGTGAAATTCTGGATAAATTTCCCGAGGTCAATTTTGAAATGTTTTGAAATTTCCCGAGTGCAACGAGGGAAATTTAAAACATTTCGAAATTTGACCGATGAACGATGAGATTACTAGTACTAACTCGAGATATTGAGCTTCCGAAACTCGGGTAAATTAATGCGTGTCCAAATTTTCGTTAATTTTTCGGACCCATCATCACCCCTCCTAGCATAATAAATTATACCTTTAAAGAAGCCTATTACGATGTAGAACATGAAAATCGGTGTTACTTAAATTTAGGTTTTGCCAATTTTGCGAAAAACCGCAAAAACCAAAAAATGCTGACGTCAGCAAAACTTGTTTTTTAAATAACTCCAGTTTGGCTAATGGTATAAACATGAAATTTGGACCAAAGTTGCATATCAGTAATAAAAACATTTTTACATAATCATTTTTTTTCGAAATTTTGCTGACGTCAGCAGAAATCAGCAAAATACGAAAATTTGCAATAAAGTGCAGACATCAGCAAAATTTCAAAAACATTTTTTTCAAAATGATCTTTTTAATAATGTGCAACTTTGGTCCAAATTTCATGTTTATACCATTAGCCAAACTGGAGTTATTTAAAAAACAAGTTTTGCTGACGTCAGCATTTTTTGGTTTTTGCGGTTTTTCGCAAAATTGGCAAAACCTAAATTTAAGTAACACCGATTTTCATGTTCTACATCGTAATGCGCTTCTTTAAAGGTATAATTTATTATGCTAGGAGGGGTGATGATGGGTCCGAAGAATTAACGAAAATTTGGACACGCATTAATTTACCCGAGAAGCGCAAAAACTTGACAAAACAGCTGTTTCTAGCTGAAAAACACTGAAAAACACCGTTTTTAAGGATTAATAAATAATTTTACAAATTTCCCCCTACTATACCATACTTTTTAAAATGACCTACATTTTTTAACTTTTGTCATTACTCTAGTAAAGTATTTTCTAAATGACATTTTTTTTAATTTTTAGTTTGTTAGTTTTTTTTATTGTCTCCTAATTACTATTCACAGGTTATGATTAGGTCTAAAGACAGCCAATAATAATGATGATATTGAGCATACTTACCTTGTTTTCATTATATTTTTTGAACCTGCCATGATACTTCTTATTTGCATTTCGATTTTTGGTCAGTATTTTAAAGAATTGGGCTTCTTTTGTGTGCTTTATTGTAAAAGGGGTAGTGTTTTCATAGTGTGAACCCCCTTATTTAAGTGGGGGGTTCAACTTTTCTAGAAAGGCGTTATTATAAGGGGATAAGAAATTTTCCGAGTAAAACGTTTTTTTTTTTAGTTTTTAGGGGGTGTTAAAAATAGGGGGGACGACTTTTTGATAAAAATATGTGTACTTTAAAAATTGGTCAAAGAATTGGGTATGGTCCAGAAAAAGCAATGTAAATGGCAATGTCTGTCTTTCTGTGCTTGATTGTAGGAGTGAGAATCAGCAGTGGGGTCGATACCAGAAAAAATCAAGGTATCTTGACCATTTTTTAAAACAATAAAGCACCCACCCATTTTATGAATTTTTGCTGAAAAAGTGCCAAAACGTCCATTTTCCTAGGGGCTTTTGGGAAAACCACTTCAAAATGACCCCACATCTTATGGATTTTCTCCCGGAGTACCAACCCCCCTTACCTATATCCACCCACCCTTACAATTAAGCACAAAAGGTACATTGGTGTAATTTCTTAGAATGTTCTTAATATAAGAACCAGTAAATTTTAGCTCAGGCTTGGTCTTTTATAAAACTTTATTCTTACATAGAACCTTGCTTATGTTAAATGTGTCAGGAAATTATCTTATCCAATCCAAAGGGAAAAAAGCAGACGGAAAGTTAAATTTTTAAGTATTTATTTACTTAAATATAACAAAAGAGTGTTTGTGTTTACTACATATTTACATATAAGGCTGGAAATACAAAAAATAACAAAAGATTTTATGTATCTGTATGTACATAATATTAAAGTATGTACATAATATAAAAGGCATACTGATAAAAATTCAAAAAATAACTAAAGATTTTATGTAATTACGAGTTATAAAGTTATAAATTGTGATAAAAATACAAAAATATAAAGTTTTTACATATAAAAAAACACAATGGCAAAAAATAAATAAGTTTTGTATGCATAAAGAACATTTTTGAGATGATTTACCAAACCAGCCTTTCGTTTGTACGACTTAGTGCAAAATCGGCAATCATAACTGATAGCACTTGCAGCAATATCTGGGGTTTCAGCAATGACATAGCTCTCGACAAATTTGCTGATCACATTTTTCAACGATTCCTTATTCTGAGCGGTTGGTTCCTTCAGTTTTGATGGATCAATTTTGTTGGTTTCGATATATTCATGGAAGGCTGCACGAGTTAAAGCCTCAGTGTACTTGTTCAACAACTCTTCACATGCGTTTACGCATTTCATAGGCTCTTTTGACACGTTTCTAGCGTTCAAAAAATTTCTTGCCTGGTAAAGTGTGCCAACGTCGCTCGATGAGGAGGCGTCATACAAGAAGTGCCAAACAAGCTTTAAAATAAAATAAAGGGATAAAGATTAAGGGTGAGAGCTTAAATTCTACTTTCTTTCATATTATAAAGTTGAAGTCTTAAAACTCACCTGCAATTTATTCAAAATTCAAATCATTAGAACTATAATTTATACAATCAATCTTAAAATGATGTTGAGATTCAGATTCACAGTCATTCTGAACAAAGTGTACCAACAAGTTTATTAATCTAGACGAATAAATTTTCTTTCAAAAATCTTTTTCTTTCATTAAAATATAGTATACCTCCATAAAATTTCCATATGTATGAAAGTCTGCTAGTCCTGGAATTAAACCTTCAAGCCTTTTGATGGCTGTTGTGGAACACCTTAAATCTTCTTGGCTATGGATTTCTCTCTCCAAGGTCAGCAAATCTCCTATTGCGAAAGTTTTGACCAGCTCTCCGTTTTCGAGACAGGGTACCATTGTATGCAGGTCTTCCATGATCTCAATCATATCCTCAGTCTTATTGTCGTTTTTATTGAGAATGCCCAATGCTGTCTGTAAAGGAAACGTCAAAAACATTTTTGATATACCTGAATCAAATTTTTTGTTTAATAGAAAACTGATTCGTTTCTCAAGTGAAAGAAGGCCATCATTCTAAACATAATGCTAAGCATTCCTCCAAGCTAAAATGCAAAGATATTCAAGCCTTTACTAAAATTTTGACCTTATAAGGGTTACTTTTAAAACTGTTTGAGCTTTCTTAGACCAAAGATTTCCGCCTGAAGTGCCAAATTACAAAGAAAAGTCTAATTCTTTGAGCCGAATCGAATCAAATCAAGTCTAAGCATATCATTAAGCATAAAATAATTTAAGGCTGAAAATGAAGTTGAGCCTCGACAAGATTTTCCTGTATGCTTTAAAAAAAGAAAAAAAGTGAAAATTTCTTACTATCTCTGATTTTCTTTTGGTCTCTTCCATATAGTCATGGGGTATCACACTTCGCAAATGATTTCTCATGCGAGTCTCATGCGAGACATGTCCTCTCGGTATTCCGTAAGAACTCGAAACACAAGTGTTGAAAATTCTGTTGCAAGTTTGCTTTCGTCATTTTTATTTGGAAAATAATTTGACAAATCGATATCCAATTTACTTTCCAATGGCGGTTATATCATGTCTTCCAATTCAACGGGTGCATTGACTCTGTTTCGAAAACCCATCATGTTAAACATATGGCGGTCTATGTTTTGTTTTGACGTTGTCATATGCCTCCTCACCACTTTACATTCTAGATTGTCCCCGACAAGAACAAATAAGGGCGATAAGTGCGACAGATATCATAAAGTTTCACGAAATCAGGATTACTGTTAGTATTTTGACGGAATGCGGTATGATCATTAGGTTACTGATGTTTGGATGGTGTTGATGGTTCTGCATTGATTGCTGTTTGTGGTTCAGCAGCAGTTCGATCGTTGGATGGTGGATGTTTGGATGGTGTTGATGGTTCTGCATTGATCGTTGTTTTTGGTTCAGCAGCAGTTCGATCGTTTGATAGTGGATGTTTGGATATTGTTGATGGTTTTGCATTGATCGCTGTTTGTGGTTCAGCAGCAGTTCGATCGCTCGTTAGCTGGATTTAATAAGAAATATTTCATAATGAATTATTTCAGTAGTTATGACCCTTCGATGATA
This sequence comes from Clytia hemisphaerica, assembly GCF_902728285.1. Classification (NCBI taxonomy): domain Eukaryota; kingdom Metazoa; phylum Cnidaria; class Hydrozoa; order Leptothecata; family Clytiidae; genus Clytia; species Clytia hemisphaerica. The sequence goes on along the minus strand of NW_027103562.1, from coordinate 2,458,355 downwards.
AAATTTGGAAAAAAGTCAACGGCCGAAATTAAAATCAGATTTGACACCCCTGTTTCGTTAAACTGACGAGATTGTTTCACAAGTGAATATAGTTGACAACACAAAATACTCTCTAATTTCATCCCAAATTATCAACCTTCATCCCCTCTAGAAAGAACACAAAACAACACTCAGATTTTGAGCATTCCTATCGATCTTTGGGATTTTAAGAATTTTAGAAATTTTAAAAGAAAAACAAAAGAAAATGTTGAAAACCCTAAAAGAATTCAATGATAATGAAAAATGATAGAAAGAATTAAAGGCGTTATATTTTAAAACATGTATGTATAAACGAAACTGGATCTACTAACTTGGAACTCGACATCGATTGATTTATTTGGAGTTGAAACTTCTATTGGTCGAATTGGTGCACTATCGAAACTTAAATCTGCTATTGCCTTGTCGGACTCCTCGGTCTCAAATTGGTCAATATCTAGACTTTCTTCCTCTGTGATGCTATTCAGTATACGAAATTTAGGTTTTGACGCTGCTGCTTTGTCCAGCAAACTACTTTCGATATTGACTAATTTGACAGAGTTGTCGCATTTGGTTAACTGAAACTCTTTACTCTGATCAAGGATTTCAGTTTGGATTGATTTTTTCTTGGCCTGCTGGTATTCAGCGATCTGCCTGCTCCCCTCTTTGATTGTACTGCGATGGTCTTTACCCAATTCAGTCTGCTTTCCCAGTGTATTTTGATAAGAAACGCATGTTTGAAGAGCATTAAATCTAGCAAAACATTGCTTATCAGCTTATCCTCTCTTGAGAATGATGCTGTTCAACACAGCACTTTGATTCAACGTTTGATTCCGACACATTAGCAGGGAATTCACGGCGTTCATGACTGCTGGTATACATGTCGCTAAAGTTTTATTCTTATTACGATTTTCTCTTGGGTTTTTAGCGATGCTGACAATAGAATTGAATGTGAAAGGAGCATTAGTTTCCAGTTCTTGATATTGAGTATCATATGAGAATTCGGTCAATTTCGAAACATCATTACATCGAAAGGTAGTTGTTTCATTTTTGCTTGAACAGATCTGTTTGATTTCACTTTTGATGTTCTTACCAATGAACTTAAGAACAATGGAATTCAGTTCAGTATCTTCAGGTGTCAGATTCGATAGAATGTAATTTAACAGGTGCTTCTTATTGTTTGCCATGGCAAGTTTAATCAACTTTTGTTGTTGTTTTGTGACGTGGATTTCTGTTTCAGCCGATCCATTCTCTTCAGAAACAGTCACCTTAAAATAAAGAAAGCTCAATTTACTTTCAATTCTCTATTGTCATTAAATTTCTATTTTCGGAAGAAAGCCTTGAAAATTTTTCCCTATTTACCCTGAAAAAAGGCAAAAAGCTGATAGAAATTTAAAGGTTTTTGTAATTTCTATCCTAAAAATTGTTAGAATAGATAAATTAAAGCAAAGAAAAAAAAACAAAAAAAAACACTTTTCCAAAGAAAATCCCCCGAAAATCGAATTTTACAGCCTCAAGATCATATTAAAAAAGAGCTTATTGTCGAAGTACACGTTTTATTACTTATTAGAACCCAGTTTATAACAACATTTAGGCTGAAATTTAGCAAAAATGTAAGAACATCTTAAGAACATGTTAAGTACATGTTCAGCCCGAGAATCGAAAAAATTTGACAAAATTTGCTGAAAACCTCATTAGGAGCAGTGGTGGCCTGGCAGGGGGTGCAGGGTGTGCAGTGCACCACCCAGAAAGATCTGAGAGGGGCGCCAAAAGATCTTTTCAAGGGGGCGCCAAAATTTCGTTCATGTTTAATTGGGCAATTTGGCGCCCTTCGGCACGTTTATAGCGCCTTTTATGAGTACAATGTTAATTTTTTTTGCCTGCGGTGCTCTATTTTACCCTTTTACATCCTTTCTCTTGAATTTTTTCAAAACTTCTATCAATATTGAATCAGAAGTAAGAGAAGTGTCGTGTATCCACCAAGGGTTAAAGAGAATGCTTACCCTCAAAATGAGAGATTGCCGAAATGATCAAAACTTGTTAATTTTCGCTGTGGTTTTTGTGGTCTTATACTGACTAACTTTCTCCGTTTTAGAAGATCTTTTAGGCTGTTTGACCTTTCTTACATCAAAATTTTTTGCCTGCCGCTCCAAAAATATTAAGAAACCTTCCTCCCAACTTCTGAATTTTTGGGGCCTCTTTCAGCTATTGCTCTTTAATGGAGAGTAAAGTTAGAACATCTCGCGTTACAAAGATAGTCCAATTGTCTCCAGTCCAAGAGAAAGTAGTCATCTTTAATGTTTGGAATTTTGTGTACTGATAAGGAGAAAAAGTTAAGATAGTTTAATATTTTCACTTAATGATGGAGGGCGCAAATAAGGACAAAATACCAGGGGCGCCAATTTCATAGTTTGCACCACCAAGAAATTTAAGCCAGGCCGCTACTGAAGGAGTCATTCAGGTATTTTGTGTCATGCTGTAACTAATTTTCTCCCCTAAAAAAAGTAGCAAATTTACTCGATTTTGAAGCCAATTTTAACATTTAAAGGTTTCATTAGATTTTAAGTGACATTTTAGACTGAAAATTGATAAGAAAATAAGAACACCCAGCCTAAAAAGTAAAAAAAGCGTGTATATATCATTATCACATGAAAAAGAAATTGAAATACAAAGCATCAATAAAACTCAAGAACAAAAAATATTTAAAACTCTAAGATTCTAAAATCCCAAAATAAAACGAGGCAATTTTGCCAAAACCTAGGAACAAATTATTTACAATCTGAGCCTCAGATTTCAAGAATTACTTATTATAAGCATATTCAGGCTCAATTCTTGCAAAAACTAAGAGTTTGCCTAAGCATATGCTTGGCCTCAATTTAAAAAAATTTCAAAGCACATATATATCCCATGAATTACAAAAAAACACCCATAATGTTCAAATTGAACTATCAAATAAGAATAGCATATGCATATTCAACCAAGACTCAAAAAATTAATTTTGCATTAGGTAAATGAGGCTCGCAAAAGTTTACCCCATGCTTATAAAAAACATGTACTGATTTTAAACCGGTTTAAAGTTCCTTTTATTGACGTACAAGAAAAAGTTAAAAAAATAAATACTCACTTTCATATGCAAATTCTCTGCTCCAATTTTCAAGTGTTCAAATTCATTTATCAATTTCTTTCGACTTTTTGGTGGTTGTATGGTTCCTTTTGACAGCCTTTTTAACTTTGTCCTCACATATTTCTGCTCGGCTACTTGCCTACCTCTCTGGAATTTACCTCTCTTTACCCGTTGTTTTTTAATGTCAGTATCGATAGATCTATTACAATTTTCACAAATAATTCGAAAGTCTGTCGTTTGTTTGATTGTGATACTTAAACACTGTTCAAGATCTTTACAAGGTTTAATCTTTCGATCATTCTCGAACAAGGCATGACAACGTTTTGAAACTACTTTAAGGGCAGAAACTTTCGCGTTTTTCGCGTTTTCGGCATTTTTTCACGAAAGTTTCTGCCAGGTAAAAAATTAAACAAGAAATTCGCGAAAAATGAAATTTTCCTAAATATTGCAAACGTCTTTTCCAAGTTTTAAAAGCCGAAGAGAATCGATATTATCGCACTGACTAGGATTCGGAATGGGAGGAAGAAGTGCAAATAGTTTATTTTTCATTTATTAGCATATCACTCATTCGATTGAAGAAAAAAATGAGATTTGAAATAATTTTTTATTCATTTTCCCTAGCCACTCGCGAAAGTCATTGCTACTAAAACTGAACATTCACAAAAAACCGCGAAAGTTTCTACCGTAAATTTTCTTCAAAAAGTAAAAATCGCGAAACTTAAATCCGCGAAATTTCGCGACTTTTCGGTCTCGCGAAACTTTCTGCCCGCGAAACTTTCTGCCCTTTAAGTATATCTTTTTGACATAGAATACATATGCTATGAGCACTCGGAGATAACGATCTGATATATTTCTTTGGAGTTTCGACTGCTTCTTCAACTTCCATAATCACAATCTCGACATCTCTCACTCCAAGCGCTTCAACATTTTACTTTTGCTCTTTTTCAACTCTTTCCAAAGTTAGAAAAAAGTTTTATTTGATAGCAAATTCTCTGAAAATAACTACATAGTTTATCACGTTTCTTTTGTCTTAATTTTTTCAAATAATTGTTATCACTATTAGCAACAAACAGATTTCTCCTTTTAATATGTTAAGCCAATGAAAACGCAACATTGATTTTCTCTCAGCCAATAAAAACGTTAGACATTGTCTCTCTTCGCCAATCATATACAACAAAATATATAAACAAATAAAAATTTCAGCCAATGAAAATTTCTAAGTGAAAGAAAAAAAACAAACCAAAACAAACCAACAAGACCCCCTGAAAATGTTATCCAAAAACATGAAAAAAGAGAATTTTTATGAAAAGTTTGTTGTGCACAAAATATTCTAGACTACTATATTGAAGCTCCTGTAAAGTTTTCTACTTCCTATTTTTTACTGAGTTAAGTCTTCTAGCATACTAGACTACTCGTTGTTGGACAAAATTGTTGTTGGAATACTGACGCATTCATCAAATCCAACGTCGGGCATTTTTATGGTCTGATTTTTACCGTCGGACTACTGACGACCTCCCTAAACAGATAACACATAATTCAATATAGCACCCCAAAAAAAGATAGACAAAGTTTTACCTGGTGTTACCCACTGATGGTTGATCATTACTGTTTCGGTTCTGGACAACACTTTGTCGCACAGTTTGAATCGTGTTGACCAATTGGTCAAAGAGAGCATCAACATTTTCTGACATTCCAGGAATGACTTTGTTTTTATTGGATCGTTTTTTATTTAAGTTGTAAATCAATTAACACTATGAATGAATAAAGATACAAAGTCACAGTCTCAAGATCCTTTCACCGAACGATATGCAAATGATAACCATAAAGTAGCGACTCCAGAAGTCGCGCAACTATTGTTGACGTCAAACCAAATGTTGCATTTTCTCACGAAAGTTATATAACTATTTTTGTGTGTACGTGATCGCCGTTCGGTTTTTTGCACTAGTTAGTCCGAAATCTCTGCTTTCCAGCGGTATATAACACTATACACTCGGCCCGAAGACCGTTCGGCAAATTATTCATCTACCCGGGGCACTTTTTTATTTTTGCCGTTCGCGGGAGAATAACATTTTCGAAGTGACAGACTTCAAACCTCTCAGGAAATGGAGGAACAAATTATTGGTGGCTGAAAATTTGTATGTTTATCAGAAAAAGGGTAAGGAATCTGAAAATCACACTCGCTATTTCTAGTTTCTACATTTTCTTACACTTTTTTTCAGTTTTTGGCTATTTTTGCATGGGAATGTCCCTAAAAAAAATTTTTTTTTTTGCCGAAATTGATTTTTTGTTGATTGAATGTTTTGGCTTTCATAAAATCTCATCCTTTTTTTCTAATATTTAGTTCCTCTATTTCCAGGGGGGTGTGAAAATGTATACTTTTCCCTTTTTTGTGTGTAGGTTTTCTTGTGGCCTTATCTGTTATTTTTGTTTTGTTTTCACTATGAATGCTGGATGGCAATGTAATGTCTTCTTTTTTTGAAAAAGAATGGAGATTTTTTTTATCAAGAGTTAAACTGCAATCAACATGATCCTTTATGAACCCTTTAAGGTCCATGTACCTTGCCTTGGAATCCTGCTCATTATGTGCTAGCAGCTAGTAGGGTGGGACGGGCAAATAAAGCCCAGGGACATAATTTCGATTAAATTTCACCAGTATTTAAGGATTTTTCGGGTGCTCTGTAAAATGAATTTTCGAGTTGTTATGTAAAATACACAAATCTAAAATCCTTAATAATTCCTTATTGGCTTGATGAAATTACACCAAATTTGGCACATTACTAGGTCTCCTCAAAAGGCAATTAAAAACTCAAAAAAATGTATAAACTCTTTATCCATAATAGCAGAATTGATGATTTCGGCAATTTTTTTCGGTCCACGTTGTCTCAACTTCTAATGAATTTTGACGAATGACGTGTAACTATTTTGAAAAACAATTTTTTGCTCATGATAGCCTAGTCTTTCTTTTTTTATCTTCAAAAAGACCTGTGATACAACATTTTTATGACTCTGGTAATCTTAAGCTAAAAATTGCAGTATTTTGCCCGAATATCCTTAGCAACACCTTAGTTACGTGGTATTAAATGTAAATAGAATTCTCTTGGACAAGATTAAAAGTATCAATTAAGACTAAATTGATGTTCTGGACATTAAAAGCTCAAAAAAATGTATAAACTATTTATCCATAATGGCAGAATTGATGATTTTGGCAATTTTTTTCGGTCCACTTCGTCTCAACTTCTAATGAATTTTGACAAATGACGTGTAACTATTTTGAAAAATAATTTTTTGTTCATGATAGCCTTGTCTTTCTTCTTAATTATCTTAAAAAAGAACCTTGATACAATATTTGTATGACTCTGGTAATCTTGAGCTCAAAATTGTAGTATTTTGCCCGAATTTCCTCAGCAACACCTTAGTTACGGGGTATTAAATAGGATTCTCTTGAACAAGATTAAAAGTATCAATTAAGACTAAATTGATATTTTGGACATTATTTGGTCATATCGTTAAATTTATTGGCAAATGTCGTTATGGACTTTTTAATGTTTTTACTTTCATTATAATGCAATTTAATGTTCTTTTCTTTTAAAAAAGTAAGTCATATAATTCTTTAAATTTCTTTTTTTAAAGGAAAGGTATAAAAATGATGTAGACTATAATGATAATTTTCCTCTGTGTTATTGCAACTCATAGCAAATGGCAGCAAATGATTGTCTTAGTTCTGAAGAAGCTCTGGTTCTGATTGAGCAATTTCCAGAATCTGACAAAAAGAAAATTGTTAAAAATGGTCCTAATTTTACTGTTGAATCTGTGACTTATAAACTTTTTGATTGCATTATTAACTTATGCCATACACATGCATCCCACGTAAATGGTTATTTGACTCAATAAGCTTACGATTTCGCAACAGTCAATCTCCAATATTGCTCAAAATTCTTGAAAAATTGTATCACCATACATCTCTATTATACGAGGGAAAAGTTTTCGCAACCACATCCGGTGTTCGTCAGGGTGGCCCAGAAAGCCCTTTTCTCTTCAATCTGTACATAGACTTTGTCATGCGCCTGATGATCGAGAAAAGCCGTAATGATCCATTAATCCAGTTCTTTGTCCACAAGTATTGTATAAATAGTCATTCAATCTCAAGAAATGAAAGGGTGATAATGCGCGAGAAAGGCTTGAGTTCATCAGGAACATCGTTGTTACCTTGGTGTGGCTATGCTGATGACTTAGTTTTATTTTTACAATCAAAAACTGGTCTCCAGAGCGCTACTGTTCTGCTTAATGAAGTCTTTACAAAATTTGGTTTATCCATTAATTCTCAAAAAACCGAAACGATGATACTTAACCATCCGGATGAAATACCCTACCCATCCTCAATTATTGATCTCGGTGAAAGTCAACTGTCAAACGTGTCAGATTTTAAATATCTTGGTGCTTATCTCAATTCGAATCAGCCTAATACTGGTAAAAAGGAGATCACTCACCGTATTCAGCTAGCATCTGCAAAATCTTCACAAATGTCAAATCTTTTACAAAATTTTCATTTAAAGCTGAAAACGAGAGTTTTGTTTTTGAATTGTTTTGTTCGAAGTCGTCTTGTGTATGCCTGTCAGAATTGGAACCTTAATCAAGAACAGTTTGATCGACTTGACGTGGCGTATCGAAAATTTCTGCGTCGAATGGTACGTGGTGGTTTCAGATTTGTGAATGAGAATCAAAATGATTACAGATTTTCAATAAACAATGCGCAGCTTCACAGGATCTGTGGAACCTCTGATGTTAGCTATTTTATTAAATCACAGCAACATCACTATGCTGCACACGTCATCCGTATGCCCTCTTCTCGTTCTTTGAAATTATTAACATTTAATGATGACCAATACACGAGAAGAGGTCGCCCTGCCAAGTCTTTGTTGGATCAAGTTGTTGGTCATAAAATTATTTCTATTAGTCAATTTTGTTCTCTTGCCTTAAGCAAGAAGTAATGATGTGAATTTGAATTTAATTAGTTCGACATGGGAAAATACCTCTAAGTGAATAGGCCTCACGGTGAGATACTTTCCCATGTCCAACCATGTCCAGCAATGGGCGGTTGTAGAATATGCAGTAAATGAAAATGATGTTGATGAAAAAGTTTGTTTGTTTGTGCGTTGCATAATTAATGTAGATTTGCAAGAAAATGGGTGCAGGAAGCTCTCTAATAAAAAAAGGCTCTCAATAGGCTTAAGCTCAATGGTAAGAAAAGTATGCATGACATTTTGATAGAAAAGGAATCAAAAGCTGAATTTTTTAGGCAAGTTGATGGTGATATAGAGCTAATAGATCCAGAGCTAAAATTATTGAATAGCCACTTTTTCGATTTGTGCAAGTATACAGACTTAAACATTTTGGCAAAATTTTTCTCTCAATATTTCAAGCTCCAAATAATAGATGATGATATTCGTTATAGCCTCGCCTTTCTTAAAAAAGATATTCAAAAAATTTCTAGAAACATAGACTGTGGCACTTTAAAAAAAGAATTTCTAGAAAAGCCATTTGATATGAAGGGAAAATTTGATACGGTTCCTACAATCAGAGATCAGAGATCAAGATCAGCTGAATCAGATGAATTTCTCACCACTCCTTCTTCTTCTGATTTGGATAGCAGTTTGATAGACTGTAGTGTCGAAAACTTATCTCAAAACTCAAGTGACGACATACTTTCCTCTCCATTGATCCAAAAGGACATTTCTTTTGAAAGACAAAGAAAAAATGAAAGCCTTTCTAGTTCATTTCTCGGAGAAACGGCTTCATTGAATTTTAAACCGCCATCTTCAAGAAAAAAGTCAAAGTTATTAGGAGATACAAAGCTCTTGGACAGACAAATAAATGCCTTAACCCATGAAAACAAGAAACTTAAACACCAATTAACTCTTTACAAAACCAAAAATAAACTGCTCAATGTCACTAAACAAGAAGTCCGTAAAGGATTTTATAACAAAATGAAAATACTCAATCAGAGAATAGACAGAAGAAATGATAAGAAAATTGAATTGACCAAGAAGATTTTAAAGTTAGAAACTGACGTTGAACTTTACAAAGACATGGCTGAAAAAAAATAGAAAAAAGTTTGGTATTTAGAAAATGTACCCCGTAAAGACCTAGATAAGATCAAGCAGCAGAAGGGGCGCATTAGTTATTTAGAAAATATAAATGAAGAGCTAAAGCAAAAGTACGAGTCGTTGAAAGAAAAGGAGACGATAAATGTTTTTTCTAATGGTCAATACGATGAAAAGATCCCTCTGTTACCAATTACTCAAAATGAATATCGCCGTGGAAAGTGTTTCTCCTGCGATCGAGGCTGTGTTAGATCAACTTGCTGGAATTAAATGTTATAGGTTGCCTTGTAAGTCTTTAGTTGCTGAATTTTTAGCTGAAATGAATTTGGTATCTAGCTCACAAGGTGCCGAGGTAATGCTGAACAGTTCTCACAATGTTTTACATACAGATGGTACTAAGTACAAGTTCAAAGAAGTTGGAAGCTATCATGTTTCTACTGATTCAGGCACCCTCACATTAGGAATTGCAGACATGCATAGCGGGGAGGCACAATCTTATTTAGAGGAAACTAAGGCTATCCTGACCCTGATGTCAGAGACATTTCCATCAACAAACGCAGAATCTGTAAAGAATAAACTGATTCACTCTATTAAAGTATTGATGACGGATAGAACAATTGGAAACTTAACTTTTCATCAAAAATTTCAGAGGTATAGGGAAGGCATCTTACCAGAAGTTATTGGAAACTACAACCTCCTACCTGAAGAAGAGAAAAAAGATGTTTCAACTATTTATCACTTGTTTTGTGGTCTGCATATTATACATAATCTTGGGGTTTATGCTGAAAATGCTTTAATAGAGTGGGAAAAAGCAGTAGAAGAGGAAGGTAGTACACATGGGGGTTTCCAGAAAGCAACTTAATCTAGAACTTACAGCCTGCTTTATGAATTGTCCAAACTGACAACATACAACCATGGTGATCAAAAGAGTGGAAAAGCGGAAGAGCGGAGAGCGTTTTTGAAAAAGAGGGAAATTGTTGATAGGATGGTTTCTTTTATGCATCATCGCTTTAATATTATATTTGTATTGGGTGGAGCAGCCTACTACCATAAAGATCAGTTGAGTGAATTTGCTTCAGCATTGGACCGAATAAATTTTTTGCACACCTCGGTCAAGCAAGATATTGATAATCAAATTTTTGTAGCCTCTAATAGAGCTCTTGGAGTTTTTAATAAAATGGTATCTGGTCCTTTATTTAGAATACTTGAAGAAGAAGGTCATATTTTTTTGCTGAATTCAATGTGGGAGGATTTGTCAGATTATCTTGAATTGTGTAGCCGGGATGCATCATCTATGCTTGAAGGGAAGACTTTCTTTGATGAAAAGTATGTCACTAGTAATTGTAACATTTATAAAGCACTGTTCAGAGAGACTGAAGATCCTTTATTAGACTGCTTAACTCAAGAGTGCCTTGAAATTATTTGCTGTTCTTGCTCCATCATAGTCAGCTAAAAGATCAATTACCTGGTGGCAAATACTTTCAGCCAAGTGAAAAAATTGTGAAAGAGACAACCAACTGTCCTAGGCATAATTTAGCTCCTGAGCATGCGTTTGCCTCCTTGGACCGAATCTTGAGCATGAAACCAAACATGACAACCTTAGCAGTTGCTGGTGCAATTATGTACAGTCAGAATAAGACAAATGATTGGCTGTTGAGTAAGAGTGAAGAGGAAATCATGTTTTTGATTGCAATGGCACGGAAAAATAAAAGAAAGCTAGTAAAAGAAAATAGATCTAAGAGGGCCAAAATTTTGCAATACAAAATTGATAGCATGGATGGAAAAAAGGTGGAAAAGGAGATAAAGGTACAAAAGATAAGTGATGAAAAAGAAACAGCTACTAAGAATTTAGATAAAGTAGGGGGGCTCCTTACTGATAAGATTATGGTTGAGAAAATTTGTGAGGCAGGAGTTAAAGAGGCAACTAATAATTTGCAGGCCCAGATTGCATCTAGGAAAAAAGTTCTGCAACAAAGTTTTTCAAATAGAAAGTTACTTCAATTAGGGGGAAAAGGTGAAAAAGGGTACAAAAAATATGACTTAGAAACGTTAAAGACCCATTTGTGCAATATTTTTGATGAATTGTCAAATTCCCCGGCAGAAAGAGCTCATGATGTTTTTTTTCGGGTTAAAGAAAATGATCCTCGTCAGGAAAAGCTAAAGAAACTCAAAGAAGAATTAAATGCAAGTGGGGATGCAAGACTAGTAAAGGAAATATCCAGTTCGAAGAAGGTAAAAATCAACCCGGGAAAAGAAAGCAAAATTCCAACATTTCTTTGTAAAAGGATCAAACACAAATGGGACGATGATGGTTTTGATAAATGGTTTGAAGGTAATGTTATAACTGTCTTAGATGATGACGAATTTGATGACGAATGCGAGTTTCAGGTTGCATATGATGGGTTCGAGGATCCTTATGTTATTCAGGTGGTTAAGGAATGGAGGATGAATTGCTTCATTGTACTTGGCAGCATACCAAACAAAGAAGTTATCGACAAAAAAAAAGAAAAAAAAGTAGAAGAAAAAAAAACAAAAACAAAAAAGTTAAAAAAATTGTTGAAATAATTGAGTTCATCAATGAAATTTCCACAGCTGTTTCAAAATTGCTGATGATGTTTTCATCATGATTTATTTTTAAAGTTCTTTAATGAAATTTCCACAGTTGTTCCAAGTTACTGTTGATGTTTTCATTATAATTTCAGTTAATGTTGTGTTGATATTTAAATTAGTATGGACTGTCTCACTTGTGGTGGTGGAGGAGAGGACAAAGTGATGCGGGGAGGGGCATCACCAAGTTTTTTAGTTTTAAATTTACTTTTTGCCAGCTTCTATTAATTCAGTTTATTCTATGTAGTGAAGTATATTTTTGAAATAATTCATTTCAACCATGAAATTCTCACAGCTGATGATGTTTTTAGAATTAAGTTGACATTGAATATTGGGTTTCCTTCTTACTCAAATTTTCATTCAAAGCAAAGTTCTGTTTTAAAGCAATATCTGAAATCAATTTTTACTTTTCTGATGTCAAATTAAGTTTACGATTTCAAAAAAATTCTCTAATATCAACATCAACATAATTTAATTCAACTATCTATCTTAAGTGGATAAATTTTATCCACTTGCGGTAAGTTCAACCTTTTTTTTTAATCCTGGTTAATCTCGTTTTCTTTTTAGCTAAATAATTTTAGCAAAATGTTTTTTTTCGATGACAAAGAAATGGCAGCTACATTGGCGATGGCTGCCAAAAAAAGAAAAACGACAACAGCAACAGCCATCATTAAAATTACACCAACCACATCCCAAACAACAACAACGACAACCACATCGAATGCCCCGACAACAACAACAACAACAACACCAACAAGTCGACGGAAGCACCCTCCTCGTTGGGGACTTGTATACCTGCGACAAGCAGAAACGAATGCTTCCCTCATATCGGGACCGGCGAAGCAAACCTTTGGTTTCAAATCAATGCCACGACAAGCACGCTTCGTTTTTTGGCTGAGCGAGGGCCATAACCCGGCGTTTGACCCTCGCAATATACATATGCAAGCCAGGGACATTGAACCAAATCCAGGACCAACACCTACGATTTGCGGCTCCTGCAACAACCCTATCAAGGTTAATTCATCACACCTGATGTGCTCCATATGTAAACAACGGATCCACAAACAGATGAAATGCTCAGGCACCAAACGCACACTCTTAGACAGGATCGTCAAAGATGGCACCCCTTGGCAATGCAAAACCTGCAGAGAAGAACCCCCACAACAGAATACAGAAAACCACTGCACCAACTGTGGGAAAACGCTCACAGCAAGATCAGCTCCACTCACTTGTCAAGAACAGAACTGCAACAAAAAGTGCCATTCCTCACAAAAGTGTAGGAACATCAGCAGATATATGAAGCAGAAGTCATGGAAATGCTATCTTCACGGTGGTCGAAGACCAGACGTACAGGAACCACAAGAGGGAACAGTCAACCAAATGACTACCGACACAGTCACCAATGATGATAAGCTGAAATGCTGCGGATGCTCCAAACGGATGAAAAAACCAGCGGATAATAGTATACCATTAAAATGTGATGTGTGCAAAATGCACTGTCACAAAATCATCAAATGTTCCGGCCTATCACGGGATGCAGTTACGGCTATAACTTCACAAAATGGTTCGTGGACATGCAAGAAATGCTCATCTGTAGAGGAAAGAGAATTCACCAAAAACTATCCACAAGGGGAAACAGTGTCAGAAACCATCAAGGGTGAAACATGCGAATACCTGAAGATATTACAATGGAACGCCGATGGTCTGAACACCAAAACAACAGAGCTTCGAGAAAGATTAATCAAAGAAGATATCGATCTTTGTATGATCCAAGAATCAAAGCTCCAACCTCACATGGAAAATCCAAAACTCAAAGACTATGTACCTATCTTCAGATCAGATAGAAAGGGAACAATAAAAGGAGGCGGACTAATAACATATGCAAAGAAGAGTATAGTCTTTGAGAAGATAGGAGAATCCTCAAACTCGGGAACAGATTCCACAACCCTTCGTGTCAAAATGGGCCCAAAGAAATGGTTGACACTCACAAACGTCTACACTCCACCTGAGAACAGCATAGGCCAAGAGATCAAGTTCAACCCTACTGAAATCAAGATCGACAAAGATAGCATTATCCTTGGAGACCTTAATGGACACTCGCCACTCTGGGACTTCACATACACACCAGACGAAAGAGGCGAGGTGATAGAAGACTGGATTTTGACCAATAACCTATCCATCCTCAATGACGGTTCACCTACACGAATGAACCCTACAACAGGCAATGAGAGTACACCAGACGTATCCCTGGTCGGTGAGCTTTGGAGGAACAAATGTGAATGGCAAACCGGTACCCAAATGGGTAGCTCTGATCATTTACCAATCAAAGTCACAATCAACGCAAAGGTGACACGCCAATCCGTCTTCGGTAAACCAGGAAGATGGAGACGAAACGGTGTCAACTGGAACAACTTCAGAAAGGAAGTAGAAGACCATTGTCAAAATCTCTTAGAAGAAAATAACCTCACCAGAAGAGTTGCAAGATTCAACCAAATCCTGACACAGGCCGCAAAAAAACACGTGGGAAAATCCAAACCTGGAAGGAAGATCAGCTCCTTCATGAACCCCACCGTTAAAGCTGCCCTAAAAAGACGGAACAACCTGAGAAAGAAAGTTTCCACGCACCGCAAAGAGTGGCTTGAATCATGCAAACAAGCACAAGAAGAAATCACCAAAGCTAAGGAACAAAGCTGGAAGGACCTACTTGAATCTTCAGCGATGGAAATCGACGACATCAGGATGTGGAAGATAATAAAAAGCCTAAACGGGTGCCCTGAGACAAATTCTCCAAATGAGGCGATGAGACACAAAGGAAAACTAATCACATCAAACAAACGTAAGGCAAATATATTCGCAAAACACTACGCAAACGTCAGTAGACACAAGTTTACCAAGGAGGAAAGGAACATAAATCGAGAGGCCAAGAGGAGAATTCACTCAACCACGGTAAACAACGAATATTGTCAAGACTTTACCAAAGACGAGTTGAAAAAGGCGATAAAAGAAATGAAGAGAAAAGGGGCACAAGGCCCTGATGAAATACCACCAACTTTTCTTAAAGAATTGGGAGACAAAGGTCTTGACGAACTACTGGGAATCTTCAACAACTCAATGGTGTCCGCACACTGCCCACAGATATGGAGAAATGCAATCATAATCCCGCTACTGAAGTCTGGAAAGATTGCGAGCGAATTAGCATCATATCGCCCAATCAGTCTTACATCGTGTGTAGTGAAACTGCTAGAACGCATGATAGCAAATAGACTGTATCACTTTGCAGAAACCAGGAACATCTTAAACCCAAAACAAGCAGGGTTTAGGAAAGGACGCTGCTGTGACGACCAAATAGCCAGGATTACCCAAGCAATCGAGAATGGTTTTCAAGCCAAAAAGATGCAAAGATCAATCCTGGTTCTACTCGACTTCTCGAAGGCATACGATATGGTCTGGCGAGAAAGACTCCTTCTATCTATGATAGAAAAAGGAGTCCCAATGATTTTCATCAAATGGCTCCACGGATTTCTCCAAAACAGACAGGCAAAGGTAAAATTCTGCGGCACAGAGAGTAACAGCCACAACATCAAACAAGGCTTGCCACAAGGCTCGGTACTATCACCCATCTTATTTCTGTTTTACATCGACAATCTCGCGCAACTCCTCCCAGAATCTGTCATCACAGCCATGTTTGCTGATGATGTCAGCATCCTAGCAACAGCCGAGAACCGAGAAGAAGCACAAGAGAAGGCCCAGGAAGCAGTTTCCATTGTCTCAAACTGGGCAAAGGAATGGAAACTTCTATTAAACGCTGGGAAAAGTGAAACAAGTTTTTTTAGCACATGGTCTAAAGAAGCAAATTGGTCTCCAACCATCATCATCGACGACAAGCCAATAAAACACGAAAAGACACCACGCCCTACTTGGGGTGATTTTGGATCGCCTGCTAAACTTTGGACCCCACGTAGAAAAGCTCACAAAACAACTGACACCAAAGCTACGAATGCTAAAAAGCAGTTTCAAACTCCAAGTGGGGATGGCGAAAAGATTCCTTGGTGAAAATCTATCTAACCCACTTTGATAGTGCCATCCACTACGCCGGGTTCACATGGCAACCCGGAACATCAACCACCCACTTGGCCAGCCTTCAAAGACTGCAAAACAGAGCGTTACGAATAATCACTGGTCAATACTCATCCACCCCGGTTGAAGCATTACGCGCGGAAGTTAACCAACCGAGCCTCAACACTAGAGTAAAGAGAGAAATGCAATGATTGCAGCTGAAAAATGTCATCGTCAACCCGAAAAACCATCCAAGAAGACTGGCCTACGAAACGGCAGTTAAAACCAAAACCACAAAGCAAAAGAGTGAGCTGGGTATCATACTGTCAAGACTGAAGAATGAATTACCAGAAATGATGGAACAAAGAAAGCCGATTGTCTTCTTTGAATCTCCACCTTGGACTACAACTCCAAATTTAAAGATCTTCTCCAATCTGTACGACATCAAAAGAACTGACCCGGAAGAAACGAAAAGAACTGCTGCAATACGAAGAATCTACGAACTTGATGCACAATTGGTAATCTACACTGATGGATCAGCAGACGCGGGAACCTTTAAAGGAGGAGCAGCTGTGTGGTCATTACGCAAGGTGATCCAGAGGATCCTACTGTCCTCCAAAACATCCAAAGAAAAGGAGCCGAATATACGTGCTCGTACGAAGAAGAAGTCGACGCAATGAGAACGGCAACAACATGGATCAAAAGCAACATCACTGACAACATCCACACACTGATTTGCACAGACAGCCAGTCACTATGCCTGGCACTGACAAATTTCAACGAAGAAACATCAAAAATAAGAGAAGACGCGTCAGAATGCCCCGGCAAAATCACCATCCAATGGGTCCCTGGTCATTCCAACATTCCAGGGAATGAGTTGGCTGACGCACAAGCCAAGGCAGCTACAGAGTCCAATTCGGATAAAAGGCCAAACTCGTTCCGGAGCGCATCAATGATGATTAGAAAAACCTTCAAAGACGAAGCAATCTCCCATCAACGAATCGCAAAGGTTTACAGCAAGTATTCGAAAGAAAAGGAGAAAGAAGTCAAAAATAGAGCTGACCAAGTCATCACGATCAGGACACTCAAAGAACCTTAAAGCATATCCCAACAGGATCGACGAAAATATCGATGCTCTATGTCCCGACTGTGGCGAGGAACCCCAAACCATCGAACACTGGTTCAGAAATTGGCCAGCAACACTCGCCACCCGAAGGCAACATTTTGGGGAACACATCACGGACATCGACTTGTTGACAAAGGAACCTGGCAAGTCGGTCGCCCTGGCGAAGAGTTACTTCGGGGCCGACCTGTAAACAAGTCATCGATAAACACACACACACACACACAACAACACCAACAACAACAACAAAATCAGAATCTTCAAAACGAAAACGCAGAGGTAGAGGCAACAATTTTTTTCAGTTGGCTGCAAATAACCACCCAACTGGTGGAAATTTTCCAACTTTCTCCCTACAACAATACAGGGAGGCTGTAATGCAATGGCAGTTCACTATATATTTTATTTATTAGAAAATCAAAAAAAAATTACTTTTCATTCTGTGCTTTTTTCAGTCTCTCCTTCTCAGTGTTTTTCAGGTTTTTGTCTTTTGTTTGTCACTCCTTTTTTCAGTCCCATGTGTCTTATCCTTTTGTTTCAACTAGTTTATCATATATTTAATTAGGCCAATTATCAATAATTATGTCTCATGACATCACTTTTTTTATTACCTCTAGGGAATAGAAGTATTTTTTAATTAATTTCATATACTTTATAAAAAAATCATTTTTTCAAACACACCTCATGTGCATTAGAATTATGCATTCAGACTGGAAGGATTAAACAACTTTTCAACTTTCAAACTTTTCAAATAATTTCAACAACTTTTTCAAATCAACTTCAAATATCAACACACACACTTCACACAGCTTTCAACTTTGGCTCACCTGGTAGGTTCATGTTTGTTTTTGTGTGTGTCAGCCATTTTGTTTTGCTTTTTTAGGTGTGTCTTAGGTTAAGTTAGGACTTAGAATATTTCACTCATTTTTCTCATCATTTTTTTACTTAACTTTACTTTGGACTTAGATTCTCTTTCACAAATTTCATTTACTCAGACTTAAATTCTTTTCATGTATTTTAATTTCAATTAGCCTCAAATTCATTTGTCAATTAAGACTTTGTCATTTTTTCATTATTTTTTCAATTATTTAAACATAAGTTTTTTTTACCTTTTCAGTTTGAACTTTGAACAATCACATCATCGTTACAAATTTGAGTCAATTTACTGTGTGTACTACAGAGGCCCTTAGAATAGAAAGGCACCATAAGCGGCAACAATACAGGGAAGAACGCAGACATTTAGAGTACCGAGCTGAACTGTTGGAACGTTTAATCCAACAAGCGGTGAAGTCTTTGAGCTCACTTCCTGCTCAAAACAACAACTCAACACAACGCCAGCCAACAAGCCAATTAGCATTAAACCGTCCAACAACTACATCATCATCAACACTTGCTCAAAACCAAATAATGTCAAATCCAAATTCTCAACCTGTTTACCATATAAATTTCAGTAACAATAGATTTGTCATGAATGAGTACCACCACCCTTGAGATTATTTCAATGTTACAATAGTTTTTTATTTTTATTTCTTAATATGTGCCTTTTTTTCTTTTTTGGTTTTGAGCAAGTGTTGTTGATGATATAGTTTTAGACGGTTTAATGATAATTGGTTTGTTGGCTTGCATTGTGTTGTGTTGTTGTTTTGTGCTGCAATTGAGCACAAAGGTTTCACTACTTGTTGGATTAATTGATCCAACAGTTCAGCCCGTTGTTTTATGTCTGCGTTCTTCCCTGTATTGTTTGCACTTAAACACGCCTCAATACTAAGGGCCTTCTTGTATTCATTTGAGGAGAAATTTTGATGATAAGTTGTCACTAAAATTTGAAAACTACAAAATTCTGTTGTTGTTGTTGTTGTCACTAAGATTTGAAAACTACAAAATTCTTTTGTTGTTGTTGTTGTCACTAAAATTTGAAAACTATGAAATTATGCTGTTGTTGTTGTTGTTGTTGTCACTAAGATTTGAAAACTATAAAATCATGTTGTTGTTGTAACTAAGATTTCAAAACTATAAAATTCTGTTGCTGTTGTTGTCGCTAAGATTTGAAAACTATAATATTCTGTTGTTCTTGTTGTCACTAAGATTTGAAAACTATACAATTCTGTTGCTGTTGTTGTTGCTAAAATTTGAAAACTATAAAATTCTGTTGTTGTTGTTGTCACTAAGATTTGAAAACTAAACTTGAAGAATCTTTTTTAAGTTCAGCTCTTTCTTCTTCCTAGAAAATCATTGAATATATTTATAAAGTTGTACATAAAATATTGAAAATATTAATTGTATCTAACTGTTCCATTGTAAAAAAATATTTTAAAATTTATTAATTTATTCTGATCATAATATTTTGATATCGAAAATTTAAATAATAAGCACTTCTAATTATCAGTAAACAAGTTGGACAGATACAAATAGCGTTTATAAAAGAAATGTATTGGAAACAGCTATGAAGAATATTAGACTTTGGAATTTTGTCAATCAGTTGAATTACACCTTATTGATTTGACTCTTTCTTGTCTAGAAAAAACATCAGATATTATTTAAGTTATACATATATGATTTCTAAACTATTCCTAGTAAAACCGGTAAGTTTATTCTAGAGTATTCTAATTTATTGTCAGTAAAAGAGATTAACAATTACAAACATTTAAATGGTTGAAAGATAATTTAAGATCTATCTAAAGCCTATAGGAAGACTATTACTTTTTTTATTGATTTGACATGGCTGATATGAAAATTGGTTTATACAACTACAGAAAATGTCTCGAAACACCAATTTCAAGTGCAACACTTCGTGCATCCATGACGAAAACCAAAGCAAGCTATTCTAAACTTGACGAGCTGAAACAAAAATACAACAACAGTTTGGTCAAAGAAATCAAAGATCGTGAACTCGACAAACTTACAGAATTCAACAAAGCATCACTCAACATCAAACTAGAAAAGTTTTCTGGTTACGACGGACCAATTGATTACTACACCTTCAAATTGAACTTTGACAAAATGTACAATGATAAAACACCATCTAACCTTTTACCAGATCTGCTTAAGAACAATTATTTGGCAGGTCAAGCACTCACCATGGTCAAATCACTCGAATCAATAACTGAAATCTGGCAACGCCTCAAAGATGCATTTGGCAATCCACGACTCATGTTATCTAAGAAAGTCCAAGAGATAGATTCACTCGAAACACACGAGAGAGATGCCAAGAAATTACCTTCCACCTTGAGCAAAATCATCAACATCATGAAGGAGGTATCAGCATTAGCGAGAAGCACCAGATTGAGGAATACTACTATACTATGGGGACACCTTTGGAAGATCAATCAATTAATTGGTGAAGGGAGATCTACTCGTTTCATATCAAGCATCTGCAATGACACACTCACACCAAAGCAGACGTGGCATCAATTCATCGACTTTTGACAAAAGAAAGGAAAGACCTCGAACAACAAACAATGCTATCAATCAAGAATGATCCAACCAAGAAGGAAGACAACCGTCAAGGTGGTGGGAAGCGTGGCCCATCATCTCATCACTCGAACCTTCCAACTCCACCAACAGATCCTGTCTGCACCATCTGCAATGCACCTGAAGGATTTAACGAGCACGTATCAACATCTGGTCCGAAATCAACCAGAATCATGCAATACTACACCTGCAAAGAGTTTGCTACACAGTCTCCAGCCGAACGTCTGAAGATCCTGAACAACAAAAGGCTTCTGTATCCAATGTCTCTTCCCAGGAGCCAGCTCAACGACAGGTAAACATCAAGATGGAAGATGCCAACATGATTTCATCTGTCCACATCCCACACATCATCAAGATCCAATCAAGAAAGCACGTCCTACTCTGCGAAGATCACAAAGCCTTACCATCAAATCAACAACTGCTCAAGAGGTATGTAGATCGTTTCATCAAAAGCCCAAAACTACCAGCTTTTGCTCGTCAAATTCACCTCTACAAAGCTTCCAACAATGATTGCAATGAGAGAGGCATCTACCTTCTACAGAAAATTCGCGTCAATGGCAAAGACCTCGTCATATTCTTCGACAATGGATGTAGTGATCAGCATTGGTGGTGTCGGTCAAACACAAGCACAATCAACACTTGGCACCTATCGCGTCAAGATTCCACTCCACGATGGTACTGAAGTCTCACTCATTGGGGCTTGCCTTGAGAAAATCACTGAAACATTTCCGACGTATCCATTGGACCAAGTTGAACGAGATATCAATCATCAGTACAGCTTATCAAATCAATCTGGCAACCTTCCAAAGCTTGCACCATCCATCGGTGGAGATGTTCATCTAATGATCGGTGTCAAACATCTTTCACTTCATCCTATTATGAAATTTCAACTTGAATCTGGACTTGCCATCTACGAATCCAAATTTTTCAATTCTTCTGGTGGACGAGGACTCGTTGGTGGACCTCACCCAACCTTCACAGCCATTCATCAAAACTTCCTATCATCATCAATGACAACCTTCTTCACAGATCAGTTCATCAGAATCCGCAGTCGACCAGATTCACCTCTTCTTGGATTCAAACCAACACATCCAGCTCAACCAATCAACACTGAAGTTCACCTGTCAACAGCAATGCGAGTGTTCGAAGAAGTAGAAGCAGCTGGCAGTGAAATATCCTACAGATGCCCCAAGTGCAGAGAATGCAAAGACTGCAAGCACGACTCAAACGAAACCCAGTATCAGAGAAGAAGAAGTCGAACAAACAATCATCAACAAGTCGGTAACAATCGACTTCGACAAAGGCATCACAACAGCTCGTCTACCATTCACTGCTGACCCAACCAAACGTCTCTCCAACAACCGTGAGAAGGCAATGAAAGTGTACCAACAACAGATCAAAAAGCTCAACAATCCAAAGAACTTCCAAGACAAGCAAGACATCCTTGAATCAGAAGGAAAGCTACATCAATTAGGGTATGTCGATTACGTCACAAACTTATCCCCTAGAATTCAAGCGAATCTTCAAATGAACAAGTCCAATATACAATCCCATGGAGAGCAGTCTGGAAAGGCAATTCGATCAGTACCCCATGTAGGATAGTATTTGATGCATCCCAACCAACGTCCACCGGTGAAAGTCTCAATGATATCTTAGCAAAAGGCACCAATAATCTTAACAAACTACAGGAGATCCTTCTTAGATGGACTGTCCAACCTGTTGCCATTGCTACTGACATCAAGAAGATGTACAATACAATCAGACTCCATGAAGATCACTGGACGTATCAACGCTATCTCTGGCATCCAACACTCGAACCAGGACAGGAACCAGAGGAGAAAGTCATCAAACGTTAATTTATGGCATAAAATCATCTGGCAATCAAGCTGAGCATGCTCTTCGTCAGGTTGCAAAAGTTTCACAATCAGAATATCCAGAAGTGCACGACATCGTCCACAAGGAAGTCTATGTTGATGACTGCCTCACCGGAGAAGCTACTCGTCAACTGGCCCACACTCGATCAGATCAATTGGAAATCGTCCTCAATCGTGGTGGTTTTCAACTCAAAGGTGTTGCCTTCTCGGGGGAGGAACCGCCAAGCTCACTCAGCGAAGACACACACTATCTTTGTCGCTGGCATGAAATGGTTCGTCAAAGAAGACATGCTATCATTACACGTCAGTGAACTCAACTTTGCTAAGAAGAACCGGGGTAAGAAACCTTTAAATCTACAAAACATCATACCCTCTCGTCTCACTCGTCGTCACTGTGCTTCAAAAGTAGCAGAGATCTTTGATTAGCTGGAAAGGTTGCACCACTGATCGCATCAATGAAGATAGATCTTCAACACCTACTACATCATCAACTGGACTGGGATGACCAAATTCCAGACAGCCTTCGACCTCTTTGGGAATCCAATTTCGAAATGATGAAAGAGATTGGTCAACTTAAATTCAAACGAGCCATCATTCCTGAAGACGCCGTCAACACAGATATCAATACAATCGACTTCGCTGACGCTAGTCAATCAATGGCCTGTGTTGCAATATACGCCAGATTCCTTCGACAAAATGGAGAATACTCATCCCAACTGATATTTGCTCGAACAAGAACGGTCAAAGATCTTACTCAACCAAGAGCCGAGCTGTATGCTGCCCTCATCAACTGTCACACGGTGAGATAGTAAGACGTTCCATCTCCAAATGGCACCGCTCATCAATCAAGTTAACTGACAGCCAAATCGTCCTACACTGGATTGACAATGACGAAAAACCTCTGAAGAAATGGGTCAGAAGCAGAGTCGTCGAAATTAAACGTTTTACATCCAACGATCAATGGCATTACGTCGACACATCAAACATGTTAGCAGACATCGGAACTCGAAGAGGATCCAAACTCAACGAAGTCGACAAAGATTCCAAATGGATAAATGGCCACGACTGGATGCATCTCGACCAAAACTCATTTCCAATCAAATCAGCCAGGAGCTCAAACTAACTGAACGTGAAATGGAAGAGGTGCAGAAAGAAGTCCAAATCAACATCCATCATGCAGAGTGCCCAACGAAAGAATTCGAAAAGAGGTATACGTTTTCAAATTATCTTCTAGATCCAAACTACAGAAGCTTCACCAAAGTCACCAGAATCATGGCTTACGTCATCCGCTACTTCAAAAATCTACGTTCAAAGAAGTACTCAACATCAACTCCAAACATCGTCATCAAAGAAGTGCCACAACTCACTGACGAGGAAATATCTGCTGCTGAACTATATTACTTCAAGAAGGCAGCCGATGAAGTACGACACTTTCTTCCTCCAAAGAAATTTGAGCCAATCACCACATCCAAGGATGGTATCCTACTATACAATGGTCGAATTCTACCAAGCAACTCGATCACAATTGTTGGTCGATACACAGAAGCAATGTTGGACCTCATTTCATCAACATTCTGCGTTCCTGTCATCGACAAGAGTTCACCAGTCGCCTTTAGCATTGCATCAGATATCCACTGGAACCACAAAGACGTGCAACATGCTGGCATCGAGACAACCTTACGTCACATCATGAAAAAGACTTACATCATTGAAGGACGCTCACTAGTCAAATTAATCAAAAAGTCATGCCAACGATGCAGATTTCTCAACAAACGAACAATTGAAGCTGCAATGGGACCTCTACCAGAAGCTTGCATCACAATCGCTCCTTCGTTCTACAATACGCAATTCGATCTCAGTGGACCATACAAAGCCTATTCTCCATTGCACAAGAGATCAACAATCAAAGTATGGCTTGTCGTCTACTGCTGCTGTGTTACCTCAGCAATCTTCATCAACGTTATGGATGATTACTCAAGCACTGCTTTTATCCAATCCTTCACACGATTTGCTTCAAGATATGGTTTTCCAAACCAAGTCTACTGTGATGAAGGAACTCAACTTGTTAAAGGATCCAAGGACATGAGATTCAATTTCAAGGACATCCAATCCAAACTTCACAAAGATCATCATGTCACCTTCCAAACGTGTCCTGTAGGCGCACATAACATGAATGGAAAAGTGGAACGAAAAATCAAGGAAGTCAACACATCTTTGGAAAAACAATCCAAAACGAACGTTTATCAATCCTACAATGGGAGACAATCACTGCAATCATTTCAAACTCTATAAATGATTTACCCATTGCTATTGGAAATGTCATCGATGTGGAGAACATGGACCTTCTCACTCCAAATCGTCTCCTTCTAGGACGCAACAATGACCGAAGTCCAACAGGTGATTTCATAATCTCATCTAATCCAACGAAATTACTGGACCAAAACTCGAAAATCTATGATGCTTGGTTCGAATCATGGCTACTAAACCACGTTCCCAAGCTCATGTCACAATCAAAATGGTTCAACCACGAACGAAACCTCCAAATTGGTGATGTTGTTCTATTCAACAAGGTCGAATCGAAACTATCCAAATCGTACACGTATGGTATCATATCAAATGTTGAAGTTGGTGATGATGACAAAGTTCGTTGTGTCATTGTCAAATATCGAAACGAAAACGAAAAAGTTTCACGAGAAACAAGGAGATCAGTACGTAACCTGATTTTATTCGCTCTGTGGATGATTGTGATATCATGAAAGAATTGGGAGATATTGCTAAAAATGTCGATATGAAATTCAAGTTGAATAATTGAATTTAAATGAATCTTTCAAATGAGAAAGCAATTTTTGTTGATTTTGGCTGGGAATGTAATGCAATGGCAGTTCACTATATATTTTATTTATTAGAAAATCAAAAAAAAAATTACTTTTCATTCTGTGCTTTTTTCAGTCTCTCCTTCTCAGTGTTTTTCAGGTTTTTGTCTTTTGTTTGTCACTCCTTTTTTCAGTCCCATGTGTCTTATCCTTTTGTTTCAACTAGTTTATCATATATTTAATTAGGCCAATTATCATATTATGTCTCATGACATCACTTTTTTATTACCTCTAGGGAAAAGAAGTATTTTTTAATTAATTTCATATATACTTTATAAAAAAATCATTTTTTAAAACACACATCATGTGCATTAGAATTATGCATTCAGACTGGAAGGATTAAACAACTTTTCAACTTTTCAACTTTCAAATATTTTCAACAACTTTTTCAAATCAACTTCAAATATCAACACACACACTTCACACAGCTTTCAACTTTGGCTCACCTGGTAGGTTCATGTTTGTTTGTGTGTGTCAGCCATTTTGTTTTGCTTTTTTAGGTGTGTCTTAGGTTAAGTTAGGACTTAGAATATTTCACTCATTTTTCTCATCATTTTTTTTACTTAACTTTACTTTGGACATAGATTCTCTTTCACAAATTTCATTTACTCAGACTTAAATTCTTTTCATGTATTTTAATTTTCAATTAGCCTCAAATTCATTTGTCAATTAAGACTTTGTCATTTTTTCATTATTTTTTCAATTATTTAAACATAAGTTTTTTTTACCTTTTCAGTTTGAACTTTGAACAATACCACATCATCGTTACAAATTTGAGTCAATTTACTGTGTGTACTACAGATGCACTGTTCTAGTATAATGAGACTCTCAAACTGCAGTTTTCTTAAGAAACACTGCGTGAGTAGCAATAACAATTTAAACGATGAAAGAATAGGAGTGGGCTGTACAGGGTCATTTTCATTTTTTTCGTCAAATCATGTCAAACTAAATTTTCTTTAGCTCCGTATGGTATATTTACGCAGGATTAAAAAGAATTTTGAGATATTTTAAATATAAAAAATGTGGGAGCCCCTTTTCTGGCCCCCTATTAGACTCATATAAAGTATGACAAAAAAATCTCCAATTTGACCTGGAAACAATAATAACATTTTGTCACTATTATTTAAAAATTTTCATTATCGGATGTTTTAGGGCGTTGCCAAACCCCAAAAAGGGCAAAAAGGATTGGGAAGCTCTCGTAAACTTTGGAATGATATTTTTGCCCTAAAGTTTTGCATACCTACCCTCAGTTATCTATCTTGACGAATCCTGAGAATATTTCCCAAAGTAAATTCGTTATTTCGTAAATAATTGTTTCGATGTCCGTAAAGAAAGGGGAAATATAGACGGGCTAGGGCTCATTCATAAATCGTGTAATTCAATTGAAACTCCCTCTAGAAATAGGTATTTTTGATCCAAGAACAGTTTTGAAGCCTTTCAGAGTCGAAATTCATGTAAAAGTTTCAATTTTCCGCTTTCAGATCCCTTTTTACGTCTTCTGAACTTCACTGAGGTAATCCTAAATTAAGGAAAGTGTTTTTATCACATAGAGCACATTGTCGGCAGTTCTACGAGAATTTACATTATTTCAGATATAAAAGAAGTGCTTACAATTCACAAACATAAATTTTGATGGCTTTTCTGTTGTTCAAGATCATAGAAATAAAAGGTTATCAAGTTTTCATATATTTAGGACGAGAAGTCACTTCCTCTATGTAGGAAAAATAAAATTTTTAAGATTTCACAATTTACACTGACAAATCTTCACCTGAAGAGGTAATGTGCCAAATTTAAGCAGGAAAGAATGTTTTCTCGCCTTTATAGTCTAGCCTTCCTCTTTTTTGCCTGCGTAAAGCCTTTGGGCTACGCCCAAAATGTCCAAAATTATATTTCTCGAATAGATGTTTTGATATACTTTATTTCTGTCCCTGAGGAGTGAATGTGCCAAATTTGAGCGGAATTAATCACCGTGTCTAATGTCCAACATAATTTGGGTAGTTGGGTAGATGGAAAAAGATTGATTTGAGGGCACAAACCTTAGTCTACAAAAAGGCTTCCCACATTTTTTTTCTTCATTTTTGTTCAGAAATTCTGTTTGATCATGTCTACACTTATAAATTAGACCTCAAAAAAATTTAGTTTGACATTTTTGAAAAATCACCCTGTATAGCCCACTCGTACTAAAAAGCCAATATTCGATATTATGCCAAAACTACTGTAAAGTACCCGCATACAAAAGTAACAATTATTTTACGAAGTTTGAATATCCATATAATTTCCGTATAATTTTTGTAACTTTAGGGAACTTGCTGGCGTCAATGTTACTCAAACTCGAAGACATGGTGTAGATTGTCAGACGAAGCCAGACGTGACAAATTATTTTCTTGTCAAAAAGATTCAGATTGTGCATACACCAGAGAAAAAGGATTGTTAGGAAAACCTGCTGGGGAGGTTTGCGAAATGAAATATTCTGCTACTGGCTCCGGGCCAATATGTCATGGATCAAAAAATCCCTTAACTGCTTAAGATGAAAAAAAATTGAATTTGTCAATGGTCATGGACAGTGTTATGTATTATATACGATTTTATAACTTACACCGCAATAATTTTCTCGATTTTCTTTTGTTTAATTTCAGGTGTTTCTTTGTAATTTTTGAAAAACAACTTTTTTAAATTTGTTTCATATTCTTCTAATATTTTTTTTTAAGTCTGGTTATTAGTTCCAAAAAATATAATTGTTGTGGGATACATACATTCGTTCCTTTTTTCTGTTTGTGCATTGGTTTGTAAACTGAAGCCTTAGCTTATGTTTCTAATTTTTGGTAAGATTTGCTTACTTTGTGCTCATTAAAAAGTCATGTATTCAAACAATATTAGTCTGATTTTCAAAAAAATCGAGATACACGTTTTTTTTTATAAGAACAAACTATAAAAGAACATAAGGCTTCGAGGCCCAAAAATTTAAGAACATTCTTAAGAAATTACATCAAAATGCTCAAAAATGCTGAAAATAAGAACATTTTAAGAACATTTTTAGGCTTCAAATCCAAAAAACTAAGAACATCCGGAGGCTTCCAAAATTGTTGACGTTCTTATAAAAGTAAAACGTCTACACGTTCACATTTTTGGGTGTGCACTTACGTTTTTACCTAACATGCCAACATATGCAAAATAATTTTCTACTGAATTGGTTAAAATAGTTATAGATACTTCGATTCGCCTTTTGCTAGTATTTCCAGACATTAGTATTATAGTACATTCAAGGCCATAATATTTGAGAAAAAAAGGGAGATTCACCGGGAAGTTTTTGAAACCACAATCGATTTGTAAGTGCCAGATTTAATGCTAGACTTAAGACTTACCACCTGAAAATCCGTGGATCCAAAAGTTCAATGAGGCTCTGAATATAGCCCAAATCTGCCAACTCCTCCCAAATCGAAACACTCGATTAAATTAAAGAGATAGCTCAAAATCCAATTTCTCGCCGGAAACTTTAAATCTTGAAAAACGTTAAGATAACCAGAATGCTCAATATATTTCAACCATGATTTTAGAAAGTATTTTAAGAGGGTTTTGCCTTGACAGGGATTTGAAGCAAGTTCGAACTATTGAGCCTATTTGTTTCATCGTTATTTTTGCTTTTACTATAAGTACACTCATTTCAGGTTTTTCTCTCAAAAACTGTAGCACTTCTTATAAATAAACTTGCAAACTCCACTAACAGCAGAAAAAGGAAGCAAGCAAATCAAAGTTTGCAATTTCTTCAAAGTAAAAGTTGCATCCAAATTCAGACTGGATTATAGCCAGAGCACAACAAGAAAATGTCTGAGCTAAACAAAGTATTGGCTCAAGGGACTTCCTAGAAGTAAAACTCACAGAGACAAGCCCATATGTAGGTTGATTATAGGAGCATAAGGCTGTCCAAAGTGGAAAGAGACCAATGATATTATGTTTTCTTAGCCTGGTTTCCGATTCTAAACCAATAACACGTTAGAGGACTGAAGAGGTAAAACTGTAGCTTGCTGCTCCATATACGAGTCTATAGCTGAAATCAAGACAGCAGTTATTTTGATAATGGCGTGAAAGGTGGGTCACACAACCATGAATAAATAATGGATTGAAAAAGGTTTTTTTTTTATTTGAAGACAACAAGTGCCAGCATGTTTATACTGCGCATTAACCTCAGTTTGATAGAGAACTACTAAACTGAGGACTGAAGGGAGATTCGAACTCACGACTTTCGCATTACTAGTGCAACTGCTCTACCGACTGAGCTATCCAGTCCACACTGGAAGCAACTGCGGGAACAGCGTCGTGTTCTCTATCAAACTGAGGTCAATGCGAACATATATACGTGTTGGCACTTAATGGTAATGATATCGAAGACAATAAAACTTGCAATATTCGCTATCGTTTTAAGTTCTTAACCCTATTCAAACTAGGCTTTTAGGGGCGGTTCAGAACTAGGGGGGGGCTTTTCCTGTACCACCCCTTAACTTTTGATCTAGTGGGTCTTTTTGGATGAAATTTGGCACACAAGATCCTTGTCACGTAAGGTAACTTTTGACAAAAAAATTTTTTGATGACGTCACTCATCATGCCCAAAGTGAGCAAAAACCGAAATTTTCAATTGTTCTTATAAATAGCTATTGTATTCTAACAAAGGCTTTAGAAAAAAGTTGCCTGAGTTTAAAATGCTTATTTTATCCTAAATATTCAATAAATTACGGTTTAAACGATATATATTTGACATTAAAAATAAATTTGTATTGGAAAAGTGTCAATTTTTGTGACACCTTACTGTCAGAAATGTCATCATGCTCAAGGTGTGAAAATATTAGGTGTCAAATTTTTTTTTATTTTGAAGCAAAATAAAAGTTAGGAATTTACAGAAAATTTCACGGCAAAAGCTCTATTATTTCAGGAGCTATTACCAATAGTTTGACTTCCGAACAGAAAGAGCCCCCCCCCTAGTACGAATAGGGTTAAGGGAATTTCATAGCACTTTTTGCAGGTAGCATCTACAGCAGTTACAGTAAGTGAAACAAGTACTCTTGTCTCCCGAATAGACGGGGGGGTCCGAATAAGCAGGGGGTAGGAAAATTTTC
The DNA here is from genome assembly GCF_902728285.1 of Clytia hemisphaerica. Taxonomy (NCBI): domain Eukaryota; kingdom Metazoa; phylum Cnidaria; class Hydrozoa; order Leptothecata; family Clytiidae; genus Clytia; species Clytia hemisphaerica. The sequence goes on along the minus strand of NW_027103562.1, from coordinate 2,428,006 downwards.
TAAATTCTAATAAGCGGGGAGGGGGTGGAATAAGAGGGGGAGGGTAATTTGAAGGCAGAATTTTTTTTAACTGATATCAATTTCAACAGCAAAAAAAGAAACTTCAGCAAATGAACACGTAAAATAAGAACCAATACTAACAAAAAGGAAAATTTTAACAAGTTTAAGGTCTATCTACACTGTAATGAAAAAGATTGAATTATTCGAATTTAATTAGCGGGGGGGGGTCTTAACAGGAGCCGGGTGATGGATTTTTTTTCTCTTAACAATTAGCGGGGGGCGTCTATTCGGGAGACAAGAGTAGGTTACTAGAGAGATTCGAATAATAAAAGATTGAATAAGCGAAAGTTTAATGATCTACAAAACGATGTTAGGTTTTCGAGTTTTTGTCCCATTTTTTGATGGCATGAAATTTAAGTAGAATTTCCTCTGTCGCTGACGGGAGTATTTGACCTTTTTGACAGTTAAGCTCATTAAATTTGTCTTTGTTTGTATAAGTTGTTTATGTTGCATTTTTCGAGACATTTTAGTTCGCCAATTTTATAAGCATAATCATGGACTGGAGTTGTTTATAATGCGTGCGGTGCAATAGTATAGGCGTTATATGTTAATACGATTATTGTTACGGGATTTAGTTTGTATAAACTAAAATTGATTAAAAATTGTTCCCTCCGTTACAATGTCTGAATATGCTAGACTAGCATAATCATAGAACAGAGAGGGCACACGTACCGACATTCATTTTTTCACACACTGGAGTTCACACTGGAGATTACTTACGTAATATAGCATGCTACAAAAGACGACTTATCCCGGGGGGGGAGGGTACTTAGGCAAACTTTGATACGGGGACGTGCCGCTGGTCAGGGTCCCTTTTTTAAGCTCTGAAGATATCTGACAGGGTTCCAAATTTACTAATTTCCAAAATATGTGTGTGACAGGGTGGACTTTTGGTAATTTTTGAAAATTTATAGAGTGGAAATTAGAAAAATCTAATCTTTTATCTATTTTTAGTCATTTTGGCCACTTTTCAGAGTGAAAATTGGAAAATGTATCCATTTTTCTTTCTGACGGTTCAAGATTTACCATATATTCATATCTGATAGGGTCTATTTTTCAAACTCAAGCAACACGTCCCCGTCGGTTGTCAAGGTAAGTGCCCCCGGGGGGACTTTAGACAAAGTAGAAAATAACCAAAAAATAATGGAAGGGAAAAATGTTGAAGCTTATACAAACTGTTATTACCCCGTTACGATTATTTTTGGACCTACCTCCGGGTGCCCCGGTGGAGGTCCTATAAATTAACCCATGTCCGTCCGTCCGTCCGTCCGTCTATTAACAGCTTTTCTCAGGATTGGCTTTTTCCTAATTTTTGGCACAATGATGCAAAATGGTAATGCCCAAAATGTCACGGAGCCCGATTTTCGAAAAAAAATCATTTCCAGCCGAAAATGCCGGAAATATGCCGGAAAAACCGTTTTTTTGGCATTTTCTGAAGATTTCATCATTAGTTTTTTCTGATTTTTTGCAAAAAGGTGCGTATTAACAATGCCCAAAACCGATTTCTGAGAAAAAATCTTTTCCGGTCGAAAATGCCGGAAATATGCCGGAAATTGCCATTTTTGCAGATTTTCATCGGACTTTTTCCTTATATTTCGTTGTTTTTTCACCCAAAAACATTATTAATAGCAATACCCACCATGAAGCATGGTTCAATTGTCAATGAAACTGAGTTTTGAAGCCGGAACTTTCTAAAAATCGCCGGAGCAGCCCATTGTCGCCGGAAAAACGGTATTTCTTGATTTTCTCGAGCTGTACTTTACATTTTATTATGAAATTTTGCACACTGATGCAAAATAGTAATACCTAAAATGCGACGGAGCCTGATTTTCGAAAAACATTTTTTATAGGGCCGAAAAAGCCGGAAATATGCCGGAAATACTGTTTTTTTTTGGCATTTTCTCGAGATTTTTCATTAGTTTTTGCTGATTTTTTACACAAAGATGCGTATTAACAATTCTCAAACATGGACGAATCCGATTTTTGAGAACAATTTTTTTCCGGCGGAAAATGCCTGAAATATGCCGGAAATCGTCGTTTTCTGGGTTTTCGTTGGGCTTTCTCCTTTTTAAATGGTTGTTTTTCCATTCAAACACATTGTTAATAGCAATGCCCACCATCAAGCATGTTTCAATTTTCAATAAAATTGAATTTTGAAGCCGGAACTATTTAAAAATTTCCGGAACAATCTATTTTCGCTGGAAAGACAGTATCTTTTGAATTTCTCGAGCTGTACTTTATGTTTTTTTATGAAATTTTTCACACTGATGCAAAATGACAATACCTAAAATGTGACGGACCTCGATTTTCGAAAACATTTTTTTTCGGCCGAAAAAGCCGGAAATATGCCGGAAAAACCGGTTTTTTGACATTTTCTCGAATTTCATCCTTAGTTTTTTCTGATTTTTTTCAGAGAGATGCATATTCGCAATGCTCAAAACATGGCCGAGTTTCGATTTTGAGAAAAATTTCTTCTGGGTGGAAAATGCCGGAAATCATCGTTTTTGCAGATTTTCATTGGATCTTTTCCTTTATTTCCAATTTTTTCACACAAAATATTATTGAAAACATGCTCACCATCAACGTGATTCAATTTAGCATTCTGATCCTCATGTTTCTTTAACAAAACGCATAGTGGGGAGTTCGTTTGTTCCTACTATCATTAACTCTTGTTATCGTAACAGTCCTTATGGATAAGCATAGCCAGGGCTCAAATCTTACCAAAATTAAACAGTATCTAAAGATATGCTAAGGCCTCATCAGTTAACAAAACTAATTAAGGGAAGCAAACCAATGCACCAACAGAAGAAAAGAGGACGATTAATCACACAACAATTATATTTTCTGGAATAACCCTACTTATAAAAATATAAGAATATCAAAATAATTATTTTAAAAGTTATTTTTCAAAATTACAAAGAACACTTGAAATTAAACAAAAGAAAATCGACAAATTATTGCGGTGTACTTAGAAATCGTATATATACATGATTCCAGAAGAACTTGTTTCACACTATCCTTGACCATAGACAAATTTAATTTTTTTTCATCTTAAGCAGTTAAGGGATTTGATCCATGACATATTGGCCCGGAGCCAAGAGCAGAATATTTCATTTCGCAAACCTCCTCAGCAGGTTTTCCTAACAATCCTATTACTCTAGCGTGTGCACAATCTGAATCATATAGACAAGTAAAGAATTGGTCACCTCTGGCTTTGTCTGACAATCTACACCATGTCTTTGAGTTTGAGTGACATTGACGCCAGCAAGTTCCCTAAAGTTACAGGAATTATATGAATGCTTAAATTTCGTGAAATTATTTGCGAGTGTTTTAAAGTAGTCTTGTTATAATGTCGAATTTTAACTTCTTACACATCGTTTAAACTGCTATTGCCACTCACAAAGTGTTTCTTAAGAAAACTGCAGTTTGAGCCTCATAATATAATCTATTGCTTTCCTTCTTCTTCTATGCGATCTTACGTAACTATGGGCAAAAATCAGTATGGAAAATTAAACTCAAATCCCAGGGAGATGGTAGATAGTTTTTCAGGCACAGTTAACGTAATATGTACATATGATGCAGTATATATATGGCAGTTTCTACCACTAACAATACAAAAGTGGTTGTCAATCAAGTAGTCAAAATGACTTTACAGATAGCTGCAAAACGAAAATGTTACTTACGATTTCTGTGCATCCTGAACCATTACATTTCTTCACATACTTATGACATCCGAAGCTGTTATCATTGTAACATAGATCTCCAAATTTACATTCATGTTTAGGAACCATTTTTTCCGCCACACGTTCATCAATCATATCTTGCAGCGCTTGGTAGAAATTCCTTCCTTTGTTAGAGTCGTCATTGCTTATGCGATAGGAGTAAGCAATTGCCAAAACCGCGGTGAATAAAATGAGTACTTTGATGTCCATTGCCTAAAGAAAACCAAGAAAATGCTTTTTGTTATTTTGCTCAACTATAAAATTTGTTTCAATATCTCGTCACTCAGGCTTAATATTGGTAGATCATTAAGTTATTGAAAAGTGTATTGAGAAAACTTTGGAAAAGTCAGTACTTTCAAAAATCTGATTAATTAATAAATTTGTACTTACTGTTGTCCACAATTTCACTATTGCACTGTATACTTCTTTGCTTGAAATTTGCTTTTCGTTTGATTATCAAGTCATACGTTCGTCTCTTTTTATACTGAGGCTTTATGATAAGAGCAATTTACTATTCACTTGATTTAAAATTCATCCAATGAGGTGCTCGGAATAGAATGTATCACACGTTAAACAATTCCCATTATAATTAAAAAAGTGGTTCGTGAAATAATGAAATTAAATGTACCAGCTTTGCTAAATTTTTGTGGTATCATATTTATTACATACACTCAGTGGGAGAGAATTGATTAAGAAATACAATAGAATTCTTTTGATTTTATCAAAGCTTTCTCATTGGTTGACTTGTTATCACGGAATGCCAATATGGTTTTTCTTTACTCAACCGTCAATACATTTATACAATATACAGGGTGTCCGGAAAAAAAATTATCGAATTCAAACATGATTCTGAGTAGAAGGTTGTTACATGTTTCAATTTTTTACGCATTTAAAATAAATTGGAAAAATCGTTTACACGATTTCTTTTCAAAATTTAATGGATTTTCTCCTCGTTGCGTCACTCCTTTGTCTTAAGAGGTACCCAAACGAGGGGAAGATCGATTAATGTTTTATAAAAGAATTCGTAAAAGTGATTTTGAGCTTTTGTTTCGTTTATGTTCTGAATTGTTATCGACAAAGGGAGTGTTAATCGATTATAGGAGATAGTGTGTCCGACAAAAGCTAAACATATTTCTAAAAAAGGTTGACTTTTTAGGTATTTCAAGCCATACCTGAATATGGGCATACTAAGGAAAATATATATAAGATATAATATATAACTTAAGCCTGATAATCGCAAAAAAATACTGCAAAAGCCTAAATTTACTGGTTTTTATTAAAAAAAGGCGTTATCATAAATATTTTTATAAGTCCTGATTGCAAACAATATGTTGAAAGGTTCACCCTAATTTTTATTTTTAAAAACATCCCGAAACTTTTAAGTTCTTAACTTTTTGAGTTGATTTTAAAATATTTTAAAATGGTTCCTAATTACATCATTTTGGGAGTATTTTTGTGAAATTTTCTATGAGATTGGGTATTTGAGATTCTACTAAGCTCTAAAATGTTCTTAACTTGTTCCTACTAATTTAGTCATCAAAGTCCTATGTTCTTATACAGTTTGTTCTTTTGTATAAAGAAATGTTCATTATGTCACTTGTGGTTAAAGACACAAGCTGCGTTAATGTGGGTTTAACTGATTATCTGATGATAACTGACGACAAGCCTGTGGCGTAACCCTATTAGCCCCAGGGGGGTAGAATCTACCACGCTGAAGTTCTTTTGTTTATATCTCAAAGAAACATTTTTTAAACGACTTGAAACTTTCTGACTTTTATTAAAATCTTATTAAGAGTACTTGTGCAAAATTTTAGGGTCATAGGTTGTCCAGATCAGGTTTTATGACTTTATTGTGAAACATGACATAAAACCCAGCTAAAATCGCTTAAAACTCAAATTTTAAAGTGCTGATAACTTCTAAACTATTTATTCAATCATTTTCCAATTTGGACACGTGATAGGCATTGATAATACAAATTTAAAAAATCAAAAGAAAATTTTTGAAAATGATGACGTCATCATTTATAACGTCATCAAATTTTGAAAATTTTACTCATCTTCAGCATAGATTTTAAGGAAAGCTCTTCATGGAAATTGCAAAACCAGCAATTATAGTAAAGAACAGTCTTTTACCTTTCAGAATCTTTAAACAGAATTGAAATATCTTTATTGGTTCGACTGTAATAGACATTTTTGTAAACCATATATTTTGGCTTTTTTCCGACAGGTGGAAATTTTGTAATGACGTCATCAGTTTTTGAATGACGTCATCAAATTTTTTTTTCTTCCTTGAAAATTGTATCATGATGGAGAACATCTGTACCAAATTTCTTGGCCATAGCTCTTCTAGATCGAAAATAATCGAGGGTGGTAGATTCTACCCCCCCCCCCCTGGGGATACAAAAGTCAAAAAAGCTTGGGGCTAATAGGGTAAAGAGCTCTGACCAGGCAAAAGAACAGTTACTAGATTTGAAGATAAAACTTTTGTTTTGCGTTCTTTGACTTTGACACTTTTATTAAAAAACTGTCTTTATAAACTGAATTTATTCTATTAAGAGTAATTAGCAAATTTGATTTCAAAGATGACGTTATGAACCTTTAAAAGACGTTAATAAAATGTTATATTATCCTTTTTTCTAAAAAGTGCTTAGTTTGGTTAGTTTTGTTTGGATTTTTTAAATTATCTGCAAAAGATTGAACTATTTAAAATTTTTCGAAAAAATTTTCTCAATTTGATGTATCAAAAGTTATGACTCTTTTTTTACGAAAAATTTGAATGAAAAATAGGTCAAAAACAACTATTTTCAACTCATCAGATTTAAGGCCGTGCGTACTTTTTTGAAGCGCGATAATTTGTTCAATAGTACCGGGATCTTTCCGGTTTAATAATGTCTACCGGAAAAAACCTTCGCAGCCGAACTCTACCAATTTGCGAGTGTACCGGTAGTGGTCAGCAATTTAGTTTTTGCGAAAAATCCCAAGTGAAGGCGAAGAAAGACAAGATGAAGTCTCCTTCCGCTTGTTGTTCAACTGAAATGTTTATCAAAGAATCCAGGAATAGCTTTATGAATGTGAACTCAGAAGGGTGGGTTTCGAAGAATTTTGGCTGCTCTGATATTGGCTTTAACTTATCAAGTTGAATTTTGAGGTAACATTATCTACAATATATGTATTTTCACATCTTCGGACTTGATATTTTTCATGATAATTTATCCACCACCCATCAACTGCAACTTCTTTTAACAATCCCTTTGCAGCTAACCCCAATTTCTTCTCCTTTAAATTTGATCTATCATTCAGTAGCTAATCCTCATTTCTTCAATACAAATAGTTTTCTTATAAATTGAGGATAGCTAATCCATAAATATAGTTAGATTGGTTTGTGAAGGAGGTTCCCAGTATTCAATTGTCAATTTTCAGGTTGTCCACCTTTTGCCTCTCCTTTTTTGTGAACTACAGTGCTTTTAAAAATTAAATTGAAGTAAACTTTTGAACGTAATCGAGCATCGATTGATTTAATTTTCAAACGCATATATTCTGCAGACTGCCTTAATTGTGATGAGAAGATTTTGAGACGAAGAAGCTTTTACAAAATATTTTCGAAAATCTATTCTTTTGTTCGGTAAAAGATGCACCATCATTTAGTGCAAAGAATCTTTCAAAATGTTTTTTTCTTTGCCGAAAATATAAGGTCCTCAAAGTTGAAATACTCTTCTTCACAAAAGTCTTCATTTTCTTCTCCATCAAGTTTTTTCATCGCAAATTTTACCTTTTTAGATTCAGAAATAGTTGGCTTAACAGAAAATATATAATATGTCATGCTTTTACTGGCGTAGATCAGTCAGAAAAACACATTTTATACACAAGAAATATGAAAATTCAATATAGTCAGAGCCCTTAATTATCTTGCCAACAAATAACGATAACGACTTTGCGATAAATTCTTTTAAACCTATTGATGTTTTTGTGCGATATACTGTATGTGAATTGCTGTACTTTTAAATGGGCTTAAATTGAGTTTTAAGCCTAAATAAACCAGCTGCGCTGGAAGCTCCAGCTATAAGGATTATTAGCACAAAGATTTGAACGAAGACAAAGGTTGAAAAGTAAAAACGTGTGCGAATTTTACGTTATAAGAGATTGGATTAAATAGATCTAAAATACAGAATAAAATAAAGAAGGTAGGAATCAATTTTGGCGAGAATTTAACTTGGCTTGGTGGATGAGCGAAAAATACAGAATTTAATTTGGTGAATGGTTGAGAAACTTAAATTTGGCGGACAAGCGAAAAAATAAATTTTCAGACAATTCCGCCAAATAATCCTCTTTTTAATGCATTTGAAATCATAAACTATGATGTCATTTTTTAAGAAATTTTTAGGTTTGGGACATGATCAAGACAACAGTTTGTTTATGTGCTAAAAAAATCGTTGGTTTGTATGTTATGTAAGGTTTTACACTTTTTTTTCAGGAGCACGTCGTTGCCGGCAACAGTATTTCACTCAGACGATTATTCGATTCGATGACAAAGAAACGACAAACACAAACCTCCGCAATACCACATTGATTTGAATGCAACGATGAGAAAAATAAACGACTACCAAGATTATTACCTGTGTCGATCGATTTCTTTTAAATTTTACGAACACAAAGAAATATTTCAGCGGATTATGTAGAATTTTCTTTTTAAGCTGTAACATAAAATCTTTTTCGCAAGCATAAACTTTTTGTGAATTGTTAAATAAAAAGGAGGATGCCTTTTAAAATGCAAATTATTCTTTTAATACGATTTTTGACTTTAAAAAGGCACTAAAGGATTAGACGATCCTATCATCTACACAGACGATCCTATCGTCTACACAAAGATCACTAAAAGAAAGTAGTTTAGGAGGCGGGAAAAATTTGTGAACAGGTGGTTAGCTCGAGGCGGAGGTGTTTACAGCGTTTTGTTCCAAAATTCGACCGCCACTTTTTTCCCGTAAACCGCCCTGACTATTTTCTCGCGTTAACTGAATTCTTAAACGGACGATAGCATCGTCTTCTATAGCCTGTTAGACGAAAACCGCTTTTTTATCGTAATTTAACGTCTGTTACACATTTTATCATACTGTAGTTTTGTTGAAAATTTCCACAAACTTAGAACTTTGTTAGATTTTTAAATAATGATGTAGCAAAAATATTTTTCCATTATTTTATTTCTAAATCTTAAATTTCAAGAGATTATTGATTAATATATTCTTGGAATCATTTTATTATACATCCCTGTTTGCAAGACTGGCTTGAAACTTAGCTTTCTTTGATTTTGGCTGCAAGAAGAAAACCTTTTGAAGAAAGGGGATTACCTTTCTAAACTAAAAGATGGTTGATACTACCGTTAATTAGAGATTCTTGAGACTTGAGGTATTTTAGAAACTTTTTTGCTTTTGTTTAGGGTTCTAGGGGTTTATCAAAATAATTTCAATTTGAACAATTTTAGTTCACTAACACTTCATCTCGATCCCGAGCCGAGAATTCTTGTTTTGATTTTATGCACGGACGACGCAAATTTTCGAGTTCCGTGTTTTCCCGCGTTTATGCACTCCACACGGACCCAACCAATGAAATATAAACCCGAAGGGCTAGAATTGAATCTCCTTGGTGGGATTTGAAGTCCCCATCCCACCAAAGTTGAGCGTTCCGCATTGATGTTTCCAATATTTTGTACCATGGTCTCGTTATTTAAAATATCATTAACATTAATGTCTATGTCTTGATAGAGAGGATTATTCTCTTTGAAATAGTGTAATAAACGCTGAATAAAATCAGGTCTGATTGGTTCAAAAAGAACATGTCCTTTATATTCTAATTTCCTTTTGAGTTTAACGATGACCAGTCCATTATCATTTACACTTCTTGGTAAAGTATTTGCAATACTCTCAACATCAACAGGTACATTACAAATTGAACCTTTAAGTTTCGGGAACTGACCTTTTGGCATGATTGCAATTTTTTTAAATATTATTCTTCGAGAAATCAATACCTTTTCAAGCCTGCGGAGAGTTTGAAATTCAGGGGGTAAGTCGTCAAGGGAAAGTTTATTTTTGACAGCTTGACATGGTAATTCTTTTTTTTTTTAGTTTTTTATGGCATGTCTTACAAATATATAATTGACCATCAAAAGAAAGAACTTCAGAATAATAATATTCTTGTGGCATATCATATTTTTCAGGTGAATATTTGATAACAGTTTTTCGATAAAGACATCGGTTGCAGCAAACACATATGTAAAAAGGACCTTCTCATACAAGATTTTTAAATTGTGTCACTAAGTCATTTGTACGTGTATCAGTATTTTTAGAAAAATTTTCTTTTTGTTTTTCTTTCAATGTTTCCTTATTTTTCTTATAGTAGAGCTTTTGTTTTTCAGCTATGTTGCTTTTGTTATTTTCATAGTAAAGTTGTTTTTTTTCGTGTATCTTTTATCTTTTCTTTATTTTTATTTTTATATCTTTTATCTCTAAGATTTAATTTTTCTTTGTTTTGGGCACGATAGACTCTTTTGTTTTCCTTTAGTTTTTCTTTGTTAGTTCCATAGTAAGTACTATTTTTCTCCTTGCACATTTTTGACGCTTTTATCATTTCCACTATCAAAATTATTTTTTCGCTTGATTGCACTACTCTTAAAGCGAGAATAGCTTTGTTGAAGCATAATTTTAAGCTCTTCTTTTAATTCACTTATCTTGATAAACTGAATTAGAAAAAAAAGATTATCTTTGTTCTTTTCTAGTAAATAAAAATGTTGGATATATTTTCTAGTTCAAATATGGTTTCAAACTTTAACAAACAGATTTTCCAGTAAATGGATCGAGCAATCCAAATTCATTACGGCTATGCGAATCAAAAACAAAAAATCGTTGGGGCCTTCTCATAATTGCTATTGTAAAACCATCAATAATCATCAATGCATCAAATTCTGGGATTGAAGACATGCTTAGAGGTATTTGCAGAAGGGGATAATTATCAATCAATTTTGCTTGACCATTTTCAGAATTTAAAAAATTAATTTCAGTAACGACACCGTTGAATTCAATGAATCGTGGCATTTCATCGACTGATAAATAATCATTAGTATTCAGTTGTTTATATAATTTGTCTCCTTCTATTAAAATTTTATCTAAATCATTAGTTTTCCAAATCGACGTACGTCTTACATAGGACCAAAATATGGCGTAAAGACAGTTTGCACTGCGTTGTGTACCTGCTGTTTGGCCAAATATCTCTCTATTGGCTTGATTAAAAGAACCCAAAACAGCTTTTGAAACTTGATAAGCTGGCATACTTGAAATATTGTGGATCTTTTCAAGAGTTTGAAGCTTTAAGAATGGTACATTGTCTTTTTGAACAAAGTTGAATAGGTTTAATAAGTTTAATAGGTTTAAATTTATTAGCAAGAGGATGCAAGGAGCTCGCATGCAACCTCTGGGATGTAGCTGCTTGCCTGATATATAACACAGGCAAGCTGTATGCTCTCTTTTACTGATAGCAAACAAGTGAGGTATAATCACACTTACCTTGCTATACTAAAACGTGGAATCAAACAGTGTAAGAAAATTCTCACCCTTTTAACACTCTGCAAGATTAAGTTGACGTGGTCAGCCCGAAATTCTACAACGATTTGTGTGGCAGTTTATCAAAAAAAGTGGCAGTTTATTAAGAAGCTAATATTGCTAAGTTGAAGAAAATAGGAGCGCACCATTAAGGAGATAATGTTCCACCCGAAAATCCCGATTCTATACAAAAAATCCGAAATCGAAATCGAAAGTGAAATCGGGAAATTATTTTTGAAGTCTTGAACGCCCGATGAATGATACTCATTTTAATGCTCAGCGTGGCTGGAGCAATTATCTGGGCGCGTCAAATTTTTAGGGCGCGTCAAATTACCAGGGCGCGTAGGCGCGTAACATTTTAGGGCACGTGGGTGCATTAAAAATATGAGGGCGCGTGGGCGCGTAAGGCGCGTCATTTAGCAGACTCGCTAAGGCCTCAGTTTACAAACCAATGCACAAACAGAAAAAAGGAACGAATATTTGTATCCCACAACAATAATATTTTCTGGAACTAATAAACCAGACTTAAAAAAATATATAGAATATTAAACAAATATTTAAAAAAGTTATTTTTCAAAAATTACAAAGAAACACTTGAAATTAAACAAAAGAAAATCGACAAAATTGTTGTGTAACTTATAAAATCGTATATAATACATGATTCCAGGAGAAACTTGTTTCACACTATCCATGACCATTGACAAATTCAATTTTTTTTCATCTTAAGCAGTTAAGGGATTTGATCCATGACATATTGGCCCGGAGTTACCAATTTCAAAATTCATTTCGCAAACCTCCGTAGCAGGTTTCTATAAAGCCTTAAAATTTTCTTAACTTATGCTTAACATTTTGGCCATCGAAGCAGTTTTCTTATATAGTTTGTTCTTATAAAACAACGTGTAAATCAAAAAATCTCTCGACTAATTTTTAACATCAATTAATTTTCTCCTGCAACAAAAAGCTCTCAATTATTTTGACAAATTTGTGATTTCTCAATTAATTGATTTTAAATAAGATGTAACCATGGACAACAGAATGTTTGGAAGCCATTTTGAATTCATTTTTTCATGATGATTTAACTGTGACAAGCTTGTGAGAGATGTTTACGTAGAGCGAATAATGATGTTATTGCATTTATTTAACTTGCTGAATTTGTAAACTAGATCATTTTTATGAACCTGATAATGGTATGAACATCGAAAAGCTTCGAAAGAAATAAATTGTTACATGAATTTTCAAATTTTTGTTTTAATCCAATATGATATGGCAGACTTTGACACAGTAAAATTTACAATGCTTAAATTTCTTTTTTTCTTAACTGGGTGTTACAGTGAAGTCTCCATAACTCGAATACGGATGGGAAATTCAGGGTTGATCGAGTTATGGAGATTGGTTTATAATGCATTTTAACTGAAAGCAACATAAAACTTGTTCGAGTTAGAAGACATTCGAGTTATTGAACACCCCTGTCTCACAGCACAGATGGAACTTTTTTCCTCAGTGGTGATAAAAATTCATATTGAAATCCCAATTGGGATAGAAATTCTACTGTTCACAGTTATAGAGGTTCGAGTTACAGAGCTTCAGCTTTAGTTTTTGGTACGTCCCGGGGGGGGAGGGCAGTCAGGCAAATTGACCGACGGGTATGTGCCGCGGTTAAGGGTACGTTTTTCAAAATATCAGAAATGCACTGTAAGGGTGAACTTTTGATAAATGCACTGTAAGGGTGGAAATTTCAGCAAATCTGCGAAAAATTGCTAATTTTTGCTCGAAAATGTTGATTTTTTTTCCTCTAAAAGAGTTTAAAATTTGAAAAAATGCACTGTAAGGGTATGAATTTCACCGATTTTTTTCTACACTGTAAGGGTGCGATTGTAAAAGCCAATTTTTTTGCCGCACATACCGTCAGTTGGTAAACCCACTGCCCCCCCCCCCTCCCCGCGTGGTACGTAAGCAATATTTCTGATTTGTTGGATAAGTCGATAAATTCTGGTTTTACAGTACACATTTTTTATAAGGATAAACTATATAACAACATAAGGCTTCGATGTTATGAATGTTAAGAACAAGTTAAGAATATTTTAAGGCTTCGTGGACTCAAAAATAGCCATTTATTTAGAAAAATGGATAAAAATACACATAAAAAATGGGAAAATTAAGAACATGCTAAGAACATTTTTAGGCTTGAAACTCAAAAAGTTAAGAACATCCGAAGGCTTCAAAAATTTTGGAAGTTCTTATTACAAAAAACGTGTAAGCCGCTAAATTCTGGTTTTACAGGGATAATTAAGTATACTTGGAGAAAACTGCACCAATGGATTTTTAATTTTAAGTTAGATACTTTCACGACACATAGTTAGGCAAAATAAGTCCTATAATGGACACCGACCCCGAAAAAGGTTGCACGTTTTTTATAAGAATATCCAAAATTTTGAAACCTTCGATTGTTCTTAACTTTTCGAGTTTTAAGCCTTAAGTTTTGAAATTTTCTTGACGTGTTCTTATTTTTGCCGCTTTGTGCGTATTGTTCTCCGTTTTCCTAAAAGATCAGGTGTTCTAACTTAAAATATTCTTAATTTGTCCTTAACATTTTGGTCATCGAAGTCTTGTCCTTATATAGTTTGTTCTTATAAAAAGCCTGTATTTTACAGAAGTAAATAAATAGAAATTTATAAGAAATGGTGAACACAGCACCCAGTCGCTTAAGCGTCATACCACCATTCAGTCGGTACGCTGTTGACGATTTCAAGAAAAATCAAAACAAACCAGATTCAAGACCACACACAACGCAAAGTTTCCCTGATCGTAAAAGTCGGAATCCGTTTTTTATTCGGAATGCACCACATCCTAATAAAGTTCGACATATTAAAGGTAAAGATATTTTTATACTCTTAGGTGCCAAATAAACGGGCCCCCCGCTTGTTAATTTTTCGAAACAAAGAATATTTTCAGTTGGTAAAAAGAAGTCCCCATACTTTGCTCCAAAAAGCCTGATTTTAGCCTATATTTACCTTATTTTTGGGTTTCCAGAAGTACAATTTCCAACCCCCCGGTAATTAGGTTCCTCCCGTTTATTGAAATTTCGAAAGTTTTACAACCCCCCCCCCCCCACCAACACCAACACACCATTTGCTTTGACAGTTGCCAAAGCAAAGGTTTTCTGCCTCAGATGGAAATTAACTTTGAACAACAAATCATGCAAGATTCTTTCAATTTCGCTTTACCTTATCGGGGAAAAAAATGTCGGAGTTTTACTTAGTCGGGTTTTTTTTCGTCAGGGAAAATTTCGTCACCCACTCAAAATTTTCGTGACTTTCCCCCGACGTTTTTACCTCGATAAAGTATTTTACTCAGGTGAGATAGAGTTTTTATAAGATACTTTGATAATTGGTCATTTGAAGTAATAAAAATAACTTGTTCTTTAGAAAAAGTAAAAAAAATTGTTAACGACCAACCAAATCAAATAAGAGCTTGTAAAAACTACATCTCGTCCCATTTTATTGAATTGGGACACAGAAACGCCTTTTTTTGTACCTCAATTAGAACTTTGTCTGATAAAGAAGAACTTTGTTCACTGCTTTAATGGGAACGCCATTCTCCATATAAGATTGATATAAGAAATATCCCGATTGAATCTTCTGTTTTAAAAAATTGAGTAGAAATTTTGGATAAATTAAAACAAAAGACGACGAATCGCAAAATTGAATTCTCGCCTAACGCAAAATGTCTCGTAGCCTATTAAATGCCGAAAAAGACTAATTTGAGAAAAAGTTTGGATCGTAAACTACTTGATAGGTCTTGATGCAAGGCTAAGTTTTAAAGAATTCTAAAAATTAGACGCGATAAAATGCTTATTTTTATCAAAAAAAAAAACGGTATATATTGGAATTCTATCGTGGCTTGGATCATGAGATTTACGTTTTGCTAACGTTTCGAGAGATTCGAGAGAGACAGTTCGACTGGGATCCATTCCCACCTAGAAAAATTGTTCAATACATTGTCCCCGGTGGAAAATTATCCTTCAATTTTTTTACACACTGAAAATGATCAAATAAACCAATCCTCACTGCATAATATTATGCTATTTTTCCCATCCCCATTAAATTTTCTGACTTACAAACAAAAGAATTGAATAAAAAATATATCAATCCCCATCGAACTTTAGTCCATTATTTTTATCCCTCCTGACTAAGAAAATCCTACCGGGTCTGTGAGAAGGGGGTGTATGAGTATCACTGGATTAACAAACTCAAAACTCATTGGCCCAGCCGCGCAGCGCAAGTGGGCCTTTAAAAAGCAACTGACCGAAAAGATTTTGGCTTTGTCGGAGCCTGTGCGCGCAATAAATTAACAAGTCCAGTAGTCCAGGCTAAATCAGCGGCCGATTTAGAATTTTTGCCTCGCCTACCCGAACGATGTTTGACCTACTCTTATATTGGATTGAATTGGTAGTAAAGTCAAATTTAATTCTCTTTATGGCAAAGTATTTTTTAATGTTTAGGTCAGGGAGCAAGTGGGAGCATTTGGATGGGTTGGCAGACGATATCATCCACCAGGATGCAAGTGAAATTTTTCAATCTGCGGACCTAGACGGGGGTTCGGTTATTATCAGTTAGGGTTAGGGTTGGAGCTCGAGAGTCACAATATAAGGCCGAAGGCCTTCTTAGGGGCATCCGTACCCTGTGACCTAACTTAGGATCCCGTAGGGATCCTTGTAGGGGCACCGGTTGGGTTGGGAGCTTTTTTAATAAAGGTCTGTAAATTAGACGCTATAAGTATTTGTGAGTGACGACTTTCTGCCGTGTCTCGTCTTAAGGATACTAAAATGCAGCTCGTGTGTAAATTTGAATAAGTTTGGAATGTTTTTCATGATGCTACCCGTGAAGATGGTCAATTTTGGATTTATCGCTCTAAACGGTCGGTGGCTGGATTTTTCAAACCTGACAGAAAATTTTTCCACGTAAACTTATATTGTAAGTTATTAAAGGATACTAAAATGCAGCTCATGTGTAAATTTGAATAAGTTTGGAATGTTTTTCATGATGCTACCCGTGAAAATGGTCAATTTTGGATTTATCGCTCTAAACGCCAAACGGTGTCGGTGGTTGGATTTTTCAAACAGAGAATTTTTTCAAGTAAACTTATGCTGTAACTCATTAAAGGATACTAAAATGCAGCTCATGTGTAAATTTGAATAAGTTTGGAATGTTTTTCATGATGCTACACCGTGAAAATGGTTAATTTTGGATTTATCGCTCTAAACGGACGGTGGCTGGATTTTTCAAACCTGACAGAGAATTTTTCCAAGTAAACTTATGCTGTAACTCATTATCATTAAAGGATACTATATAATGCAGCTCATGTGAGTGTAAATTTGAATAAGTTTGGAATGTTTTTCATGATGCTACCCGTGAAGATGGTCAATTTTGGATTTATCGCTCTAAACGGTCGGTGGCTGCATTTTTCAAACCTAACAGAAAATTTTTCCACGTAAACTTATATTTTAAGTTATTAAAGGATACTAAAATGCAGCTCATGTGTAAATTTGAATAAGTTTGGAATGTTTTTCATGATGCTACCCGTGAAAATGGTCAATTTTGGATTTATCGCTCTAAACGGTGGTCGGTGGTTGGATTTTTCAAACCTTACAGAGAATTTTTTCAAGTAAACTTATGCTGTAACTCATTAAAGGATACTAAAATGCAGCTCTTGTGTAACTTTGAATAAGTTTGGAATGTTTTTCATGATGCTACGCCGTGAAAATGGTTAATTTTGGATTTATCGCTCTAAACGGACGGTGGCTAGATTTTTCAAACCTGACAGAGAATTTTTCCAAGTAAACTTATGCTGTAACTCATTAAAGGATACTAAAATGCAGCTCATGTGTAAATTTGAATAAGTTTGGAATGTTTTTCATGATGCTACGCTGTTATGCGCAGATATGTAATTTTTGCGCAGATATGTAATTTCTGCGCAGATATGTAATTATTTTGCGCAGATATGTAATTTCTGCGCAAATATGTAATTATTTTGCGCAACTATGTAATTTCGAGCTGCGCAGATATGTAATTAAATTTCTGCGCAGATATGTAAAACACGACCTTTTGGACTTAGTCATTTTTTGAAAAACTGACTCGATTTTAACATTAATTTTTCAAAGTATTTAATCGCATTGTTCTTGGACTATGACAGTTTTTGTTAATGTTGTTTTTCTTATAAGCATCATCTTTATAAGAAATAAGTCAATATCTTTTTATCAAAGTGATATTGGCTTTCGGCGATTGGTTCTATCAAAGCAACTAGGGGACAGTGCTAAATGACTTATAAGCATCAACTTTATAAGAACACAATTCATAACTCTTAAACCAATAGATATTAGCTTTTGGCGTTTGGTTCTCTAATACAAATATAGGATTGTGCTTAAGCTAGAAATTTTTTTTTCTTATAAGCATTAACCTTATAAGAACACAATTCATAACTCTTAAACCAATGATTATAAGCTGTTGGCGTTTGGTTCTTTCAATGCAAATATAGGATTGTGCGTAAGCTAGAAAAATTTATTTTTCTTATAAGCATCAACTTTATAAGAACACAATTCATAACTCTTAAACCAATGATTATTAGCTTTTGGCGTTTGGTTCTTTCAATGCAAATATAGGATTGTGCTTAAGCTAGAAAAATTTATTTTTCTTATTAGCATCAACTTTATGAGAACACAATTCATAACTCTTAAACCAATGATTATTAGCTTTTCAAAACAAGCATAGGATTGTGCTTAAGCTAGAAAAATTTATTTTTCTTATTAGCATCAACTTTATAAGAACACAACTCATAACTCTTAAACCAATAGATATTAGCTTTTCAAAACAAACATAAGATAGTGCTTAAGCTAGAAATTCTTTTTTTATAAGCATCAACTTTATAAGAACACAATTCATAACTCTTAAACCAATGATTATTAGCTTTCAGCGATTGGTTCTATAAGCAACGAGGGGACTGTGCTAAATCAGGAAATTTTTGTTTTTCTTATAAGCATCAACTTTATAAGAACACAATTCATAATTCTCCAAACAATAGATATTAGCTTTCGGCGATTGGTTCTTTCAATGCAAACATAGGATTGTGCTTAAGCTAGAAAAATTTATTTTTCTTATAAGCATCAACTTTATAAGAACACGATTCATAACTCTTAAACAAATGATTATTAGCTTTCGGTTATTGGTTCTTTCAAAGCAAACATAGGATTGTGCCCGAAAGAGAAACATTTATTTTTCTTATAAGCAACATTTTATAAGAACACAATTCATAACTTTTAAACAATATTTGTTAGCTATTGTTTGATAAATCAAATTTCTGAAAGCCTATTCCACTTAGAAAAAAAAATAATTTGTCTCCTTTTAGATGGCTTAAAGTTGAATATTTTGCCTTAGTTTAATTTGTAAGGGGAAAACAAAAAAGGCATGTAAGTTTTTAAATATCTTTAACAATCAGTGTCAACATATTCCTGAAATATATAACATTCTTCATAATTTAAAAGTTGGAGCGAGAATCACACCTTCAATAATCCCACTCTATTTCACTGGATAATTCAATCAAATATAATAACTTTGCTCGTAGATCGAGCCATGAAAAGGAAAAGGAAGTTTTTTTATCATAAATTAGTCCATGTTTTGGTAGAGACAACCAATAGAATTTTACTTTATCTCACTGTAATGTAAAGAAATGCAATCCATATCTACAAAATCAATAAAGGTTACATAGATGCGAGATCTCGAGTCGAGGTTTTATCGAAGATCTCATTATATTGTACTTTTTTATTAGGTTGTACCGATAAGATGAATAGAAAATCCGAATATTTTGCTTACCGTGCTAGATGGGTTCGTAATTTTTAAAAGAATTTGGATACTCTTATTTTTTTTGGGTTTCAGCCTAAAGATATTCTTAACATGTTCTCCCTTGTTAACTTTGTCATAACTACCGTATTTTTTCGAATAAACGCCCTGGGCGTCTTTTTAATTCTAAGACTTTCAGGAGGGGTGTTTATTCGAGGGTATATCAGAGGAATGTAAAGAGATGGAAAAACAGCTTCTTGAAAACAATGGAAAAACTGCTCACCATATACCAGGTCTCTTGCCCTTAAGGGAGTTTATGTCGAGTAAATAGGTTTTGTTTTGTTTTCTATAAAAAATTTGCATAATTAGCGTGTTGTGACAAAATTCTTTTGTCTCAAGCCTGATTATGCGCAAACTTTTAGGGCTTATATTTTGGGTACACCTCTCCTATACAAAAAGGTACCTAGATCTTCTTGCTCAAAATTTCCTGAGATTCCTGAACTGATATAACCACATCATGACCGCACCATAATATGGAAAGCTAGAGCTCGAGAAAATTATAATTTCATCTTGATTTTACTCGACTTCTGACAGTTTTACAAGAACCAATTTAATTCATTGCGTTAAGAATTTTATTTGCTATACTATTTTATTGGTAAGAATATTGCTCCTTATTCTTAAAAATTGAACTAGTAATCGGCAAAAAAGGAAAAACAAATTTTCATTTTTATCGTCAAATCATGTAGAAACCGTCCGATTTGTATAGAAGTGATCGTTGAACTTTGAGTAACCAGAAAAGCTGTTTTCCATCTCTTTACATTCCTCTGGGTATATATATTTGGGTATTATATATTGGGTATTTTATATTATATTTATATTTTTGGGTATATTATATTGGGTATATATATTTCTTTCACCTGTAGTGTATGTGGGATAGTTGGTACAGTGTGTCTTTCTGCCCTTTTGTACTGTATTTTGTTGTAGTGTCTGTTTGTTGTCTGTTATTTGTTTGGAAGCTGCTGGTCAGTTCCTTTTTCTACTATGTTTCCCGAAGGCGACTGAGTGTGGGCCCTTAAACACGTGGAAAGTCACTATGCCAGTCACAAGTCTGGGACTTCGGGTTTTGTCTTGTGTATATACCTTCTTTTTTTTAATTTATTTGACGTGTTTGCTTTTGTATTTGTCCCCATTTTGTATGTATTTTGATGAACTCGTGTAAATGATTGTACGGAAGTGTGTTTATCAAAAAAGTTTTTTGCAATGCATTGTTTCTCCACTATTACTTTTCTTCTATCTTCATTTGGATTAGGTTTTTCTTTCACATACCACTATTTAAATTCCCTTTAACTTTTTGCTAAATTACCCTCTGTTTCGGAATGATTAAAAAATAAAAAATGCCAAAAAAATCGTAAATATACACAATTAACAAAAATATTCTTAACTTTTTTTCGTTTTTATCAGTTTCAGTTATTTATATATCAATACTTTTCTTTTTCTAAAATGACAGATATTACATATCTTCACTATATATATATACCATTTTACCAAGAGTTATTTGATTCTCATAAAGTAGTTGCTTATAGGAAGAATAACTATGCACATAATATTATACGCCTTCCCTTGTTTACTTTGTTAGAACTAAATACTGAAAGGTATATGACCATCTATGAAAAGCTATCGATTTGACTCTTATCAAATAGGTGCTTATAAGAAAAATAAATATGCTCATCTTATGCGCCGTTCCTTGTTTACTTTGAAAGAACCAATTCCCGAAAGGTATATGACCGTCTATCAAGAGTTATTGCTTTGATTCTTATAAAGTAGTTACTTATAAGAAAAATGATAATGCTCATATTATGCACCATCCCTTATTCACTTTGTAAAAACTAATAACCGAAGGGTAAATGACCGTCTATCAAGAGTTATTGCTTTGATTCTTATAAAGTAGTTGCTTATAAGAAAAATAAATATGTACACATTATGCGCCATCACTTATTTACTTTGTAAAAACTAACAACCGAAGGGTATATCACATTCTATCAAGAGTTATTGATTTGATTCTTATAAAGTAGTTGCTTATAAGAAAAATAAATATGGTCATATTATGTGCCGTCCCTTGTTTACTTTGTAAGAACTAATTACCGAAAGGTATATGGCCGTCTATTAAAAGTTATTGCTTTGATTCTTATAAAGATGATGCTTACAAGAAAAATAGTCATATCCATTTTAGGCGCCATTCCATGTTTGCTTTGAAAGAACCAATCACCGAAAGCTAAAACTTAGTGGTTGAAAAGTTATAGATCATTTTCTTATAAAGATGATGCTTAAAAGAAAAATAATTACTTTCATTTAAGGCCCTATTCTATTCAATTCAAAAGTTATGGATATTTTTCTAAGTTGATGCTTATAAGATATTACTTCTTGTATTTGATAGATATTAGCTAAAATACCTAAGTCTTAAATAGGTCAAAGTAATGGGCTCTTCCAGAAAAAAACCATTAATGGGGGGTGGAGGATATATTGTCCAGGGGTATTGAAAAAAACCTGAAAAACTGTCCATGGGGTGAATCAGCGATGTCCAGGGGTAAATATTTGTGTCCAGGGGGTCAATTTGATGGTTGTCCAGGGGTAAAACACGTGTCCAGGGGGTGAAAAATCAAAATGTCCAGGGGTAGATCAAAGACAAAATAATATATCCTCCACCCCCAATGAACGAATTTTTTCTGGAAGAGCCCAATGGTAAAATCTATCAAGGGGGTACCATTGATTTTAAAGATCGTGTTTTACATATCTGCGCAGAAATTTGATTACATATCTGCGCAGCTCGAAATTACATAGTTGCGCAAAATAATTACATATTTGCGCAGAAATTACATATCTGCGCAAAACAATTACATATATGCGCAGAAATTACATATCTGCGCAAAAATTACATATCTGCGCACAACACTGTGTAAGATTAAGAAAATAAGGGTTCAGATCCGAGGGGTTTGCGAGGTGACGGGTATGTCCGTTTCAAAGATCGAATAAAATCGACCCTTCGAGAGAGGAGAAATTGGTGTTTTGGGACCCTTAGAGAGACTTTACTCAAAATTTTTGTCGATTTTCACTCGATTTTTGTCCAAATTTTGGAAAATCACGACCCTTTGATATGAGAGAGAGAGAGGAAATGTTGATAATTTCGTGATTTTTAGACCCTTACAGAGACTCAATTTTCTTTTTAAAGGTTTTTGTACCCCTTTGTTGTTATATGAGGGTCGAAATGATGACTGAGACTACCCAAGGGCGGTTGAGGGGGTCAATGATTCAGACAACAGGTATTTGTAACGTTGATTGACGTATGTTCAAACAGCCTGCCAGCATGAAAGCATTGTGAATTTTGTCTGAATTTCAAAGTCTGAACTTGACTATTGAAAGTATTGAATGTTGACCATATTGAAAAAATTTGAGTTTTAATTTGAGCTCCTTACTCCTTGTGAGCTTGATTGTGAATGACATGAAGAAGCATGCAAGCCCTAGTCTAGCCTCATGTGGACTGGACACCAAAAAACTCATCAAAATGGTAGAAATGTAGACAATGTATAAAATACAGACCTACATTGAAAATAAACATTACCAAAATGATTATACACCTACATTGAGTATAAAATGTAAACATTGACAAAAATGACCTACATTGAGTATAAAATGTAAACATTGACAAAATGACCTGCATTGAACAAATATGATAAATTTAATGAAATAAAAATAACCTGAATAAATTTTTTGTGTGAATTATATAATATGAAAATTGACTGATTTTTCTACACTCCCCCATAAAGACAAAAAAAAAATTTTATTTGATTTTTGAAAAGTTCTTTAAAGTGTTCTTTCCCAATTCATAAAACAAATCAACTTCATCAACATGATTGATGATAACTAAATTTCGTGTGGAACGACGTGTCTCACGAAATACTTTCTCATTAGCATTCATATAACGTACACTAGCCAGGCACGACGCAACGGGTACGGCAGGTACGGCGGCCGCCGTACCAGATTTTCACAAAAATAACCGAAGTTTTCCTCTTCGTCGGTCAAATCGCTATAAAATCGCTTAAATTTCCTCATTCGCCGTACCAGATATAAAAAGCTTCCGTCGTGCCTGCTAGCATGACGAGCCAAACCATCGGAACTAAATTCAACATTAACAACCTTTCCATACTGATACGTTGAAGATATTTTCGAATCATTTTTCAAAAATAAAACAATATCTCCAATTTTGATTTCATGACTCGTAGTAAACCATTTCTCCTGTTTCAGTAATTTTGGGACGTGTGACAAAAGCCAATTCTCAAACCATGAACTGAATATCTTACAATTTTCATCAACAAGCTTGCTCGGATTGCTTACAAGCTGAACTGGTTCAACTGGTGATCTTTCATTGTTTCGACCAAGCTTGATGCGATTTGGCGTTAGAATATCGAGGTTTTCCAGATCTCCGATTGTACCCTTGATGGCTAAGGGCATATTATTGATGCTGTTGGCGATAGAGGAAGCAAGTGTCTCCCACTGAAGTGTAGATAACTTTTGTCGGTGTGCAACATTGATGGATGAATTGATTTCACGGATCTTTCGTTCAACTTTGCCGTGTTCGTTATGAGCACCAACAGAACAAACTTCGAAATCAACTTGATTACTGATGAAGAGTTGATGTTTGACGTCGAGATGAACCGCATGTCTTGACAGCCTCTAATGAGTTGACTGCCAGCGTCGCAAAGTAGGGTTTTCGGATATCCTACTTCACATGAAAATCTTGTGAAGCCAAGGATGAACGACTGAGTGCTGTAATCGTCCATAACTTTTATGTTTGTTGTTGAAGTTGTGGCACAGCAGAAAACGAGAAGCCATATCTTGACTGTAGTGCGTTTGTGGTGTGCTGAGTATGAATCGAATGGTCCACAAAGATCAACTTGAGTTGCATAGAAGGCGGGTGCAATGGTGAGATTGTGTCTGAGAGACTTTCGAGGGTGGAAAAGGGGTGGCTCGCACACACACCTCCACCCCGGTTCAGATAGGTTCGTCTCACAGATCTAGATATGCAACTTTAAGCTTTCTCCAGCAAAAAAAAGTGAAGCAAAAAATTGACTTTTTAAATTTCGTGCCCGCGGATAGGATCTTGCATTTTAATTGTTTTTGGAGCGCGAGATCAAAAAAAGTAGGCGGCAAACGCTCTATTTCACATCTCTCAAACCGATAAAATTGCATATTTTAGTCACGTGACTTTGGTAGGAAATCCTTCCAAACCTAGGCTTCACTTTTCGATAAAAGTCGCTTATCTAGCCCTTCGGGCTTTACAGATCTGTGGTTCGTCTTACATGCAAAGGGTCTGGGACACACAAAAGGGGCGTTGTCATTTACTCTCCTTTCTCCCTTTCTATTCTCTTCCCGCGTTTTTTTTCCTTTCGGGAAAAAACGGAAACATCGGGTTATAAAAACAGAGATATTCAGTCGAGTCCAAATGTATTATACTAGATAAGATATTTATAATGGACATATCACATCTCCCTAGATTCATGTACATAATTTTTGCATAATATTTGAGAGTGGATCACGGAGTATATTAAGGCTGAACCCACCTGAATCTCAACCAAAACCCTTGATTGTAGCTGCAAAGTGCAGTATGAAATTGGTTTTGGAACTACCTACGTGTTTTGGAAGAAATGCAGAAGATATACTATACAGTATTAGTTTCTTTTGATATAGTAAGTGCTTGTTTTTCTCTAAGACAATGTCAGATATTTATTTTTAATGCAAAAAAGGGTTGAGTAAGGTTGTTTGGAAAGAACGCTTTTTGGGTTTTACTACCGTGCGTGATCGTGTGAAACTTGCATCAGCAGTGGTGGAGGCTATACATGCATGAGCATAGCCCTGAGGGAGGAAAGCCTCAACACTGCATGAGAGGAGGGTTTTCAATGTTTTCAATCAAATGTCAAGCACAAGAGTCATCAAATGAAAAAGTTTTTGTTAAAAGAACAACATTTTCCCCACTGCCCCCTTTCCAAACAAAAATTTCAACTCCAAAACACTAAATTCTCTCGATCATTTAGTCTTTATTTTTCAACTAGCAGGATATATATTTTTAATCTCAATAGAGAATAGTCCTTCCCATGAACAGAAGAACAGAACGGTTATGACCTCTTCATTAGGGGCGACGTCCATTTATTTTCAAAGTCGCCACGCATATCGGGAAAAGACCGTTACTTTTAAAACATACCGTGAGAGTGGGTAACTTGCATCAGTGGAGGCTAACATGCATAGCCGGGCGATTTGCGCTAAATCTGTACCGTGTCCCGTCCGAAATCATGAAAAATAAAGTTCATTTTTTAAACATAACTCTACTTTTCTATCAGCCTAGACAAATGTTAAATTTTCTTTCAGAAAAAAGACTATAATTTGTTTACCTTTATCCTTGCAGCTTCCCAACATCCAAGCTCTTAAACATCACAAGCCAAATGAAATTACTTTCGATTTCCCGTAGAAATTATGCGATGAAAAATCCGGGGGTCAATAAATGAAGACTTTCTTTTCCGCACAAGTTATCTTTCCTTATAACGAATTATTACTTTTCAATATAATTGTTAAATATAATTTTTGATTACAAAAATATTTTACATTGTATTTTAAGTTTGAAAAAGTCGAGTCTACTTGGTTCTTTGTTTTCATGTCTAACCCCCGTCTCAAAAGAAGTCCCAGAATCCCGAGATTTTGGCAGTCGGGCGTTCAAAACAAAGGCGTTTTTATTTTCCGCCCACTTACGAAATTTTCTTTAAAATAGGCATTTAAAATATCAAATTTAAAAATAATAGTATAAAACCTCATTTTCTACCGTATAGTGTCCTTCTTCTAAAACGCAAAAACAAAATACACTAGAAAAATAAAGAAATTACGAGTGTTATCAAGCCACCCAAAATGAACTTTCATTCGTCGCGCATCATTGGATTGTTATACGTCACGATCTATTGTCAACCATTGTCCAATCCCATAAGCGATTGAAATGCCGTCAGTAATAATCTGAGAAAGAGAACAATAACATTATGACATCACACAAATAAAATACGCTGGGAAAGTCCGCGAGGACAACACGCGGTCTTAACTTTTTTCCCTCGTAAGTTTTGGGGGAAAACGAAAGTACTCTATATTTTACGTATGGGGAAGTGTAAGAAAGATTTACAAAATAGAAAAGTTTCGTTTTGGGGTAAAGAATCAGTATTGTGAATTTAAGCGAGTTTCTATTTTGCAATTTTTCTACAGAGCCAAATAAAGATTTTTTCTATTGTTCTTGCTCGATTGCCTCTAAGGATAAGTTCCGTAGGTATGAGGCTATCGAGACACAATGTGACGAATTTGCGCGGAAACAAAATTTAACATTTGTCTAGGCTGTCTATGACAGTCTATAGCCTATATTTCATGGAAATGTACCTTGACACCACCTTTTAAGGCCTAATAATAAAGATATAGGGGCTCATGGAGCTGTTAGAGCGTATGAAAATAGACCTTTTTTCAAAGAGCCCACCCTGTTGAATAATTATGTAGTCCAGCAGAAAAACAATGATAAAACCATGCATAATTATTACAATATGCATGATACAGTAATTATGCATGGCTCTATCATTGTTTTTATGGCTGGAGTACATAATTATTCAACAGGACGTCCTCTTTGAAAAAAGGTCTATGGTAAATTGGTGGTAAAAAAAATCAAAACTAACTTGCACTGTAGAGAGTATCACATATTATAAGGGTTGTAACATGTGATATTTAAGTATCACTAAACTTAGGTGAAATACTTTTTTTGTTGCATTCTTTTGATTGGCATGTAGATATCGAAAATGATTTCGAACGGACAAAATTTGCAAAACTAAAGGCTAGAATACATCAGAAAAATGTATTGAGGAAGTAAGGAAGCTGTAGAACAGCCTGAAATTGTTTGTATAAAGGCCTTCCTCAAATTAAAATAGATTTTAAAAATCTGTATCGCCTTTTTCATCTTTTTTTAGGGTGATTTGCACTAAATTTTTCCTGTCCCGTCCGAAATCATTTTCATAAAAATCTGTTTTATTTCAAGTTTTGCTAAACTTTTTCTTTCTACATATTATTAGTAAGTATACAAGTAAATATACTACTATTCCAAATAGAAAATACTTGAGAATCTTCCACTCTTTTTGTCCCAGTAGTGGTTTTTATACAATACCTATTTTTACAGGAAAATTGTCCCGTCCGAAATCAATTCCTATTTTCAAGGTTAAAATAAAGGTATAAAAACTTACTTCAATTGGCCTGTTTGAACATTTTTCTTACCACTAGGTCTTGCTAATAACTTCCTGAATGTTAAACATTCATTTTATTACAAATTGAAACATATTTGAAAAGTTATGATTTCGGACAGGACAAATGATTTCGGACGGGACATTTTTTCTAGTACCCCTGGAATCAAATCTGAAGAGCTTTGAATCTTAGATTTACTCAATTAAAATATGCTCTATCCTAGATTACAATATTCAGCCATTCAAATCTTTCTACCCTGCAGAATTTCAGAAATATTGTCAATCTTATTGTGATTTCGGACGGGACATTTTTTGGTGTCACTTCCAATCACCAATGCACTGGGACCTATAGAATGTTAACCTAATGGTAAAATCATACTTTTTGACAGGTTTTCAAAAACATACAGATTGAGCTTACTCTCAAACTTAAAAAACCTTCAATAAACACTCTTAAAATAGGGGCAATGTGCAATGATTTCGGACGGGACACATTTCGGTGTCAAAATGGACGTAAACAGAAAATCATTGCTAGAGCAAGATGGAAAAAAGCTTTCAAAACACTTTTTTTGTAGAAAAACACATGAATAAATTGCCTATATGGAAAATCAAAATTCCAGGTCAAATACCTTCCTGGAAAGAAAGTGCTACCATAAAACTGAAGCACTTTTTTGCTAAAAATTGCCAAAACGAGGAAAAATTGACACAAAATTTATGATTGCAGACTAATGATAGACAGTAAAAACATGAAATTTTGCAGAAAGTGTACCATTGCCAAGCTGTATCTGATGAAAAAAGAAAAAAATCATTAACACTTAACCTTAATGAGATATATGCAAAAAATGATTTCGGACGGGACGGTACAGATTTAGTGCAAATCGCCCAGCCCTCAAATAAATGACCTGGCTGGTCATTAAAATAAACTATATTCAGCTCCGCTCGCAGCTCTACTCTACCATTTTTGTTTTGATTTAACTTTGTATTTTAATGACCAGACGGGTCATTCATTTGAGGGCTATGCATGTTAGCCTCCACTGATGCAAGTTACCCACTCTCAAGGTACCTACCCACCTCCTGAATTAACGGTCTTCATGATTTGACCAAAATTTTACCAAAGCTTTCATTCCGGCTAAAATCAAAACAAACGGCCCACTACAAAGGTTGCCATTTTCGGAGGTTTACAACGGCCGAATTCCATCACAATTTTTAAACGGCCTTTGTTTTTAAAACTCCCAAGGCAAGAATGTTTACTCTGAAACCACCCCTAAATTGCTCAGGGAAAGGATTTTGAATAGTGAGCTACAATAAGGAAAAAAAACTAAAAAGGGAGCGCTACGATAAGAGGTCTTTGATTTTTTCCTTGGAATTTTTAGTGGAATTTCATTTTGGTCATCAATGCCACAGCTATAACTCTCAACATTCCGATATACCTACCCACTAACGGTCTTTTCCCGTTACGCGTGGCAACTTAAAATATGGATGTCACCCCTTAAGATAAAAGACACATCTGGACTTATTTTGTATATACTTTCCCCAGTCTCTTGTTCGTAGTTTTTTTGACTTTCTGGGACGTTTTTTTATGTTTTTCAACTGATTGAATGACTTACCAAAAGATCGCCATTGATGGGATTCGAACCCACTACCGTAGTACCGTCTAATATCGACACCTCTCCTTTAAAGTCGACACCGGATCTGTAAAATAATCAAAACAAACCTTGAATGAAATTCCTAGTATCATTCTTATCAAACAAGTTCATCCATCAAACTAGAAGTTCAGTAAACATTGCAATTCTTTCAATTAAAAAAGCAGCTAAATTATATAAGCAATTTTACACAACATACAAACGCATACAAACTTTAATAATCTTTCTCGTGCCAATCATTAAAATTTTACAACTTTATTACGTTTCAACGTTCAAGTCACGTGATAAAACTAATTCGCGCGCTTAGTCGGCCTGGTTTCCCCTTCCTTATTCATCACAAACACACGCTCTAGGGGCTAAGAGGCAGCACGTCGTAATGGCCAGTATGGCGGTCACATTAAATTCAAAAGGAAACCGGGTTCTTTTTATTATTTTCGGTTCACGGTAAAAAGGTCTACTAAAAAATTCCTTGCGTGTTAAATGTTGTTTTGATTTGGATATCTTTGTTGAAAGCATGCTAATTAGTTTTTTAGAGATGACTACAATGTTAAAGTTTTCTTTTCCTACAGTACACAAGTAATAACACTTCATATTTCTCATATATCCTGATATATCAACAATTTGTGACGTGATAGGGAGAGTACAATTTAGTGATTGATTGGTAAATTTGTTATGTATTTGTTTATGTTTAATTTTTTATTTCGAAGACCAGCCTATAGCTATGTCAAAATAACAAGACGCATGTCGATATTGGACGATTCTACGGTAAATGCAAAGTTCCGCCGTCCAGAAACCAAATGCCCGCCCTAACCACTGCACCACGGATTCATGCCAGAAGATTGCTTCTAACGGCTATTTATATTGTACAAACTACAGACCATACTGTGAAGTCTAAACTACCATTTTTGTTTTGATTTAACTTAGTATTTTAATGACCAGCCAGGTCATTCATTTGAGGGCTATGCAAGTTCCCCTCCACTGATGCAAGTTACCTGACTTCACGGTACTATATTAAGAGAAAATTGCAAAAGAGTGCTTGTTTCGAGCTCCAACCCTAACCCTAACTGATAATAACCCAAATTCTAGCCAATTTGATACATGACCACACCCAAGCCACACCCATACCTCTTCTAGTTTGCCAGTAGGTCCTGACTGTCTTTTGCATTTATGAAGAAGCCATCACCGAACGGAACAGGCCCTATCCAGGAGAGTATTCACTATTTTAGAATAGGAGGGAAATCACCGCGCTTACCTGACTCTGCCAACTCGTGCTTCGACACAGAGAGATGATGATGTATAGTTACTATCAAACGACTCGGCACGGGTGTTTGCAATAAGCAAAAAATGGAAATACAGGAGGCATGATTTCTGCATTCAACCATGGAGTTATAAGGAAAACAGGAGTTGAATGTGTCGGTAATTGGTCGTTAAAGTCTTTTGATTTCTTTTATAAAATGTATCAAAAGAAATTCTAAGCTCGCCCGATGAAATAGACTTTTTAGTAGAACTCAAGTTTGCTCTGAACATTCTAATTATATATATCAGTATTGAAGACTCTAGCCAACAAAAATTAAATAAAAATTCGCCCACGAAACAAGTTTATGTTCCATTTTGTTATCCGTTCAATTTTGTTTTGAAAAGATATTTTCTCAAATAAAAACACACTTACTTTTTTAAATTTTATAACTTAATAGTTAGTGTTTGCAAAAAGAAACAAAAATAATTTTTTAAGAATAAGTTTTGCACGTACGACGCTATGTCCAAAACAGTGGTCTAGGCGTACAAATCTTCGCACTCCTAAAAAAGTTTAGACGGGTGCTGGCGCGTGCGTGTACAATTATACGCCCTCCCAGGCAAAAACTGCACTTTAAGTGCTACTTTTTGACCTTTTTTAAAAAAATTTCAAAATAAATACTAAAATCAGGAAATCCCACTTTGTAAAAGAAATCAAGAAATCCCCCTTTGTGAAAGAAATCAAAGAACTAAGACATTTACGCGCTTGATTTTTTATAAGAACCAATTTTATTGAGCCTGAGATTGGTCTTAAATTTCTATTGTTCCAAGCAATAAGGCTTTTGTTTGGTGGGCCTAGCTGTTTGGGTTTGATAAGGCAGGATAAGGCTGTGTAGTCTGTAGAACATCGAAGCTACTATTATTCTCCTATTTTTATTAAATCAATTTTGAATTTATAAAAGTTCCTATTTATTTGTTCTTATAAATCATGAAAAAATGTGTTTTTTTCTAAGAAAGCAGTAAAAGGCTATAACAAAACTTATTTGAAGAGTATATATGTTGTCACATTTTTTTCAGCTTTGACTTAGACTTTATTTTTGGTTTACGATGTTTCAACAATTTTAGGAACAAGCAAATATGGATTCATTTTGGTTACCCCAAATAGGGAGAAATGAATCCATGTTGCCTTCCACAAAACTCAATTTGTAACGGACCCCTAGAATTAGTGTTTGAAAAAATTAACTTTCTTTTAAATATCTATTAACCTGTTCTATCTTCTTTCTAGTGAAAATATAAATTATTTTGAAAATTGTTACATGATATTTGTGAGAACATGTCAAAACAAATGAAGGGGAAATTCAAGTCGATGTTTGGCAAGAAACCCTCTGGTGCTCCTTTTGATAAGGAATCTTGCAAAAGTATTATAACCAGAGAAATCCTTAAGGTATTTTTTTTTATTTTCTTACTTTTTAACCAATTTGTGTTTTATTTTAAATATATACTGCTTTCTCAAAAAAAAAATAGTTTTGTAATTTTTTCTTCGATAACCTTTTCAATTTTAAGGGGATCTCGTGTAACTTATGGCATGTCCAAAAAGCCATAAGTTTGCCGCAGAACATTGGGGGCCTTAGACATGTTCATTCATACCTTTAAAGAAGCATATTAGAATGTAGAATTTAAAACTGCCTGTTAATAGAAATTTCTTTTTTACCCAAAAAAGTTATTAGGCAAAAACCAAAAAATGCTGACGTCAGCAAAACTTTTTTTTTAAATAACTCCTTTGGTCCAAATTTCATGTTTATACCATCAACCAAACTGGAGTTATTCAAAAAACAAGTTTTGCTGACGTCATCATTTTTTGGTTTTTGCGTAATAACTTTTTTGGGAAAAAAAATTTTTTATTAACACGCTTCTTTAAAGGTATGAATGAACATATCTAAGGCAAAATGAAGTCATTGTGACTTCCAAAAAAAGATTTCTAAGCTAATATTGAGTTTCTTGCTTTGAACTTTTTAAAAAAAAAGTTAAAACCCACTCTTATAAAATGAATAGGTGATTTCTCAGGTATAAATTTTGAATTATTTGAGCTTGATGTGCCAATTGTAGATTTTTTCTTCTTTTCTGTCATTATAGGACATTGATAGATCACAGCCCATTCTTCAACGTATTCGAAATTTGAAAGAATTATCCGAAGTTGTCACTGTAAAAGTAATGGAAGAGGTCTGTTTTTGGTTATCTAATATGTAAAAATAATTCAGTTTGCTGGTGGTAAAATTCTTTCCCCTTCAAAACTAATTTTATATAGTGACTTTGTAATTTGTATCAAAATTTCCACTAACTATTCTACAAATCTTTTTTAAGAACAACCCTTTGGGAATAAATTTTATCTGCATTTTCTAATAGTATTTTATTGAACTATTAATATTATATACCATATGATTTTCAGCATGAGATTGAGGCACTATTATTCACTGTCAACGATTTATTGGACAAGTCTATAAGTGGTGATGGAAGACAAGCTGCTTTACAATTTCTCATCGCAATCACTAATGGACAGGTTGGAAAAACTCCTGACAATTTTTTCTTCTCATTGCTGCAGTATTATCCTGAGAATTATCGAAACTACAAACAACTTTCAACAGCCCTAAAATGAAATAAAAGTATAAATCTTTTTACTTTAGATGAGCATAGGTTTCAGTTATTTGACAAAAGTTTTGCAATTGGAAAAGGATTATTGTCTTTTAGAATGAACGATTGGGAATTTTACGGAGTCACATATTTAGAGTGATTGTGGAGCATGATGTTCAAGAGGACCTTCAATTTAGGTTTGTTTCTGTTTATATTATGATTTTTTATTTTCATGAGATTATTGTTTTATAAAGTTAATTTACGTGATCTAAAATGAGTAGTTTCTTGTTGAAATTTCCTATACACTTATTTACTTTTTTTATATTCGTTTTAATGTATTTTGAAAACTCCAATCTTTAGAATCGCACTCTTGAAAGTACTGACTGATGATGGTAAAAAATTGGACTATTGTGAACAAATAGGTAACGTGCCCTTCCTATTTTCATCTTGTAACCTTTCAAACCCGACAGGCGTGTATACACGTTCTAAATTTGCCAATATACCAAGTCCTAGACTTTAAGGCTATAACTCCTGACCACTTGATTTAAAAGGGTATAAAAAACGACTTTACTTTAGAAAGAGTAGAAAAAAAACCTTTCTGACGGTACCAAAACCATTGTCTAGCTCTCAAGTTACAAGCTTTTATGTCAGTTTGAAATTTTGCATTTAAAAAAAAGATTGAAAATTTTCACATTCCTCAAAAAATGTTGTGCGCTGGAAAGGTTAAATAAAATTTCAATTTCTTTAGAAACTACTCCAAACTGCCCAAAATGAAAATCATGTTTGAAGGCTACTTTAAAGGATTTTTTTTGCGTCACGAAACATTCTTCCGCGAAAGTATTATTTTTCCCTTCAAACCTTACCCGAATGTTATTGCTCTAAATGTTAAAACATTCTTTCATACATTGTTTTATTTTAGGGCCTTTTCTTGATGGGTTGATGGAAGAAGCACTTGATTCACCAAAGTAATTATTTTTACTTTGTTTGTTCAATCTTTCATGTCTTTTCGAGGAGATTTGCCACTCATGAAGTATTAGAAGGGGGCCAAGCCTCGGGTTCCGTGACATCTTTTCTACCACCTAGCCATTTTTAGTCTATTCCAAAGAACAGTATATTACAAGATATTTTTGAGAAGGAGAATGCGGATTAGGCCCGGGAAAGTTTTTTATGACAAAAATAGTGACGCCATAGACAAAACTGCAAGGGAAAATAAGGGGTAGAGAAATAGCTGATTTTCAAAAGTCAAAATAAACGAAAATGATTGGTACCTGATAGAGCATGAAATTCTGAGCAAAAAAAATGTATTACAACAACTCTCTGACTAAAACACACAAAGAAATACAGCCACTTGAAGTTCAAAAACATACCGACGTCAGTAGTACGATCAAGACAAGATTTGACGTCAAATCACAGTAGAGCTGACAGTTAGTTGGTCTTAAAGCGGCTGTATTCCTTTGTGTGTTTTAGTCAGAGAATTGTTGTAATACAATTTTTTTGCTCAGAATTTCATGCTCTATCAGATGGTACCAATCATTTTCGTTTATTTTGACTTTTGAAAATAAGCTTTTTCTCTACCCCTTATTTTCCCTTGCAGTTTTGCCTATGGCGCCACTATTTTGGTCATAAAAGGTTTTCCCGGGTCTAATCCGCGTCCTCCCTCTCAAAAATATCTTGTAATATACTGTTCTTTAGAATAGACTAAAAATGGCTAGGTCGTAGAAAAGATGTCACGGAACCCCAGGCTTGGCCCCCTACTATATAATATGATACCTAAAATTACTAGTAGCGATTGTCTTTTGTGATGTATAATGGGCAAACTTTTATTTGTGAAAATCTTCTTGTTTCAGTGCTGTGGCATTCCTTGAATACTTGGTGAAGATCGTCCATTACCATTCAAGTTTTTTGGACAAGAGTATTGTATGTTCCATTGTCAGGTACCTAAAATATTGTTTCCGTTTGTGTTAATTATATACCTAAAATACGTTTCAAGAAAGTATTTTAATAGGTTTCCAGGAAAGTTTTAAGTTACAATCTCCCTTCCTTTTTTCCAGTAAAACATGTGATTTCTGCAATAATGCAAATGGAGAACAAGACATAGAGGTGTGATATTTTTTATTTAGATTCGGAGACAGAAGAGAATTTCTTCTATGGATGTTTCTTCTCTCACCCTGATCTCTATTGTCTCATTCCCTTCTAGCTCTTACGTTTTCACTTCAAAATCACCCAAATCTAAACTGAACTTTCATAAATTTATTTGACCGACCTTCCCACCTATGGTCGGGTGAAGTAGCCTGAGTAATATAGTAAATGAATTTTCATAATTTACATATTTGTTTTTTCAGAGTTCCTTACTACTTCTGGATGCAACTGTTCGGTACGGTGGTCTGCCAGCAGAAGGGTTACTACCATTGATCGAAACTCTTTGCCGGACTGTAAACATTGAACGTTTCTGTCAAAGCAGCTGGAAGGTAAAGTTATCTGTGGTAAATGTTATCTGTGGTAAATGTTGACTTTGATTTTACATGATTTTACCAGGGAACGATGGCAATTAATTTTTTTTAATTTTTTTCCAAAGATTTAATCATTGCTTTGTTCTTATCTTTTCTTAGTTGATGAGGAATTTGATTGGAACCAAATTAGGACATACTGCTGTTTTTATCATGTGTCAAATATTAGAAGACAAGTAAGTAAAATTGTTAATACCATGACGGTTTGCAGGTAAAGCTCTGTCTGTTTCTTATAAAGATTGAGAAACTACGTTTGAAAGGCTTCCCCTAAAAAGGTGTATTTGAATATTTTTTAAGCCGAAAGTCGAACTTTTTTAAACAAATGAGGGCTCTTGCAAACAGGAAGACCGACTTTTTTCCAAATTTCGCATTGTATGTATAAATGACTTAGATCTGTCTTCGTCCATCACTGTTTACTTCTATAATTTAAACTATAAAACTTGCAATGAATCATAATAGAATCTTATAAAGTTTGTTACTTGGATTTGATACACTTTTCGTTTCAGCCATCACATCCTTGATGTAATTCTTCTACGTGGTGCTGTCTTCTTCATCGGTATGAGCATCTGGGGCTCCAAACGAGTTGCCAGTCTACGGTACTCGCCTCTCCACGTCCTCTCATCCTTTAAAGTATGCTTGCAGTGTAATCACCATCTGGTGGCTCATGAGGTAGTGCTTTCACTACAACGCCTTGTCAAGAAGTTTGGAGAAGAACAAGAAATCATCACGTGGGACATACTGATGGATATTGTTGAAAATATTCTTCACATGATCGATGTATGTATATTTTATTGGATTTTCTGTCTTGGGTCCCTCGTATCACGTTATGAGTACAGTCTCATAATAGAGGGTAAAAAGTAGTTGAAGATTAAAAAGACTTCAAGAAGTTGACAACGATTATTTCACAATTTTTACTTCGCAAATTCATATTTTGGTTCCTATGAAAAATATGTAAAGCGGTAACGCGACGGTTACATTTATTTGCCTACATTTATGGTTTCATATATATTTCTGCAAATGAAAATACTGTAAAAAAATTTAGTTTATACCGGGTGCGCCACAAAAAAGTTTCTCTCTTCAAAACTTATTTTCCCGAAATCTAAAAATTTTAAAAGAACCATTCCTATTCAATTGGAAAGAAGATATATAAACTTAACTTTTGATGGGTCATTTATTAAATTCGGTTCATTAGTTCGAAAGTTATGCTCTATTGAATAAAAAAGTTACTTTCTGAAAGTGCTCAAAAACGTTAAAAATCGACCTATCAAATTAAACAGAAGCATAATAACATGAGGCATCAGTATTTTCGTTTCAGTCATTAAAAATGATAATTAGCTGTCTAATTGACCGTTTGTTATATAAAGGAAGATTGAATTTCAATAAAAGGCAGAAGATTCGACGAAAAAAGCCAAAAAATCTGGTAAAATTTATAAAAATACATCAAATATGGGTTTCGAAGTACATCCAGCCTTACATAGACTTTATCTAGTCTAGAACCAAAAATCTGTGGAAGATTTCGTTAAAAGTAAATTGGAATGATTTTAATGAACATTTTAAACCCTTTCGTTCAATCAGTTTCAAAATTTATGTGTTTAATAATTATTGAAAAATGGTCTTAATCATGTAAAGCCTCTTGCGATTGCCAATTTTAAAATAAAAACTTAATAGGTCGATTTTTAACGTTTTCGGGCACTTTCTGAAAGTAACTTTTTTATTCAATTGAGCATAACTTTTGATCCAATAAATCGAATTTAATAAATGACCCATCAAAATTTAAGTTTATCTTTCTGATGGAATAGGAATTGTTAGTTTAATTTTTAATTCTTAGATTTCGAAAAAATCAGTTTCAAAGAGAGAAACTTTTTTGTGGCGCACCCGGTACCTCTTAGAAACGTCCTTCCAATCCCTGCATGAAAATTAGTTTTCCACTGGCTTGGGGCAAGTGTCAATTTATATGACTTTCGAGCAGGTCTAAAAGATGGAAAAAAGAAGTTTTTTAATTCAAGGGATATCTTTTTTTGTCTTTAGAGAGGGGATGCTGATAAGACGAGCATCCTTTTCAAACAGACACACGAACTTCTCACCAACACTGAGGCTTTATATGTGGAGGAGAAGTTTTATGGATCAGCAGAGCGATTCTTTAAGATTTTAACAAATTGTGCCAAAGACAGACCGGTAGGTATTTCTTTTTTCAAAATATCAAAGACTTTAAGATAATTCGTATTGTCTCTTAATCGTGTCCTTTTTAAAAACGAAAAGCCCTGTTTGGAATCTGTAGGGAAAAGTGAACACGAGGAAACTGAAAATGTTACCATATTGGTTTCTCCATAATTTGCCTTTTACTCAAAAGATAGATTAGGAGTTTCTAACAGTTGCTATATACAGTGAAATCTCCATAACTCGAACACGCACGAGGAACACAAATTTGTTCGAGTTGTAGAGATTCCACTGTACACACCTTTGAAAACATTTTATAGGAAGAATCTATCTCGACGATTCTTGGTTATTATGAAGATCGAATCGATCCAAACACGGTCGAATGGAGTGATATATTTGAACAGATTCTCATTACTAATTTGAAACAAGAAACGAGAAGTGGCGTCAAAGTTCGTGTCCTGGAAACTATCAAAAACATTTACTCGAGATATCGACACCGACACGAGGTAAGCGAGTTCGACTAGTCATCTTTCTGATGAAAAGAAAGAAACAGACTACAATACATATTATGAGACTTATAAGAAAACTTCTATAACTTTAGCTGAAGAGCATTTGATTTTGAAACATAATGTGATTGGCCTAAATAACTATCTCTGCCATCAAAGCAAACGTTTTGAAGCAAACCGCTTTGTTTATTTGGTCTCTTAGGATGACATTCTTTCCTATATTCTTCACGGACACGTCAGCGATATGGTGTACGATAATGATAAAGACATCCGAAAAAGTGTTGGTTATCTCCTCTCGTACATCCTCAAACACTGCTGTGCTGACAAATACCCTGAAGTTTTAAAAGTGGTGGCGGAATTCTTATCCTATATCTCTCTTGGTAAAGATGTGACTCGATTCAATGTCATGGAAGATATTTCGATTGTTGTTGACGCTCTTATAAACACTTTTGAGGTTGGTTGAAATGAAATTTGTTAAGCATAAGTCTGTGGAAATGGTCTGATCCTCTTCTTGGTATCTCAAAATTCTTTGAAAAAAATGTAGGTCCTACAAGTTGTTCTTACTTTTAAGTCTTGTCTACAACTCAATACCATACCAAAATTACCAACGAAAATATGACTTAAATTTAGCAATGGAAATTCAAAAGTGCCAAAAATATACACGGTCCAAGGAAGAAAGTTTACTGTCAACGATATCTCTCGGCCCTTCTGTTTTTATGGAACCTTACTTAGTACATAGTAGTTCAACATTTTCGCACGGTATGGAGTCTCATGATTAATTATATAATTATTAATTATGTTTTCAGTCTCGACTTTTCGAACCATCAAATATTTACATTGTTGGTATGCTTGAAATCCTGATCAAACACTTAAACGATCACTTCACCATCAACATCACTTCCATCGCTGCCGGAAAAATACGGCGCAAGATTTTCGAACTCTTACTTGCCTTGCGTTCAAATGAATATCACTTTCTTGGAATCAAGTTGAAAGAAAATGGCGTCAAATTCTCAACACATGCAATATTCAAACCTCTGGATAGCGAAATTTTCAATAACTCTGCTTCACGTCCTTACTTCGTGGATTTTGATTTCCAACAAGCGTTCGAGGGTTTGTTGAAATGTTTGAAAAACGAACTTGATTGGAATGTCCTTGAACTTGTTTTGAAAAGTATTGTCAAACAGTTAGAAGATAAAAATTTGTACGTCTATTGTCAATGCAACATGAATAAGTTATGCGCAGTCCTCTGTACCATCATCAACGATAAAACCTTCTTCAACAAAATGAAAAACGTCCCGACTACGATGACCATGTCTGAATTACGTAATCTTATCTTCCCGATTCTCTCCACTTTGTCAACATATCATTCATACTTGGTCAAAGATCGTCAAGTAGAGTTATTGACCTCTATTGAGTTTGGATTGCAGACACGCAGTGCATTAACATGTGTATCATGTCTTACTGTTTGTGTCCTGGAGATGCAAGGCATCATGAAGAGAATTTTACCTTCAATGTTGGTCAAACTATCGCAAATTGCATCTTCTGAAATGATGTCTAATGCAATACTCAAATTTTTATCCAGTAAGCTATTTTTCTTCTAATGGTATTTTTATAAGATACTACTTCCTTTGTAATTCATAAAACCTAGTCATTCATTCATTCATTCATTCATTCATTCATTCATTTCATATTCCTCCTTACTTTCCAGCGTTGAAAGAAATCCCAAGTTTATATTCCAATTTCGTTGAAGAGCAATACATGAGTATTTTCGCGATGGCTTTACCATACACAGATTGTTTGAAGTATACACGGTACATTGTGACGCTGGCACACCAAGTCATCGCTGATTGGTTCACAAGGTGTAAGTTAATGTTCCGCAAAGATTTTGTCTCCATCATCGTTGCTGCGTTGAAATCACACACCACAGAAAAAGATGAGAGAGACTCGATGGAGTTACAAAAGGATATGACGGATGTGTGTCTCGACATGATGGCTCGATATTCATTTTCCTTGCACCGGGGGCAACCGAAACGTAGCGCCTTGGTAGACTTTCTTCTATCTCAAGGATCGTCACAAACTTGGCTGGTTGGAAACATGCTAGTTACTGTGACCACCAGTAATACAGAAAATGAGCAGTGTGATTGCTACAAATGGAAAAATAAGAAATATTCAATGGATTTAGACAGCTCTGGGAACGGCTTCAAATTCGATCACCGCCATCAAAGACCACATTATCACCATGAAGTCAACGAGGATTCTAGGGCAGAAAGCTCAACAAAACCCATCAACTTGACGAAATTGACGCAGAAAATAGTTGAACAAAATAACTCCTTTTCACCGTCTGAAAAACTTCTCTTCAGTCGGCAAGGTAAAATCTTTTTTTCCTGAAAGAATCGCCCAGGGGTGTATACAGCTGCAAGTTACTGACCCATAGCCGGGTGGTGTCTAATTTTGAATTACAAAAAAGTACCCGGTACAACATTTGGGGTGGGGGTGGGTATATCTCATTTTAAGATAGTACCCGGTACCTGATTTTGGTTTTTGGTGGGTAGAACTGATAAGAATTTCCTTATCTTACCAAATCAGGACAGAAATTTAATTTAACGGAAATATATTTTTTGTTTTCCTGATTTTCTAATTTTGAAAAATCAATGCAAGGCATTTTTCCAGGGTGATGTACCCATATTTTTCTTGGTAACCTTCTGAATTGGGGGGGGTCCCTTTTACCACAAACAGTTAGTACCAAGGTACTAAAAACGAGGTGGTGAAATTTTCCTGAAGATCAGGGTTAGTATCCTGAGGCAACACCCCCCTGAATCGCCTGACTATTTAATTATCACCGCAGAACTTGTGTTCTATAACTCTTTCACTTTTCTTCAAAATTTTGATGTTTGATATTTTATTGTTTCTGCCGGTAATTAGCGTCAAAGACCTAATTGAAAATGTGGCTTTTAAAATTAGAACTTTAAAATGTTATGAGGCGAAACTAAAAAACCAGTTGACAGTATTCTCTCATTTAATTTAGGCTCGAAAGCAGTTGACGGTATTATTGAAGATGACGAAGAAAGCGAAAGTGGAAGTGAACACGCTGAAGATGAGCATCAACATTTCATTCTCAATGATCAAAGCAATGAAGAGGAGCACCAACCTATATTCTACCCTGACAATCCGCCTCTTCAAAAAGAAAATTCAGAAAACACACAAAACCTTCCCCTCAACGGACGTGATGATGTAATGAAAAAACAACACGATAAGGAGGCGTCTCCCACTTTACGCCCTCCTCGCTCTTCAAATGTTTCCCTTACACCGCCCTCTCCAACCAAAATTGATTGCTATTGCGTTTGCTCTGGATGGGCGGAAATTGTTATTCAACGCCCTACTGGTAAAATCTCTTGGTTGATGAAACTTGAGAATCGAGAGCTGATGAATTTGGACGATTTTTCGGATTTGTTGTTGTTGAGAAAAAGTTTAGAACGTGAAAATACTCCCTCCATATCAGGTAGATGAAAATTTTGGCTGTTCTTGAAATATTATTATATTCGCTTGTTCTAGTGAATTAAAACTACAGTTTTTCGCACTATAAAGTTTACCATTATCCCGCAGAGGAACATGAAAGACAAAACATGATATACTTTACTGTGTATTTTATACATGCCATCATAGTTTAAAAATGTTACTGACCGGTGTTTTTGTATCTTCTCGCTTTCCAGAATCATTGAAGTCGACGGACTCTGAAGTCTGGAAACAATCGCAAGGTATTTTTTTAGTCAAACATATTTTAAGTGGTATTTCTAGTTTTGGTCAAAACTTCAAAAAAATTTCTGAACGAAGGTTTCTTTGTTTGTTTGTTTTTAAAACTTGTTTTTTGTCAATCAAATTACCATTTATTGTTGCTTTAAATTTGCCGTTAATTCGATTTTAAGTCAATTTTTACCCACTATTTAGTTTTACTAAGGGTACCATTTAACTATTATTAACAAAATAAACATTGAGATACGATGGGATGGTCGTTACGAGATTTCGTTATGACCAATTATCAAAAACGAGGGGATTAAACAGTTAATTTAATTAAATTAAGCATGTGCACAACGTTTGAGAGTTCAGAAGTTTGCACATAACGACAATACCGAATTTATATATCGTTTTTTCCTGGAACAGAGACGTTTGGCTTTTAATTTGTCTAGATCCCAAATGACTTGGGACGACTGTGAACACCATTTTTCGGGATTTTGCGTGTCAAAACTGCCGGTTATTCCAAATTGTTTCAGCCAGTCGGCCATCCTCATAAACTCGCTAATTTCAGATAAAGGAGGCGTACGAGTTTGACGGTGTGACGGTATTAGCCATTTTGGAAGAAAAATGCGTCTTTAATTCGGTTTTGCCGAACGCCCCCACAATAAAGTCTTTCGCAAAGTTTGATTTTTCCATTTTTATTCAGGTTCCGATACGTCGAGCACAAACTCCTTCAGAAACAAGCGTCGGTTTAGTACGGGATCTATTGATGATTCCATATTACAGGTATCTGAAGTTGTCAAAAAAATCACTTGCCTTTTTACTTGCAGAATTCAACTCTCTTTCTGTCCGCATATCTTCAGAATGAAATTTAGCTGCGTGTAATATATTCGATGTATTTTCCATCTTGTTAAGAGCAAGAGGTTTTGGATTTTCAATTCTCTTTACTTTATGTTGTGTTTTATAAAATAAATTTTTGGGAGATGGAGATGGAACTATCCATAAAAGCAATGGTTGCTCCCAGCGTTTGAGTTTTCACATTGTGTGTTTTCGAATTTATAAGTTTTTTAGTTTACTTTTCTTTCTTTAGCAATTAGAGACATCGCCAGTCCTCCCTATCAAGCGCACCGTACCAACCATCAAAATCCCTGAGAAACGCGCGCTCACAAAAACTTTATCACACCCATCACATGTCCTCCCCACCACACGGCAACGGTCGTCCAGCTTCAATACGGTCGTTAATAAAGACTCCAACGACAACAAAGACTCGACCCAAACAAAAGCGGAAAACTTCTGGTCGCCAAATTTCGTCTTTTTACAATTGTTCTATTCGTCTTTTGGCAATGTCTTTGAAAATGCACCTATTCTGCTCGATCAAACAGAGGTATGTTTTATTGCTTTAAGCTTTAAGAATCCCTTATTACAAAACAATTATTTAAGATCTGTGCTCTGCAATGTTCTAGATTTGCAACTAGTGTTTCAATACCAACAGGGGCTGAAATGATACGCTCCTTTCTGAGGGATTACAAACTTTTGTGAGAAATCTCTTTTCTAGTTAACACTTAGCCGACAATTTAGGGGGGGGGTAGATTGGAGCAATTACATTTTGTTTCTTTTCAACGTAAGTGAGGCTTATTATTCATTTTGTTTTATACTGAGTCAGCAAATATTCGATTATATTTAATTCACACACTTTTATAGAGATTTTGTTTTTTTCAATTCTATGATCACTAGTAATTACCACAAATTTTTTATTCAAAAGATAAGATGCCTGGGTTTCGAGAGAGAAATGTATAAGGTCGTCAGCCTTATCAGTTGATATCTTTTTTTAATGATTCTATTTACCGTTTGTTGGAATTTGCTCAAAACCACACAGAAGGTGCCTTTACATGACACTATCATCAACAAATCTGACTTCAATTCGAAATCTTTGGTGTAAAACTCGCTCATAAGTTTTTAACGTAAACAATGAACATAATGAGTTTTTTGGTTTGAGTTTTTCTTTATTTTTACGGCGTCAATCTTTTAATTGGGTGGAAACTTAAAGCATAGCCAAAGAGCAATTTTAAAGGATTAGAAATTAGCCTG
The DNA here is from genome assembly GCF_902728285.1 of Clytia hemisphaerica. Classification (NCBI taxonomy): domain Eukaryota; kingdom Metazoa; phylum Cnidaria; class Hydrozoa; order Leptothecata; family Clytiidae; genus Clytia; species Clytia hemisphaerica. The sequence goes on along the minus strand of NW_027103562.1, from coordinate 2,384,015 downwards.
GCTTATGGAGTTGAAGAAAAGACGAAATTGATGATATGCCAATAATTAGTGTCATTCAAAAACTTGCAGCCCTCCCCTTTAGTTTAAATGGCTGTGGTTTTTCTTCTTTAATTAGTTTTGTTTATAACGCGGTCTGCCCGTTATTGTTCTTTCAGACTTTTTGAATTTTCCCATCGTTGGGAAGTCCTGGCAATCATGTTGTTGTTCTTTACTAAACCATGAGTCAATGGAAAGAAGAGAGAATGTTTTTTCTCTTGACCTCGATTGAAAAATGATGATATGGTTTACATTCTTTAAGTACAAGATTCAATGTTTCTATTTACCTGCTTAGTGAAGCCAAAAACTTTCCGATCGTATCATCATTCGATAAAAAACTTTCTCTCGTGCCAAACAGAAAGAGATAAGACACTGGATCTTAGGCGTGTGATAACATTCACATTTCTTGTTCCTTAAAATAGCTTATCAGCAGTTCAGTAGATTATGTAAAGAAACTCATTTAGATATAAATCTTTCTCTAAACTTCCATACTGTTTAATTAGAATTCCTTGTATAATTTTGCTGACTTAGCACTTTTTCTCGACAGAGCTGTCATATTTAATGTCTTCAGAGATAAAGTAAAGTCAATTTTCCCATGACTTGAGGTTTCTCAACAACTTTAATTATGATTAAATTAGATGAAAGAGATGGTGGTTTTTAATTACGGTCAAGTGATTCATATATTCTGTGGCTAATTGCCAATTAAAAGTTTAGGTGGACGTGATTGAAGGACTTGGCCAACCATCACCACGAAAGGAGGGTTTCTTATTCAAAAAATTTCCTCATAATTTCCGACTTTTCTTGACGAAAATAAAATGTTGCTTCATCGATTAATACTATTTTCATATTTCCTCCCACGATATCACGTTTTCCTTTTCAAGTTTCAACCCCTTACTTCAGGTTAATTTAGTTACTTCGATTTTTATCAGTTGATCTACCAACTCTTATTACCAGGAAATTGGCCTTCCTTTAAACACATAAACTGTATCCTAGTAGAGGCTGTTGCAAATATAGACTTATTTCGATGCCCTGATTGGGTAATTCCAAAAACAGTCTGTACCCCCTATGTCGAGGAGATGTGACGTCTGGGGTATTCTGGAAAATAAAAAAAATCAATGGGGGTCTGGTTTTTCGAGTGTAAAAATCCAAGGTGGTCAGTCAAATGAGGCGGTAAATCCAGGGTGGTCAATAAATTAAATTGAAAATCCAGGGTGGTCAGTAAAACGAGGTCGAAATCCAGGGTTGCCCAAAAATAATCCAAGGAGGGGCCTGAAAAATTGGTCACCTTTCCCAAAAAAGACCTCCTCGACATAGGAGGTCCAAATTTCTTCTGGAAAGCCAAGACAAGATAATAATATCATATTGAACACTCTACCTTAGGCCATGCAACGTACCATCAAAATTTTGCACAAAATTCCAGCCTTCAATACGCACAAATTCGGTGTTCTGTATGTCGGACAGGGCCAAGAAAACAGTGAAATTGACATTCTGGAGAACGATTTTGGATCCATCCGATACACCAACTTCTTGGCAGGACTTGGTGAAATCATCAGTTTGAGCAACAGTACGGAAGACTATTATACAGGTGGTCTGTCACCCGGAGAAGACGGCAAATTTGCTTGCGTCTGGAAGGATGACACTACGCAAGGTTTTGATCATCTTTTTTTTAAATTTTAATTCAATTTTACAATACTACGGATTATGGTGTACGCCTAAGATTTGATGGAATGCCCTTTCCTAGGTTTCGTGAAGTCCCCCACGTTTTGATTCATTATAAAATTTTAGATAGAAATCCCCTTTTCTTGCACGTTGCACGATGTCAGTCAAGAACGGTCGAGAATGTCACATTTAATGAAATTAGTCAAATTTTGATGTGTTAATGAAGGTGATGAAAGTACCATTTTCAATTGACTCCATCCTCATGCGTCATTAAGACCAATTTATATAAAACATGTCAAGTACGCGTTGAAAGTTTGACATTTTTTGCAGTCTCAAAGACCTATGTATAGAGGGTTAGACTTGATTAATTAGCATACTTTCCAACACATGTCACCAGTGATTGATTGAATCCATAAGACTTAATACTGATTAATTAGAATTTTCGAAAAAAGATTTCAGTTGTGAGGGAGGAGAAGTTTTGTGTATTATAATGTCATCAGCACCACAAACTTTGTGATACTCAACAAAAACAAGGAATCTTTTTAATGACTTATTGTCTACCAACGGACATGGGATTAACATTTTGATCATGGTTTTGAGGGAGACTGCTTTAAAAGAAGTGCTCCACCCCTTTCTGTCTTCAACTCCTATTAACATCGTCACCATCCGATGCGTTTAATCTTATTAAGACAACTTTTGGACGTATCGCCTGTCTTCTTTAAATCATTCTTTTAATCCTGTTGATCCATATATGTTCTGCTTATGTCTACTTTCCATCTTTCGACGTCTCTCTTTCTATGCTTGTCACGATCTTGTGGCATTGACGAATCTTCAAAGAATTTTAGTCAAACGATACCTATTGCATCAATATTTCCCAATACCAAATACTATTCTTAGCATTAAAGCTCTTCGAAATTTCTTTAAAGAATTCAAATCATCCAGCGACTTCCCCACCAAACCAAAGTGATCCAAAGCTAAGTTTTCTCAGTGTCTCAAACTGATAATCTCTTTACGAACTGTTCTATTCACGCCATGCCCCAAATTTAGGATCATTTGATTGCACCAGATCACAGCATCATTCCTTTTTCGTTTTACTACAGTAATTTTCCACGTGGCAACTCTGATGCCGTTCAAGACAACAGATACGAAGTGTATCTCCAAGAAGCGACATATCGGTAACGACTTTGTCACAATCATTTACGATGATTCTGAAAACGGATATTCTTTCGGCACAATCAAGGTAACACTGACTCTATAGATGATCACCAAAACTTGCATCTTGAATTTCGTCTACTCTTATTTATTCAGTGGAGTCACTTTAACTCGAACATCTAGAACTCGAATGTTTCCTTAACTCGAACAAGTTTTCTGGCCCCTTCGGTTAACAATGCCCTATAAACCAAACTTAATAACTCGAAACTTCCATAATTGTAACAAATTTGTTTTCCCCATGCCTTTTCAAGTTACGGAGACTCCACTGTATATTCAAGATTGTCCTCTCTGCAGCTTTTGTAACGTCTAGTTTAATATAAGACGAGCTTCCCCTCAACCCTTTAAATGATACCACTTCACAACATTATCAGCAAGTAGGTATGTAAAAAGAATAAGACTTTTGATAACTGATTCGATTTAGGATGTCTATTCACACACCGTTAACCAGATAAAGTGTAACTGATTTCACAAAATCTTATCTTTTTTTATTAAGATATCGTGATCGTCAAATGGTTTTTAGTGATAAATCCTTTACTACTTCTCTTTTGAACACTGATCTAACGTGTATGTATCTCGTCTCATCTTCCAATACTGGTTCGCTTGAGAACATGATAGATAGAGATTTTATTTCTCGACCAAAGAAAGGCTTCGTAGAGAAGTTTCTACTTTTATCGATCTATTATGATAAAGCATAAGTACTTTTTACATCGCTAACTATGTTTTTCTTGGCTCTCATTTCAGGGTCAGTTTAATTATGCAGAAATCGTTATTCGACCGGTCGAATACGCAAACAATGTGGTATATGTTCGGTTGAAACAAAACAGTAAAATCATTTGTTTGAACTCGCAAACGATTTCGGACTCTAATCTGGCAATCCTTGTTCGTCAAATGGCTATACATACAAACGTAAGTGTAAATTATCTTTCCTATTTCTTATAATAGTAGAAAATGTTTTTTCAATTTTATTATTTAAGTCCAGGTCGCATGACGGAATTGGAGTTCCATCCCCGGCCCATCCCCTGTTCACCTAAGGGGGAGAAATTTATATATTAGAGACTTTGAGCGATTGAAGACAAACATTTTTCCGGAGATTGGACCCTAACATCGTGAGAAGGGGAAAAGAATTAGGTTGAATGTTATTGTTTTGAAAGAAGGGTCTTAAACCAATTCACTAACTAGCGGATTTTGATGTTTATAAGCAATAATTCTCCTCTAGGAGAAAATATTTATTTTTAAAAAAAAGCTACATATTTTTTTGAATAAAAAGTGCATTGAGTATAACAAAGAGAGCGGTTAATTTACTGAGAAAGTTATGAAAAGTTCGTAAAGCCGCACTTTTACCTTATCTGAACTTCAAAATCTAAATGAGTGGTTAGGAACGTCACATTTTGTTGGAGAGAAAAAAATTAGAAAATTGAATTCATCGACCATTTTTTATTTCCCTTTACGCGTCGCTTGTTTTCACTTCGCAGGCTTTTAGAAAAAACTCGGTGAAAAGCTTCCTTTCTGAGGCGTGGTTGCTTTCAAGCAACCTTTAAAACCTTTGAATTTCTCAAGTCAAAAATCCAATAAAGTCAAAGCAACCCAAAACACCCTCAAAAGAGAGTCAATTGCGGCCAAAATTTTGTCACTGTTGAGCAAAATGTTTCATTTTAATTGTTTATAAAGACGTGATTATTTTACAGCCTGAATGAATGTTGCCAAAAGTAGGTGGGAAAAATGAAAAATAGAAATTTGGAATATTGGAAATTTTGCGGGATAGATGTTGCAAGCTCACAAAAAGATTGACCAAAGCGCCAACAAGACAGCAATAAATGTTTCCAAAAGGTTTTCTGCAAAAAAGTGAAACCAAATTCCGCATTGTCTAATTTGACCCAAGCTAGAGTTCATTTCTGATTTGATTGGACACTGCTTTCTGATAATTTTTGATGACACCGAGTCATATGAAGTGAACTAGAAGTACTTGGCGAGGTTGCCATTTGAAAAGAAAACACCAAAATTCCAAATAGAAATAACAAAAAACTAATAAAATTGCTGATAAAAATAAAAATAAAAATATTTTTTTTTTAATCAAATGTCTGAAGATGCTAGATGTTATAAGATAGGTTTTTTTATGAGTTATGTTAGATCTGAAGATGCTCTACCATAGAGTAGGGAGAAAATTTATCAATGAATAAATAAATTTTTGTTGTTTCTTGCCTGTGACCCATCCAAATACTCAAAGTTTTAATAATGGAAAGGCAATCACTGAAGAGTTTTATAACAAAAAACTACTTGGAGGACTGCTTCAAGGTTTTACCTTAGCAAAGCAAAAAAAGTCATTTTCTTCCGGGTCACAGACTTGCACCTTCCAGTCTATCAAAAATCTCTATAGTAGTCTATCTCAAAAACTATTTGGACACCGGGCTATAATTGTAACCTGACATCAGAATGTGGCTGGCACCCTTTTACAGCAATACGTGTCGGAAGCGAAAGCAATGTCTGTCTGGTAGCTTTGTTCTGTACAACCGTATTCAGATGTGAAATTTAAAGAGGTTTATTATTTTGATTGAAAATGTAGGCCCAAAAAAGAAATTTGTCCTCCTAATTTTGATCACAAACAAGAAGAAACTCCTTGGGCTCTACTTAGGCACGACTTATATAGAATTACTGTAATCTTCTATTGTGTCTTTATTTTTGAATTTTTAGATGGCGTTAGTCACAGAGAAAGGCGGAGAGAAAACGACCAACGCCTTCGCGTCAAACTGGCTTCAGAGACTTCGCCAAATCAAGCGAATTAGAACAAAAGTGGACAACGAAGCTAATAAAACGCTTCCAAATGATTTTACCATTTACACCTAAATTATTACTGCTCCGAATCGGAGTGCATATTTTATCAGTTTTTTTATACAAATTATCGTCAAAATGAGAGATTTAATTTATACTACTTTTAAGCTAGACTGGCAGTTTTAGATAACCTTTGATAAAGTTTTGATAAGATTTCTTAAAATGGAATTTTCTTGATAAGAAAGTCGTAAAAACTTGAACAAAACTGGCTATTTTTAAAAAAAAGATAAAAAGTTGAAAAAGGTGTAAAACCCACCAAGTAAATTTTTCACACCCAAATCGAATCAAACGTTCTTTGAAAGCAGCAAGTGATGCGATTAATTCACACTATTTTTATTGAAAATTTATGAAAATAAGATATTTTTATAACAAAAGAAGTTGAAAAATAACAAAAGAAAAAAGGTACAATGAAGTTTAAAATAATGTTTTCCTTTCATTATTTTTTGGTGGGTATAATTATTAGTGACCTTTAATTAACTGATAGCGTGTTTTAAAAAGCTTTGTTTTGATGATAGCACGAAATTTGTATGAGTTGAGTATAAAATGTTTCTCTGTGAAAACGAATTAAAAACAGCCAGGGGAAAGGTTTCGACACGAAAATTGCCTTCTTGTAGCATTTATTATATGAGTTTTTCTTTACCCTTCGCCACATTTAATACCGCACTTATTAACCTCAATATTCTTTCAAGACAAAAAATTCTCGAATAAAGAAAGACAGCCTACCCGAATTTCAAATAGAGGAAGGAGAAATTCTTTATAAAGATCCCCTTAACAATGATTTTTTACCCCTACCCCCATTTCTTTAAATTCCTTGCTCTTTTCTCTATTTCTGTTGAACTTTGGTTGTTTTTTTTAGAAAAATATGCCGAGCCGAGAAGAATCAGTCGCGTGCTTTTATCATACGATTTAATCAGCCTCATTTCCACGGCTGGCAGCATTTTGGACACATTTCAATACTTCAAAAGTGAAAGCAAAGGTATTTTTGTTAATCTCTATGTTTGTTGTGAACTCCACGAGGGGGTAGCGGTATCTCAATTAACACTTGTACTGATGTTTGTAAACTTTCACTGATTAACGTCAAGAACTCGTGGTAATACCTGACAAACAACTTCGGATGAAATAGCCTTCTAATTACCATCTACTTTGTAAGTTTAAAGATTTTGATCTCTTATCAGGGACTTATTATTTAGTGCGTGGATGATATGCTAAGTGTTTGTTTATTAAAGAAATTGGCCTCTGGCTCTTCATCTCATCACATCTCCATAACATTGACTGATTTTTATCTCCGCTATACTTGTCATTTTTGATTAAACTTTCAGATTATAAAATGAGTAGACCCATCCTTCAAAATTTTTATTTGAAAGCTTTCATCATACGTCAAGGCGTCAATGCTTATGAACTAAAAGCGTTTAATTACTCTGCTTATTACTCACTTAAATTTTTCATAAAAACACAAAACAATAGAGACAAAAGTATAAATTTTCAAGAAAAGTCAGAATTTCAATCTATATTAATTTTTTGAAATTTAGATGATTTTGTTACACAAAAAATTAGTTTTTTTGAATCGAGTATTAAAATATTATCTTAGACTAATCATATGTTTAGCACTTAAAACCATGAACAAATAATTCATTCTCGAATACTGCCGATTTAGAAAGAAAGCCTATGATTTATTGCTCTAAGTCTATCACTCTTTTTTCTTTTAGAAAAAAATTCTTTTCAACGATTTTATTACTTTTCCACCCGTCAAAAACCTGCTTTATTAAATCAAAGATTGGGGTTGTTTTAGAGTATGACCCGTAGTCATTGTCAAAAGAAAAATGGAAAGTACTTAAAAGTACCTGAAATATTCCTTTCATTAACCTCAGCCCTAAATCCCTAACTTAACTAAAAGGAAATTACCTTTGCCCACTAGAATGGGACACGAAACCCCTTATCAGTATAAGTATTCAGGAAAATAGAAATTGGGACAAAACACTTCCATGATAAAGTCATAATCTGTAGAAATTCAAACTGATACGGATATTTTGCACTCTAAAGTTTAACCCTTACTTCTTTTGACGAAAATTCCCCCCTCGTTATCTATGATAACGGTTAGTTGTGGGGTCGAAAAGATTTAGATATTTTTGAAAGGCCTGTTTCTATAAGAGGGTAGTTAGTATTAGTGGGATTATTAGATTTGATTCCCTCAGAATGTTGTGTTTAAAGATCTCTTTAAGAAAAACAAGTGTTCTAAATCACCCCCTTCAAGTGGTTTAAGATGAGATAACGCCTTGACTTTATTTTACTCACTGAACAAAAGAACATGTTCTTTCTATTGTTCCCTAAACCCCAGGACGACATTTTAATAAGTACTTAATGTGGGTCATGAACTGAAAAAGAAAATGAGGAAAAACAACATTTTCATTTTTCCTAATGTCTCTATGCTTACATTTTTAAAGCCTTTAAACACTTATACCTTGCACTTTATTTAATAGAAAAAGAGTCCCTTTTTATTGCATATTGAATTTTTGATAAATATAGGAGTTGTTTTATGAAAAAAAACGTATCCAACTTTTCTTCATTTTCTTTTGCTCCCTTTGTTCGATAAGTATCTTTTCAAAAGATCTTAATCATAAAAATCCCTAAAAGGAAGAAGACAGGGGAACAGTGAATTGTCTTTAGAATTTCTTTTTTCCATTTTGTGTGCAATGAAATTAACCGGACTTTAAATGCAATGAAAAAGAATTCAGCAAAAAATATTGTTTTGAATGAATTGTTTGTTTTAGCGCACTTATTGGGAACCTATTGAGATTTGCTGTGCTTACTCATCAACTGTTTGGGTATTTGTGGAGACATATCTCACCAACACGTTCATAGTCTCTCGACAGGAACGAGCACAGGAAGAAATCGACCCTTAAAGTTGTGCAAGGTATTAAATTTTTTATTTTAGCTACACTGTGCTTCGCTGTAAGCGTTTGGCCTACCTTTTAATCATGGCATATTAAAAAAGCGTTAACAAAACTCAAGCTTTTCTTTATTCTTCTTTTATAAGTTTCCTTTTTTCGGCTTAATTTGTTTTGATTTTGCCCAAGTCTTCGAAGGTAACATATGTTACACATTTCTTTATTATTCTTTCAATTTTTCTTTTTATTATTTTCTGTTATTTTTTTGTGTTTCGTTCGTTTAAGTACCACAGTTTCCTTTTAAAGTTCCTTAAGCTAGTGATCATGTACAAAAGCTAAACTATTTCTTAGACTAATTAATTCTACAGCCATCTGATTGGTTTAGAAGTTCGATTCGTCTCGCCTTTAGTAAAGGCTTGTGGCGCCAACTGAACCATCGTAATTACAATTCTTGACATATGTATTATTCGTGCAATTCTATTGAATGAGAAAAGAAAAGAGCTCAACTAAAATGATGGAGCGAATAGAGATTGTGATTGAAGAGCTTCTGGAAAAAAAAGTCATCTTTTAAAACTCACCGATTGTTTGTTTAAAGAAAATTTAGTCAGTCTAGGTCGTTACATTTTGGAAGTGGTCTTTTTGTAATGAGAGCGCTCGCTTCACATAGGTTGAGATAGATCATGATTGGTATAAGCGAAACAATTAAAACCGATGATTGTTCTACTATTAAATCACATGACGTTTTAAACACAATAGTTTTGTCATAAATGCATATCTATTGTTTAGAGATGCCAGTAAAAGAAAAGAGGACATTCTTTTCTCTCTCCATCTATTCTTTAGCCCGAACTAAATATTCCTTCATATCAACGCGCGTATCTTCGTTAAGCTGTTAGTTTCGCGAAATAAGTCGGTCGTTTGGATGCATTTCCGTTCTTTGATCCTGCAGTGTATACTCGGGATGCCTGGCTACTGATAACATGTCAAATCTTTCTTAGTCTGGGGTGCTCCAAACCAAAATAGTGTATATGTCAGTGGATTTCTCGATAGCGTTCATTTTTTCAATAAATAGATCTTGTTTGATTGTTTTTGATCGTGATGATGGACAAAAGATCTTTAATAACTTTTTTTTATCTTCAATCTTATATCAGCTTTACTTTTTATAATGAATGTTTCTTTTAGAGATTGGCATCAAGAACAGATATTTTATCAACTCTAACACACACAGACAGAGATAGCGAAAAAAAAGTTATAAAACATGGAGAATACAGATCACAGTCGATGGTTTCATCCTTCAATGTATTTATATCAAGACAGTAGTGCAGCATTGGCCGCCAACACAAACCCAAGTGCTTTATCACAACCGTACGGCAATGATGGAAGTGCCGGTGAACATTATTATAACCATACACCGGTCAACCCTGGGAGCGGTGGCGGACACACAAACGATATATCACGTCCTTTGAATGGTCACTCATCTTTCTTATGTCATCCCGTTTCACCACACTCGCCTCCTACAAATACCTCTGAAAATATCGGCAGTTGTTCGTCACGGCTTTATCTACCGCCTAACTCTTGTCGAAGTGCACAGGGTGTTCATTCCAATACTTCATACAACCAATCGTCCATGTGGTCGCATATGACTTCAGTCGGATCACTCAGTCTACCGCAATTTTCATCCGCCCACAACCACAGTTCACACAACACTAAAGAATCACCAATAACTTCAGCCCTGGATAACTCACCGATCTATAACGCAGATGACCCGAAATTGAAATTACAGAACAGTTTACAGAACTATCCATCATTTCCACCTCATTTATACCCACAGTACGGTGGCAGTGAATATTCGAGTGTTGGAGCGACCGCTTTTGATATGTTGACCGGTTTCCCGAAATGTCGACCCATTAGCCGATCAAATTCTGGTAAGTCTTGTTAAATTGAATAAAAGTTTTTGTTTTTATATGGTGTCTGAATAAACTTTACATGTTTCACTTAAACCCTACAAATTGAGATTTTAACAATAGTGAGCATTAGTATCGTCTAAATTTACACTGGAATTAATGGCATCTTAACGGGTGCCTTTTACGCGGGAGTTTTGTTTGCAACAACTAAAAAAGGATTAGATGAGAAAATGAAAATCGTGAGGAATGTTTCAGAAACTTCAGATTGAATTTGTGTACCTTTTGTTTTATAAATTAGCACTCATCAACAGTTTTAATTGTTCCAACTAAAAGCTCAAGAAATGTGATTAAGCCAATTACACTTACTGAACATCATTTAACATCTTGAGAGAAAAGGACACCGCTAATAACTATCACAATCTTATTCTTTAATTCCTTCCGTTAAAATCGTTTTCCGTTAAAATTCTCCCTCCTTTCAAGACAATTGATGACAAGATGTTGGTTTGGGGTCATTATATCCTAACTAGCCCTCATCTGAATGCGGTTGCGATGATAAACAAAAAACCGACGATTGTAACTGCCTAATCTTCATTAATCTTTATTATAGTATACTGATTATACCGTAAGCTCTTTCAGGTGGACTTGCTGAAAAGCAAATCCCGTTATTTCCGGACAGTTTCGGCCATCAGTATTTGAAATTCACGGAAATTTCACTACTGCCCTTCTTTAAGAGAGAACATTTTTACTGAATTAATTGGCCGGTAGGAGAATCCCAGCTATGACTAATTTCCACTATACAACCTTCTCTGCTGGAAATTTATTTACTCCAATATTTCTCTTTGCATCCCTGAGGAGCTCTTTGAAGACTCTTTTTCAATCAATTTTTTCAAGCCTTTTTTTGTATCGATACTAACTAATAGGTTTTTAAGTTTTACTCTATTTTTGAAATACTTTTCTATAGCTTTATTTTTCCCAAGAAATGAAAGTATTTTTTGCTTGCTAATCGATAGATAAACTTTTCAATGTCCCATGAAAGGAATTTCAATATTTTGAAAATAGGGTATTTATTTCTTTTCTAAAAGTGTGAAATTCCTCAAATAATATCAGATTTTAAAGATTTCTTAAGTAAAACAACAAATTGGTCATAATCTTTGGGGTGCAATGACTTATTCTCCCTGTGAATCCCCATTTTACAAAATAAGAAAAAGAAAACTTTCAATAATATCAATATACATCCAAAATCCATGATTATTCAAGAACATGATGATTAAAGTTATCCCAAACTTTTGAGGGGGCCTTTGAGTTAATTTTTTTACACTGTCAAGGCTTACAATAATATTACGCATAACTAACTCCGTCCTATATTAGGTTAAATCTATGATAGGAAATGATAAATTTTATCATTGACTAAAGAGGAATATCATTTCCTGTATAATACAAGCAAAGTTACTTCTCACCGTTAGTCGTTCGAGGTGTCACTTTTATCATTACACAATTTTTCCTTACAATTAAAGGCTGAAGTTATTGGTTAGCATCATTTATCTTTATACAATCTTTTTCTGCGGATATATTCTTGACTTTCATCTGTAAGAAGAACCGTGTGTCTTACTGACTCTTAATCTTTATTTTTGTGACTTTTTCAGCGGAAGGTCGGGAATGTATGAATTGCGGCGCTACGACGACGCCATTATGGAGGAGAGACACACGTGGTCATTATCTGTGCAACGCATGTGGTCTTTATCACAAAATGAACGGCGCTAATCGACCTCTCATCAAACCCAAGCGAAGATTGGTAAGTAAAGTAGGTGCATTTTGTTTTTAGGCTCTTTTTTTATTCACTTGATTTATTGCGTTTGTTCTGGTTCACTTGAACGTGGATGTGAAATAAACATTTTATAAGAATTTAGGAATTATCGGTTTCGAATTCAAGAGATGACTGCTACTTTAATTCTAATCTATTTTTCTGAATTTCACGAAATTTCTTTTATTTTCCTTCGTTCAGTCACAAGCACGGCGGACGGGAATTATTTGTTCGAATTGTAAAACATCACAAACGACACTATGGAGGAGAAATGGAAACGGAGAGCCAGTCTGTAATGCATGCGGTTTATACTATAAGTTACACAAGGTATAAAATTTTAAAGATTTTATCGCATTTTTTTGTCTGTTACAAAGAGAAAAACCTTCAAAAATCGACTTTGACCAATAAAAGGGGTTTTTAGTTTTGCTACAATGAAGAAATACTTTAAATTGAAAAAATAACATTCCGAGATATTTAATTATGATAAGCAAGAGTTTTTGTTTGACTTTTATGACGTTGGGTTTTCCTCCTGTACGCGCCATTTTAATTTTTCGGCGCGCCTTTTTGTAATGCCATATGTCAGTTATATAGCAGATAAGAACATGTCCTTTCCTCGTCTATTTTTGTTTCCATGAAAATGTAAAAAAAATTTAAATTATACATTATAACCCATCAAAAGTCTGTGAGTTTGGAACCAAAATTTTGATGGAATTTTTTCCCCTCTCCCAAGAATCACCCTTAAAATTTATTTAATGACGTCATCCTCCAGTTACTAATGGCGACATTGATTGTTATCTGTCTCCAGACCTCTTACAATCCAACTTTTTTCTCGACATTTTCTTGATTTAATCACCTTTTTAGATCAACCGTCCTTTAACGATGAAAAAAGATGGCATCCAAACACGTAACAGAAAATCCTCCGGCAAAATGAAAAAGTCAAAGAAAGAAAATTCAATTTATTCAGACGCCGCCGTTCACCACCATCAGTTATCGTACGCGGGCGGTATACACCCTCAAACAATGCTCCCCGATAGTTTATATTCCACCACCCCTGGTAATCACATGAACAATACAGAAATTCGAACTGTCTGTTAATTAACATTGATATTTTTTAATTTTCTTCAATTAGCGAAAAATGTTTGATTTATTTAAAGATTTATATATCCTTTACAGAAAGTATTATATGGGGAATGGGGGATCGGGCTGGGAGGGCTATAATATTTTAACATAAGTTTACAGAGTTTAACTGAGGACTGATTATCAGTGACAAATTATTATCAGGAGAAAGAAAACTTTCAAAGAGTTAATCAAATATTGGATAATTATTTAAGGAATTCGTTTTTTTTTTACAATGAAATTCTTAAATTTGGTGAATCAGGGCAAGAAATTAAAACTGGGCTCAAGAATTTTTTGGAGATATTATCTTCATCACCATATCTGTTTGAAACCAGATTCTTCCAAAAGTTCTTGATGCATCCAATATAGAAATATTATACTGGTAATAAAAAGATGATGTAAATTTTTTGGAACTAATGAAATTTTTTTACAATGTTTTATTTTGTAGATAACATTTAGCTTATTATTAATGAATGCTGATGGCCCATGTACAAAATACCTATTTATTTTTAATAGAGTTCTCTTTTGAAGTTTCAATTGATTTTGTTTTTGTGCTTTTTCTTTTGATTTCCCACGTTTTCGATACCATTTTCTCATCCCTCAAAAAAATTCGTTGTTGAAACAAAAATTTTCTCTAAAAGTCCAAAACCAGTGATCTTTCAGTTGCACGGATGATTAGCCTGTATGATAGAAACCAATCTTTTTTAAAGTGGGGCGGGAAAAAATGGACTAGGTTCTGGTACCCTGAAATTGACCAAGTGAAAGTTTATCGAGCTTATGCTCATTGACGTTTTGAAAAAAATTCTTTAGTTTTAAAACTTGAGTGCTTTTCCGCTAGTCGCTAATATGCCATTTGGGAATCTATTGCTATTTCTATCCATTTATTTGCATAAGCCTAGGAATCCCTTGAGTGGAAAACCCTTGAGTAGTAGTGGGTACCTGAATACCGTTAGCATCACAGTTTAGCTTTTTTCCTTTCCTTTCTCTAGAAACTCCCAAGTTTTGTGAGCACAGTGCGAGTGAATTTTATCACGTATGTCTCTCAGTGTAGCTAATGTTTAGAAACAAAGATGGAGAGCATCATACCTAGTTAATGTACGTGTGTTTTTCTGCGACGGAGGAGACAGTAAGGTTCCTCCAATTGACTAGATCCTGACCAGTTGAGGACGACGGTAAATCAGCACCTTTTACGGTCCTCGATATTGTATAAATAACGGTCGGGGATGTGGAGGTTACTTATAAGAAACATTTTTTATAAGAATATCGATCTTCCCAGATGATAATAGCTTAATTATGCTATCAATATAGCAATATAATATACTATACGAGATTTTACATTGAACCCCATCCAAATATAATAAGAAAGCGTTCCAAACTCTAAAAACACAACGAACTCTGCCCAACTTAAACCCAGTCCCTTGAAATCCGCTTTTTTATGATTCTGATAGCGCTCACGAAAACATTGTACCCAAACATCTCTGGTGTACGAGATCGAAACTCTGCAAATTTTCTTCACTAAGCTAACTTGCACGCGCGGACACACTTATTAGGCGCGCGGGAATTTGGACTTTGCTCGATTATTCAAAGATAATTAGTAGTTGGTCTCGTCAAAATCTTGAGATCTAACCGAGACATAACATGGTAGAAAATGGAGGTCTAAAAAATGGAGACTTGAAAGCTGTCCTTGTGAGCTGAAAGCGAAACAAGAAATTCAACGAAATTCAAGTAATTACAAAAGGTATAGGTAAGCAATGATAGAAAGGTCCATCGTTATCAATGGTTTAAAATTTCAAGGTTCTATTTTTTGGGCTTTTCACTTCTGTTTTACCAGACATATAGCCAGAGACGTGAGAGCATAGCACACATAATAGCACTAGCAGACGTGAGACGCCAGACGGTGGCAATCAAATGAAAATCGCGATTGAATGAACCAATTCCATTGATGAGATTCGATTATGTTCGATTAGTTTGATTACGATGATATTTTATTAACAACATCAGTAATTTGTGGTGACAAAGTGCTCTATTATCAGTTCCAGACGGCCGCGCTAGCTCGATAGGATCAATCAACGGAACGGCTCGATGATGGATCGATATGTGATCGATGAATTACTTAACGATCCGGATAGGAGATCGATGGAAGATTCAGCCATTAAAAAATCTTGAGTATCGATCCTTCGTTGATCCATATATCGAGCTAGTATTTCATTCAATTGAGTATACCGATTCGTCACCGATCGTTTAGGGGTTAGTCACAAATCGATTTTAAGTTAGAAGAACGTCAATTGACGTATATGGGTGGGTTAAAGGTTGTTGACGTTTTTTAGAACATCGATTTTTCATTCCATGCCAAATATTACTTCTCGCCATGTTTAGTGTTTGATCGCTTCGTTTGTTTTGAGAACCAAAACAAACGGCCCGATGTTTATGTCTTTTCTTTGTTTGACGGCCCGAACGGCCCTTGAATTTTTGCAGATGGCCGTTCTTTCTGTCGCTACATACTACGGAGATAATTAATTACGGGAATTTTGTGAACAAGTTTAGAAATCATCTCCATTTCTTTTTTTTTTCAAATATAAACTTTGCGAGCCGTAGTGAAAATCAAGATGGCTGACGAAACAGCAATTGGCAATGAAGGCAGTTTTTATCGATTTTCGGGGATATCAAGGTGTTTGACGTTTTTGGGTGTGGGTGGGTGGGTCAGCTTTTAAAACGTCAATTGACGTTCTTCTAACCTAGATTCGATTTGTGACTGACCCCTTAGGCTGATGGAAATTAATGATATGTTTACCGTAATGACGATTTTCAGAATTCGATGCGGTCAAGTTTTCATTATTCATTATTCATTATTTTCCCATAAACATTTACACGGTAAAGACTACTAGAGGGCCGTTCGGGTTGTTAACAATCTAAAAAAGCCACGGGCCGTTTGTTTTGATATCAACTTCGAAAATTTTTGTTCTCTGCTCAAGTGGGAGGAAAAATAATGACAACTTTTCGAGAAAATAATGACAACTTGATGCGGCAGGTTTTTGAACACGCGGGCGGCTTAAGGTAAACATAACATTAAATTCCATCAGCCTTAATTGATTCGTCATCGATCGTTAATCAATTTGTTATCAATCGTTAATCAATTTGTTACCGTAGGACAGGGTGAATCGGATAGAATTGGAAGGTTTTGGGCAAATTGCCTCTTCCCAACGAGACCTACCACCTAATTATACCGCAGAACTTGACGAGTGGGGTCTAATTCATGAGTTTAGAAAATTTCTTTTTCAAAAGTTTCTTCTACGAGGAGCAATCTTCAATCGAATACAAGAAAATCGAGTCACTCGTTTCGGGGTGAAGTGGATAGAATTTGACGGGGCGCCATTCGGAACAAAAAGAACGTCGGCGGATCCGTAAACCAATAAATAAAAAAGTATTTGCCTAATTACAAAAAACAAAAAGTTTGATACTTCATTAGTGAAATATTCAATAAATTCCTAGTTTCAATTTTCAGTGGGCATTCTTCTAGGGCTTCGTTTATCGCGCAATTTTGGCGTCACACAAACTTTCTCGGCCGCTCGTAATAATTATGCATTGCCAAATTTGGTTCTCCATTGTCAAGTCAGGATCGATGGTGACGTCACCTAAGCATAAAAAAGAAAGGATTTTGTTTTATATTATGCATATATTAATTTGCAAGATATTCTATTCGCCGCGCGAGCGCACTGTTCCTAGACTAGTCAGAATACGTTATTTTACTCGCGGGATTGATGGTAACTTTTCATCTTTGTTATTTTTAAAATGAAGCATAACCGAAAATAAATGAAACTTCAGAAAGTTGGGTATTTCCAGTGAGTAAACGATTCTGACAATTAAAAAAATTGATGATGATGATTTTTTTTCAGTCAGGCAAATGTCTCGTATTTGGGGTTCTAGTCTGACCTCCTACGCGAGATTGAAGCGTTTGGGTAAATGAGACAAAACTCCAAAAAAGCTGGTGTTTTGAAGCGCTTCCTTGCGATCGAAATATCGCTGTTTGTGATGCACTGATAAAGGTTATGAAAAACAAAAATTCTATGTTTACAAACACTCCTTCTCCAAGTTGAACGATAAACTATTGCAAGAATTCTCAAAACAAATTTAAAACATCTAACAAGATGGCTATAATGTCAAAATGTCAATAATGTAATTAAAAAGTGTGAGTTGTAAAAGTCTGAATGTAATTACCTTTTATTGTCATTTATAATGTTTGACATATTGCAAAAAAAATTATGTTTCGTATAGGAAGCAATTATTGTTAATTATTTGGTTCAACTGGTTTACTGTATCAAATTTCCCAGTTTAGTTGACACTTTGGTATTTTCGTTGCGTCACAGCAAAAGGTTGTTTTTATTTTAGTTTGTATCTTTGAAAGACCACGTCAGATTTAGGCAGGGCTGTCGGATTTAAGACCACTCACGGTATGGTTCATCCTATAAAAGGAAGTTCATTCTACGGTGGCCTATCTTGAAGTGAAGGTGGTTGAACAAAATGTTTTTGGCATATTGTTCTTCAAAAAATTAAAAACATAACAGGCTGTTTCACGCCAGAGACGATCAACTTCAACATCTGATGATCGTCTCTAGCGTGAAACAGTCTGTTATGGTTTTAATTTTTTGAAGAAAAATAAGTTTTGATATTTTATTAGATTGATTGCAATTTAAATTAGCCACAAGGACGAGAGCAATTTCAGTCAGGACCTCTTTGGTCTTTTTTAACATTAGTTCGGATAGAATAAAAACATACCTGATCAACACAACTAAACCTTCTGTCTTGCGTTTACTCTTTCCTTCCCAACAACTTTCGTTTTGCTTATGTAGGTTTTAAAATCCACAAGTAATGATCCTCTTATAGCTTTATCTGAATAAATCTGGTTGAAAACCTTCTGTCAGGTTTCATTCCGTACGTTTTTTATCCATGTGGTGAACCGGTTTCCCTGATTTCCCAATAATTAAAAATAATTAAAAATTGGAACTTTCCCGTGGGCGCGATTGGGCTTACTGCCATCGCAAAATATTTTTCGTGAAAATTTACCGTATTCTCTACGCTAAATCTAGATAGGAAAAAAATATTAAATTTGATTCTTTTTTTTGTTCGTATTTCTAAATTTCAAGCTACAAAGAACTATCTACAAATTGTTTTCTTTAACTGGCGTTGAATCGACATTGACATATTTAATGATGTCATAATATCAATGCAGTGCATATTTTGTCAGCGCCGTGCATATTTTGTCAACATCCTTTTCATTGGATAAGTACAACTCAAATATACAAGATAAGTATATAAACATAAATTTATCGCCCGCAAGCACGGCTTAGCTAAGCGCACCTCTCATTCATTATCTAAGAATTGAAGCGGGCAAAGATTACCACGCGGGCTGATAGCGGAAGAAGGTTTTTTGAAGATATTTTCAGTTATAATCCAAGGTAGAACAAATCATCAAATGAATGACCAATCAAAGCAGCAAAATTTCAAAACAAATCAACTACGCAGCTCAATCGTAGCTTTACTCTACCATTTTTGTTTTGATTTAACTTTATATTTTAATGACCAGCCTGGTCATTCATTTGAGGGCTATGCATGTTAGCGTCCACTGATGCAAGTTACCCGATCTCACGATTAAACAAAATTAACCCGCACATTTTTTATCTTTCTACTTCTTCATCTTCAATGAAGCTCTCAAATTCAAATAGAATTAAGCACATAAGATGTTCTTATATAATTGTGAATTATTTGATTGCGTTAGATTGAGTTTTATTGTGTTCAATTGATTTGGTGTTTTATTCTTTCGATTGACACTGTCTGGATATTAGACAATTGGCAGTAGTCAACAGTAGTAGGCAGTAGGCATACAGGCGTATTTTTTAGCGGTGGTGTCCGGTGGCGGTGGGTCATTATTTTTGTATCCATAAACTAGCATTCAACATTTCTGCAACAGAGACTATGATAAATGAATTTTCACTGATAGCAGGCCCTTTTTAATTTTTTGTTTTCCTTCAAAATGGCTGACGCCAATTGGAGAATTAGAGAGCTCTCGTCGCCAAATCCAAACAGCCTACTGCCCCAATAAATATAATCCAGACACAATCAATCTAACTTGTTGAGCCAATTGAACAATCGAACAATTAAAGTTCAAGTGAAAAAATTAATCAGACTCTTAAGATTTTTCAAAAAATTGTGAGTGTTCAAAACGTCCCTGTTTAGAAAACCAACTTTTCTTTTTTAGAATATACCTTACAATCTAGTTTTCATATTTATGGAAATTAGATTACTGACGTGTGGAAAGGAATTTCGGCATGACTGATCCTTTCGTTTCGATAATAACATCAAAGCGGGAATTAATTTTCTTTTTGTTTCTTTCTTTCCTTTTTCTTTCTTATCAGTTCACGCTTTCCCTCACTACTTCCAAAGTGTGGTTAGCTCAAGCAGTTAGATAGTCTGTCTCATATGCATGGGGCTCCGAGTTCAATTCCAATGGATGTCCAATTTTTCAATTCTTCAATTTTCTTTTTTTAATTCTCCTTCTTTTATAATGAAGGTCAATCAAACAAGTAGCTAGCATATAATACCCCCGCTCTCTGTCTAAGGTTTAGATAAGCTACCGGGTGCGCCACAAAAAAGTTTCTCTCTTTACAACTAATTTTCTCAAAATCTAAAAGTTTTAAAAGAACCATTCCTATTTCATTGGAAAGAAGAAAGATAAACTTAAATTTTGATGGGTTATTTATTGAACTCGATTCTTTAGATCAAAAGTTATGCTCAATTGAATAAAAAAGTTACTTTCGCAAAGTGCTCAAAAACGTTAAAAATCTACCTATCAAATTAAACATAAGCATGATTTCATGATATATCAGTATTTTCGTTACAGTCATTAAAAAAGATAATTAGCTGTCTAAATCACCTTTTCTTATTTAAAGGAAGGTTGAATTTCAATGAAAGGAAGAAAATAATCTGGTAAAATTCATAAAAATACATCAAATATGGGTTTTGAGGTAGATCCAGCCTTACATAGACTTTATCCAGTCTAGAACCAAAATTCTGAGGAAAATTTCGGTAAAACTAAATTAAATTGATTTTGATGAAGATTTTAAACCCTTTCGACCCTTCAGTTTCAAAATTTATGTGTTTGGTTACTGAAAAATGCTCTTAATCATGTAAAGGCTAATGCAATTGCCAAATTCAAAGTTAAAATTTGATAGGTCGATTTTTACCGTTTTTGAGCACTTTCTGAAAGTAACTTTTTTATTCAATTGAGCATAACTTTTGATCTGATGAATCGAATTTAATAAATGACCGATCAAAATTTAAGTCTATCTTTCTTCTTTCCAATGATATAGGAGTTGTTCTTCTAAAATTTTTAGATTTCGAGAAAATTAGTCTCAAAGAGAGAAACTTTTTTGTGGCGCACCCGGTATGATAGCATCACTTAATAAGAACTTTTTAAAGTTTTTTTTTCTTCAATCTTTTTTTTGCCACAAGCGATTATTCAAGACTGCGATATAGAAGAACGGGTATAGGCATTTTCGCCTGCGTTTGCTGACTGACAGTTTCAGTTTCACTTTCACTACTTTCACTTTCAGCCAGCAAGTGAGCGAGCAATTCTTTGTAAGAGAACTGTCAAATAACTTCTTTCAGAATCATTGAACTTCAACTAGACTGGAGTTGTTTATAATGCGTGTAATACAGTAGTATAGGAGTTACATGATAATACAATTATTTTTACAGGATTTAGATTGACTCGGTTAGCTCGATTACAATCATATTACATAGGTTTGATTGTGAGTAAATTTGTCCGCTCCTTTAGAGCTTGTAAGTTAACCATCGGAATATCAGATAAGAGTGAGCGCAAAACCACTGTACAAGGCCAAAACTACTGTACAAGAGCAAATAAAATCGAATACAATTGAATCAATCCAATTCAATGGCAAATTCTGTGTAATATATGTTTATGAGATTTGTAAAGGTTTGACAATGGAATTGCAATTATTCGGTTGCATTCGATTTCATTCAATTAGTTTGACTTGTTCAGTTGACACCGTCTGGTTATGAAATGTATATATACCTACATTTAGACTGGACATCCAGACCATAACTATTTCACTGTCTAGTTTTTTTATAATCTTGTCTTTTGTTGATTCTTGTCTGGTCCAACAAACTGGTATGCAGAGATATTTCTCCCTGCATATGGGTAGTGCATCAGATTGGTTGATTTGCGCCCAGTCACTGAGACAAGTTTTCTTGGGGTTTTCAAAATTTTTCTATGTGCATGCAAAAGATAAACAAATGAAAATGAAAACACAGGTTCATTTCTAAAGAGCATGAAATTCTGAGCAAAAAAATGTATTACAACAACACTCTCTGACTGAAACACACAAAGAAATACAGCTGCTTGAAGTTAAAAAACATACCGACGTCAGTACAATCAAGACAAGATTTGACGTCAAAATCACAGTAGAGCTCACAGTTAGTTGGTCTTAAAGCAGTTGTATTTCTTTGTGTGTTTTAGTCAGAGAGTTGTTGTAATACAATTTTTTGCTTAGAATTTTGTGCTCTTTCAGATGGTACCAATCATTTTTGTTTATTTTGACCTTTAAAAATAAGCTCTTTCTCTACCTGTCTCTCCCCTTATTTTCCCATGCAGTTTTGCCTATGGCATCACTATTTTGGTCACAAACAAATTTCCTGGGCCTTAAAAATTTGACTTTTTTCAAAAAATTCTAATTATATACTAAACTGAAAAACTTAAACTGAAATGGAACAGGTTTCATTTGGTGCTATATAAGTTGCCACGGGACCTGAGACTTGGCCCCCTACTATTCAGTATGATATTTTTGACAGTAGTAACATTAACAAGTGTTTTTCAACATTTTCTTTTGTGTTTTAGGCTTGCCTGTGTCAATGATCTGTGACCTGTGACCTGTGTTTTGAACTAGCCTAAATTTCGCTGTTACCAGAGATGCTCATGGTCATAGAATATTTTAGCACTTTCAATGGAAATGAGTCTGTTCTAAAATTTGTTCTTTTTTCAGAAAGAAAATGAAGAAAGTTCCCTCAATATTGTCAGTGACACTGATAGCAGTTATTGATTTGTTGGCATGTATTCTCATTTTTGTGTTACTGGAAGACCAAAAAGACATTGATGATGAAATATTTTCCTTCTCATATGGTGGCTCCACCTTTGATTTAGTCATCTGGTCATGCTTCAGATTGTGTATTTTCTTGGGTGCTTCAATCGGGCTTGTACGTAATCCTAATTCAGTGAAAAAGTTTCGAAACTCCACAAAAATGATGGTTTATTATGGATGTGGGCAAGCCATTTATGTTGTTCTCAAAATCATGTTTTTTACTGAATACAATATGGATAAAATGGGGAAACGTGTATGGCTGCTGATCGGTATCTCACTATTCACTTGTTTGACGCCATATATAGGTTGGAAAATTTATGCAGATGTACCAATTGTAAAGAGAAAACAAGGCTTCACCTCCATTAATGATGATGGTGATGATACTGATAGTATTAAAAGCGACGATAGTGAAAAAGAGGAAAATCTAAACGCTCTTGATAAAGAAGTTGCTGATCAATACGGTTCATTTCACAGTATTCGCCAACTTGTTGCACTTGCAAAAGATGACTTACCTTATGTTATGATCGCCATTTTTTCATTGTTGTTATGTTCTGCAGCTCAAATATTTCTTCCCTACTACACTGGACAAGTGTTGAATTATATCGTTATTGATCGGTCAGTAGAGAAATTTAAAGAAGCAATGTTATACATGGCAATCATTACTTTGGCTGCAGGTTTTTTCTCTGGCACAAGAGCAGGTTTCTTCACACTGGTCTTTGCAAGGTACGTGTTACGTCTTCAAAAACAATTATTTGAAAGCATTATGAAAATGGAGATTGGATTTTTTGATGTTCGAAAGACTGGCGAGATTACATCACGTTTGACCTCAGACTGTACAAAAGTTGGCGATGGACTCGGGTTGAATTTTAATATTTTCTTGCGCAGTATTGTCCGAGTCATTGGTATTCTTGCCTTCATGCTCAAAATTTCATGGCGATTAAGTATAGTGACATTAGTCAGCGTCCCGGTGATTGGCATATTATCCGAAGCATTTGGTGATAAGTATAGGAAACTTGCTGAACAGGTGCAAAACTCTTTAGCAGTTGCAAACGAGAGTGCGGAAGAAGCCATTTCATGTATGAGAACTGTTCGCAGTTTTGCTGCAGAAAGTGAGGAAGTGGACCGGTACAGTGAACATCTCCAAAAGACGTATAAAATTCGTGTTAAAGAAGCTATTCTTGTTTGTGGATATCGCTGGTCAACTGAGCTCACCGACTTAACTATGACATTGATTATCTTGTACTTTGGTGGACAATTAGTCTTTCGAAATGAACTTTCTGGGGGTCATTTAGTCTCTTTTATTTTATATAGTATGGACCTTGGGTATGCTATTGATGATATTGGTAATGTTTATACAGGCTTAATGGAAGCTGTTGGTGCTTCAAAGAAAATCCTTGTTTACATGCAGCGTGAGCCAAAAATCACCTACGATGGGAATCAGTCGCCAGATTCTGGAATCGATGGTCACATTCAGTTTAAAGATGTCTCCTTTTCCTACCCTTCACGACCTGATATTCCTGTTTTAGACAAGATTAACTTTACAGTGAACAAAGGGGAGGTTGTTGCTTTGGTTGGTCCAAGTGGTGGAGGGAAATCTTCCATTATAAACCTTTTGGAACATTTTTATGAGCCGACCAATGGACAAGTTTTGATTGATAATATTGATGTAAAAAACTACGACCATAATTTCATTCACACCACTATGAGTTTAGTCCAACAAGAACCAGTCTTGTTTGCTCGTAAGATATCTGAAAATATCAATTATGGTCTGAAACCGAAAGCAGATCAAGATTTGATTAAGAATTCAGCAATAATGGCCAACGCTCACGATTTTGTTGATGATCTACCAGAGAAATATGCTACAGAAACAGGGGAGAAAGGAGTACAGTTATCTGGTGGGCAAAAACAACGCGTTGCTATTGCAAGAGCTTTAATACGAAATCCAACGATTCTTATTCTGGATGAAGCCACGAGTGCGCTAGATTCTGAATCAGAATACATTGTACAACAAGCGATCAATAAGAACCTGACCGGACGTACTGTTTTATTGATTGCACATCGATTGAGTACGGTTGAGAAAGCAGACAAAATTCTTGTGATCGAAAAAGGTAAAATTGTTGAGGAAGGGAACCACAAGGATTTGGTGGATAAAGGAGGCGTTTACTCAGCTCTGGTGCAACGCCAATTATTAGGTTACGATGACGAACACACCCGTGGTGGATCCAGAAAAATTGATATCCATAAAAGTGATGATAGATCGCATCCTAAAGGTAGTCCAGAAAAACATTCCTATTCTGTGTCACCAGTTCGTTGTTGATGATTTGGAATACAGATTTTGTTTCTAGTACAGGATTTATAAAAGTTTCTTTCCTAGTTGGTGTTTGAAATTTTGGCAAGAATTTCACTTTGTTAGTTAAGTGAGAAGGTTATTCTAAGGGCGTGAACATTAATTTTGTTACTTTATCTGGCAAATTTTTTCTTTATGATGTAGTGTTTAGTTTTTTATGGGACCATAGTCATCCAAGTTGACTTTTTTGATTTACAACCTTTTAAATTTGAGTGTCATAGAAATTATTTTATTTTGTCTGTTTTCTCTTTCTGAAACTTTCACAACCTTGTTTTGCTACTTTGCGGTTCCTAATTTTTTTATATTTTAGAGTTTTTTTTATTTGGTTGTTCATTTTTTAGTTTTATTCCAATTCTTTTTGGCATCTTAAATATCACTGTTCAATGGTATTCTTAGTTTTTTTCATATGTAGTTTCGCGTTCCATTTTATCCTGAAAGCTGTATTTCTAAAGATTTTGCAGCTTTTAGCTGAAGATTTCATACTATATTTTTACATTTCACTTGAGAAAGATTTGTGATGGTATTGATACTGCATCTTTTTGCACATCTCAAAGGCTCGATTCGAATTAGTTATGCGTTGATCATTTCTATACGAATGAATTTTGTCTTTTCAAGAGTTTATTTATTTGTAGACATTTTGTATGTTTACCATTTTTAACATAATAGTTCCATATTTTTCGTTTTTTTATGCCCAGTATTTTAAATACTTTTTTTAATGACATAACGTTTTTTTATTTCCAAGTTCGAGTTTTTCTTTATTTTTCAATAATTTTAGGGAATGATTTTCAATTTTAGTCAAATAAATCTCAGTATAATCTTCATCACCCGTTCTTCTAAATAGGTCGACTGAAATTCGAGCTTTCCCAATTTAAAGCTTCCACTACTCGTATAATGTGTCCCGAAAAAGTCAACCAGATTTTTCAAAAGCCTAATTGTAGCTAATCTAGAAACTATAAAAAAATTAATTTTGGAGTTGTTTTGGTTCATTGCAATGAATCTTCTCATATAATGAATATTTTTCTTTAATTTCAGCGTAAAATAAGAGAAAAAAAAATTGAAAAAGAAAATGTCATCCTTTTATATGGAGCTTTTGGACGAGCCTCTGAGGTTTCCACCTGTTTCCAAAGAAATCAATGTTTTCTTTGATGAATGCAACAAACAAGTCTTCGCTGTTTCCACTGAAGGTATTTCATATAAACCCTTTTATCTTGTTACACCGATAAAGCATCTTTTTAGCTGCCGAAAGCCACGAAACTCGTTGTTAATGAAACATGTTGGTTTGAAAGCCTTTTGGTGCATACTCCGTATTTTATTTCATTGTCAACTTCGTATTTAGCTGACAGAGTTTTTCTTGTCAATATCCTTAAAATCTTTTTTATACATTCAATCAGATTCAATCATCAAATCTCTGATATTTTGAAAAGTCGAGATATCTCAGTCATTGGGCTCAAAAGATTGGAATATCTAAAGCCTCTCGAGGTTAAGTGTCGTGTAATATTGTCAGCAGGGATCCCCACTCCTCCTAAAATTCCTAAAAATCCTAAAATAAGTCAAAACTCCTAAAATCCTCCTAAAATTCAACAAATTCTTCTAAATTCCTAAAATCTGAAATCTTTATCAAGCACGACGGTAGCTGATTATGTTTGTATATTTGTATAATCAGACAAGAAACTAAGATTTTTTCTCATTAAAGTCAAAACAAAATGGGAGTAGTAAGCTACCTGACCTTGAAACAACATGTTTAAAATATATTTTTGCACTTAAATATTTGGAACAAAAGCCTATGCTTATTGAAAGAGTGCAGACTTTATTCAACAAAGAGGGCTCAAATGTTTTATGAGCAAGGTTTGGTGGTTTGCGCCCTCATCTGTGAATTTTTTACTTGAGCATAGAAATAATGCACTCCCCTGAACTTAGGAGGGGGGCTAAACCATTTTTGCTTGATTGAGGGCTGTATTTGTATGTAGGTTACAAATATTTTAAATTATGCTAAAAATCTATGCTGTTGGGAAGGTTTTGACCCCTCTTAAAAAAATTTTTTGCCTGCGGCGCAATAAATTTATTTCCAATTTGCATATAAAATTTCTATGATATTTTGTTTTGTGAAAGTGGAGGCTAAGTTTTAAGAGTTTTTCTGGGGCCTTTTTTTCCTCAGCCTCCCCCCCTGAAAAATGCTGGGGGCTGGACCCCTCTGCACACTATGGCATAGGCTTTGTTAGAACGAATAATATGATACGTAAAGTAGTTTTATTTCAGTCTTCCTGTGGGTGATTTTTTTTCGGTAGAACATCTCTCTAATGGCTGACTTTTATCATTATTTTATTTTATTATATTATTTATTTCTTAAATTTTCCTAAAATACTCCTTAAAAATTAAAAATTTGTCCTAAAATTAAGATAGTCAGGCGTGGGATCCCTGTGTCAGGACAGTCTGGTATTTATTGACTATTTATTTATCATAGGAGGTGCGACCAAGGTACAAGTCAAAGGGCTTGACAAATCATACGATACACGTTTCTCCCTTCAAGACAAAGGGAATGTCATTTCACTCAAATTCTCACCTAACCACCGAATCCTGGCTATACAACGTTCTTCCAAATCCATCGATTTCATGAATTTCTACGAAGGAGCGAGTGTTGAAGAATACACACAATCATGTAAAGGTCGTTCCACACTCATTATTGGTTTCTGTTGGACCTCACCCAATGATATCGTTTTTGTCACAAACCAAGGAATCGAATTCTATCAAGCACAACCGGAGAAGAACTCCTTGAAATTTCTCAAACATTATCATCATCCACACGTGACCAACTGGTATGTCTTTCTACCGGAAAGTTCCGTTCTTTTACTTTCCTCTGGACTTCTTGGTAACTCTATTCATCCGTATCTCTTCAAACCTGGTACGATTATTCGCCTACCGAAATTTGACGTAGAAACCACCTCGTCCGCCAGAAGTCCGCCCTCTGGAAGTTTACTCGAAAGAGATGTTACGGTGGCCAACATTTACAACAACATCTACGTCGTTATTTTACGGAACCAACCGAAATCAATGAATTCCGTCGGAGCGGAGATTGTGCTCTATCAGTTACAAAAAGACGCCCCTGCCAAGAAAACAGCCGTTTTACGATTGGGTGCGGTGGGGCGTTTTGCTGTTAACGTGGTTGACAATTTAGTTGGTGTTCATCACCAAGCTTCCAAGACATCCATGATCTTCGATATCAACCTCCCTGGTGATTTTGATGGACAAGTTACCTATTACCACCCTGTCTTATCGCCTCTTCCTATCGAACCGTTCGTCATGCGTGTCAATAAAGATGGAGAGAGCTCTTCTTCAGGGGATAGTGGCGCAACACGTGGTTTAGTTTGTGAATCGTACTCAGCTAATTGGGTTGTCTTTCAACCAAACATCATTATTGACGCCAAGTTAGGCTGCTTATGGTTACTGAGTTGTAAATTACAATCTGTGACAAACATGATTGATGACAAAGGCCGATTGACTGATTTCTTGTTATTGAGATCTGGAAGTAAACAAGTTCTCGTTTCTGTATTGGAGTTGATGTTAACCCCGGGTAAACAAAGCAGCATTAGCGCTATATCACAAATCTTTGACAAGATCAATGCAGTTTACGCGGAATTTCTTGAGTTGAATACAACAGGTACAACACAAGTTGGTGAACATTGGAAAGAAAATGAGTTGACGGGTCGTTGGTTTCAAAAGAAGTCCGTGCTTCAACAAAAGGATATGTATAGTAGCGTCTTCTTACCGTTCATTGAAAACGAGAGTATGGGGTATAAATTCATTGCTGCCGTTCTCTTAGAGTATATTCGATCTTTGAACTTGTTTAAAATACCGGTGGAGTATTACATGAATGAGTTTATCATTAATCTTTTGGTTCAAAAGAAATTGTATTATCAGCTTCATCAATTCTTGCAGTATCATGTTTTGAGTGATTCGAAACCGCTCGCTTGTTTGTTGCTGTCACTTGAAAGTGTGTACCCGTGTGCGTACGATCTAGCCCTGGATATGATGAAGCGACTTGGGAATGACGCGGACAGTACGATCATCGAGACTTTGTTACAAAAGAATAGAGTCATTTCTGCTTTGAAGTTTATGCAAAGTAACGATACTATTGATTCAGCTGCTCCTCGTAAATTTTTATCGGCTGCCGTAAAAGCTGACGATGACATGGTTTTTTATACTGTCTTTACTTTCTTTCAACAACGCAACTTGAAATTGAAGAAGAACAGTCGGTTTGTTGTTGGAGATCAGTGTGAAGTTTATGAGCGAATGTTCGAAAAGAGGTTTGGACAGGTGAGTGGTGCAGGTAAAGAAAATGAAGGGTTTGTTGAGAAACTGGCCAACCTCGATTTATAACATTCATGATTTGTTCATATTTTAAGTTTCTTTACTAATTAGAAGCTGATTTTTGTCTTATATTGAATACTTTTATGGAATAGAATTTCTGGGGATTGAATCAGATTGAATTTCGCGGTTGAACTCTTACGCAAAAAGAATTTAAGATCTCGTGGGTACTTGGTATTTCTTTTCTTGCTTTTTGCTGCATTACTGAGCATGTTGGCTGTTCTTAAACATATTCTCATACTAACGCTTTTTTTCGGTGTTGATAAAACATTGAATAATGTTAAGAATTTCTTCAAATTAACTTTCGCGGATCATTTAATTCATCACTATTAAAAAAAACCCTTCTCCTTGTTGGCCGAATTATTTTTATGCAGTTGGCTTAACTTAAGGGCTCTGGACATACCCAATTTTTCGATTTTACACCAAATTAAATGTCAATTTCTGCATTTTAAAAAGATTAATGTATAACTTTTTTATATATGTCCTGTTAAACCTACCTTTTTAGAATTCAAAAATCGAAAAATTGAAATGAAAAAATTAAATCAAGAAGAAAACGAAGAGTTTTTCGAAGAAGAGTATTTCACCTTTCAAAGCCCTAATCTCAATAAAAATCGAACATTTTTGAATTTTTTTTGGTTCAGGTGATGTATCTATTTAGTATCTAAAAATACAATTTCGGAAAATTTTTGTGGAAGTATCTTTCCTTTAAAATCTCCAAAAAACCTCATTTTTGGCAATTTTCTCCACTAAATTTCCATATGAAAACAGCTATAAATTTTTACGAAAAAATATAAATAAAGAAATTATTTGTTTAAGTTAAAAAAAGTTTGAAATAATAAAATGATTTCCCCAAGGAGATTAGGCTTTTTTTGTGAAAAGTATATGAATAGCGTCGTTATGACGTTTTATTAAGGTCCATGCCACACTTATTCCTTAATTACTCATGATGTAATTAATTAAATTCATTTTTTCAAAAGCAGTTTGTTCTTAAACATGTCAAAGAAGCGAAAACATAAGGTTTTATCTTCAAATTCTGAAATTGATTTTTCACTATGACCAGAGCCCTTAACCTATGAAAACACTGTATGATACTTCTGAGCTCTTGAATTTGGCTCAGTTACATTTAACGAATTCAGCGAAATGTCAGGTTTTTGTTTACTGAAAAGAAATTCTACTTCATAGAAAGCAACTCAAAAAAATCCTTTCAAAATAAACAAAAATCGTCTAATTCTGGTAAATCTACAGGTCAGAATCCTCATTTTAATGACCCCAGGGGGCCGTCTCCGTTTTGTGGGCCATTTAATGTAATTAGTTTATTCAAATTATGAACTATCCGAATTCTTAAGAAATTTATTTTTTTGAAATTATTAATTTGTATTGTTTGTAAATTTTAGGGAATTAGAGCAAATTTAAAAAAATCAGTAGACAACAAAAATTGATTGATTTCTTTCTGCATGACTTGCGTGACACGAGTTACTAGGTTAAGGGGGTAGTCATATGAGATTTTGAAAATTGGTGAAAAATTTATCAATTTCGGGATTTAGGGCTTTTTAGGATCCTTTATCCTTCCTGAACATACCCTGAAAATTTCAAGGCCGTAGCATAAATATCTGCCGATATATTGGGTTTCTTATGAGCCCTGGTATACAATTTTCTCCTTAGCAACGGGAAATCGAATCCGTTGCTAGGGCCTCATTTCCGTATGGCTGCTCTAAACATAGCATCATGACATACCAAAGGAAAGCTCTTTTTACGCCCTTTTTGGGCGTCTAAGTCAATACCGCCTTTTTTTCCCGGGATTTCTTAATATGACGTAATTAAAGATGGTAACCGAAGAAGTGGTATTTTCAAAAACATTCACATTTTGGAGGCAGTCAGCTGTGTTTTTGACATGGAAACTGAGCTTATGTATTGTTTTGGATTGAATTATGATATTATTGAATGTTTCATTTCATCTCTCACATCTGGAAAAGCTTTGGAAGCCTATAATTTGAGTGGAAGCAACAATTTGATTCTGGGAACTGATGTTTTCGAACAGTAAAACTTGTACATCGAAAAAAACTTTTCAAAGTGATGGACTATAGACTTTGAATAAAGTTTGAAGCAAGGAACCAAACACATTCAATGATGTATCCATTATGAGTCTTAAATCCAGTGGAAATCTAGTCTTTGATGAATCATGCCACTCATGGCGCCAGAGGCGATCCTGGAAAATTGAGTAAAACTATGCATGATTGACGTTCAACCTGAAGACACGTTTCCTTAAGATCAACACTGAAATTCAACTGTAAATGATATAAACAGATTTGAGAGAGCACAAGGATGATATATTTTGTTGGCAATAGTTTTTTTGATGAGAAAATGCACTTTTATTGACTTAAAGCCATGTTTACGCGTTGTACGCAGAGTTGACGCAAAATACTTGGAGATTCCCGGAGCATGTGGAAGGCCATTTTTTTCAAAAAACTTGGACTATTTTAGTATTTCCAATACCTTTTCAACATTAAAAGTTATGTGTCAATCCATTTTGGTCAACCACAGCAAAAATTTTGTAAAACGGTCTATGTATCGCAGAAAAATTGAGAAAAACCTCTATTTTCAACTTTCTGCGCCGTTTTCTCAAAACACGTTTTAGGGGGTTTTCGCGCACCTTGTCAGCCTTTTCTCAGGATTGAGAAAAGCTATTGACTTGAAATTTTCAGGGTAGTTTTCCATTATGGTAAGCCTCAGGATGAATGAAGCAGTTTTTCAAAAAAATCATTTTTTTACTTTTAAACTGAAAAAGTACAAATTTTAGGTTCCAGACCCCCTGGCTTGAAATTTGGAAAAAATTTTCCACTCATTCTGGAGACTTTCATAATACTAACCTTCACCAGAAAAAACTTTTTGAATAGCTTTCTTAGCTTTTCTTAAAAGGTTGACACAATATTTTTATAGCTTTTACCCCCTGGACGATATTACCCCCGTCTTTGCTATTTTTAGAATTTTTTTTTAATTTTTCATATTCTTTATAGTTGTGCTACAATTGTGGAAAGTTTCATTGAAAAATATTTACTACTTCACAAGATATAACAAAAAGTTTAAAAAATGAAATTTCAAATTTCTCATATGACTACCCCCTTAAAGGAACTTATGTTTTGCAACCGATAAAAAAAATTCAAAAAATTGCATCTCGTGACACAAATAAAGTTACTATGGGTGGTGGTTTACTTTCGAATTTCAAAAGCAGTTTTTTTGCTACAGATTTGTATCAAACCCTTTTTTCAAGAAAGAAGAGCCTCGGGTGAATTAAGGATAAATTCAAAAAACATATTTTTCGTGACGTCAACAGCTTCCTACCGTTTTTACCAAGTCATCTATAGCTTTTTTGGACTTTACTCACCCGAGGCCGAATCAATTCAATGAAATATTGTCTTGAAGCTTTAAAGTGGGAAAAAATTATTACATGGGCCAGAATTTTAATATTTGGCAAATCAGCTACTGCAGATAGTAGTGACGACGAAGGGTATAATAATATAAAATTGTTGGCTTTAATATGGAACTTAAACTACTTATGATGTCTTGGAGTACATATTGTAGTAACTGCATGACCCCCTCTGCTTGATAAAAATCTCGAAAATAATTGAAAATTGACGTCAAAGCATGGCGTTCTAACGTAACTTTAGAGCACCCCCTTCCACTGGGACTCCTTCCCACTGGAAAATTTGGCCAAAATACCGTCCCCAGTAGAAAATTGTACTCTTTAGTTTTTGTCCCCGATAATAATCAAATAATCAGTTTTTTTGGTTTGAAAACAATGGAATTCAAATTCCCAGCCATAAAAACATAGGAAATTCAATCCCCATCAGGTGTTGGTCCGTTATTTTTACCCCCACTGGATGAAAAAATCCTACCGGGTCTGTGAGAAGGGGGTGTTTTGGAACGCCATGCAACTTTCACATGAAAAAATGGCTTAGAGGGACAAATATTCTTTGGATTGGCTTTAAACATTTGTACTTTGACTTATTACTATTAGTCTTTTAGCATGCTAAAAAGTGCCATAAAAGTTACATTTTATTCAAAGTTTGAAATTTTACAGATTTTCTATTTTGTCAAGAATTTTTCGCGAGCATAAACTTTCGCGAATGGCGAAATTAATGTTTTAGGGTTAGGGTGCAGTTTTTTTGTGTTTCTAGACCCATGATTATCGTGTCAAATGTCATCCACAATCTTTTGTCTTCAAATGCGAATTCTAATGCGAATTTTAAAAAATTAAGGAGATTTCCGGACGATAGTACACACCAAATTTGCTAGAATGATGGTCAATGGTCACCCGTTTGCTGATTTCCGATCAATTTCAAGGCTGGAGCTAAAGATTGACTTGACTAAAAAAGATGTGCAAACAAAAAAAAAAGGATTTTTACTAAAAGAAATCAAGATTTGGCTACTTTCAAAGTCAAAACAGTCTTGTTCAGTTTAAAATTCTCATTTTTATTCCGATATAAAATAAATACAGTTCCTATTGTTTTATCAAAACTATAAATCCGAAAAATCAATCCTTCGAAAAGCTATTCTAATCAAAAGAATACCTAATTGATTAAAATTTCAAAAATATCAAAAATCCTAACGGCATTAATTATCATAAGAAGTTCCATCACGCGAGTTTTAACGCAAAGTTTCTTTAACGAAAAAGACATCCGTAGCAAATACTTTTCAGGAAAGGATGGTTTTTTGTAATATTTTTCGACCAATTTCAAACAAAAATTAACAAGTTCAGACAAGTTAACAAAGGCGCTGGAGAAAAATTCAAAACTTAAAAGCCGGGGATAGGGCTGGAAAAATAATGCCTCAGGTGAAACTACTTCAAGTTAAAGTGCGTGTATGTCAAATAAAAACATAAGACCGCCTTTATATATTAAAATATATGTCATGAAAATAATATTCACAAGCATTAAGTAAAAATCTTATATGGTGCAACAAATTCTTTAGAATCAGCTGGTGGGAAGAGATCCTGATCTTTGAGAAAGTCTAGAGGTTTTTCAACAAGAAAGCCTTGTACACCCTTTAATAGCTTGCGTGCTTCCACTGGATCTTTTGTCTCCAAAAATTCTCGTTTCTAAAGAACAAAACAGCGGTTATGGAATTTCTTGATTATGGTAGGATATTACCGTGGAGGGCGCAGGAAATATCTTCGCAATTCTAAGAACATTTCTCTTGCTCTACTTTTAATACCGATTCTGCCATCATAACTTTGCACTTTTGACTTAAGCGAATAATCCGCAGTTTTAGGGAAAAGTCGAGGTTTACCATCGTTCTCAGTCAATCAAGCTAACCTTCTCTGTCGTAGAAAAACACAGAGACATAAACTTGCTATATATCGGAGTTTACGACTTCAAACCTAGCTCCAAGAGAGTTAAAATGTTTTGAAACAATTGCTGAAAATCGGAGCATTTCATGAATTGAACAGACCTTATATTCTTCTAAATCAGCGAAAGATTTGACTTCGTTATTTGGCATTCGTCCGAAGACCTGAAAAGAAATTTCCGAAATGTTAAATACTCAGCGAAGACAAATTGTAGCAATATACTTGTGACAGGTTTTAACGCTTTGATACCATTTGTTATATCAGCGATCAAGAAAAACTTTCATATAAGTAAGTATATTCATCTGGTGGATGCCGTCGGAGCGGAGAGTGAAGGAGTCTACCCCTTTTATATTTGCGATAAACACGTGAGATGGTCGAATGCTGAGGTGGAACGTCAAACCTACTCTCAGCTCCCAGTAACTTACCACCTGGATCGGAACCGAATCTAAGCGATTATCGATGCTCTACCGACTGAGCTACCCAGTTATTTCACTGAAGAGAGTTTACTTTAATCGGATTAATTTTCGCGAGATTAAATTTCGCGATTTCGCGAATTTTTGCCATTTTCGCGAAATTAAAACTCGCGAACACGCGTGAGATTCCTGATTCGCGAAATTAAATCCACCACAAAACTTTTAAAATTGTATTTTTTGGCGGAGAAACTAGTTCCAAGTCTCCATTTATGGCAAAAAAATGGCTATTTTCAGCTGTTTTCTGGCTTATTCGCGAAATTAAATCCACGCGAAATATTTCAAAACTCTGACTCGCGAAATTAAATCCAGAAAATTTCGCGATTTTTTTAGCTCGCGAAATTTAATCTCGCGAAATTTAATCCGGTTAAAGTATTAGTAAAGATATGGTTGTATCGTTGTACCTCGTGAAGTATTTCAGTGTTTTTTCGGGCTCTTTGACACCAAACGTCCTAAAATGAGAGAGAGAGAGAGAGAGAAAATTGTAAAACAAGCACACGTTGAAACTTTATATTACAGTGACGTATAAATTAACTCACCTGCAATCGACCATCATACACACTTAAAGAGAAGCTTACCTTGAAGAAATGTTGGCTGACGGGGTCCACCACAGTATAGTACGGTTCATTCAACAAGCCCAGATGTTCTTGAAATAATTTCCTTCGTAAAGTTGACGCGAAACCTCCTACTCGATGTTCCACTCCATTCATGACACCTGGCAGCTGAAAGTAACAAAGACTTGTTATAATCGAAACAATCGAAAATTTCTCCGCATCGTTGCCCGCAGGCCATAGCTTAAAAATAGAAGATTGAGTCGTGTTTTTCAGGACGCTGAAGCAAAACATGTTGACTTTTTACCGTTTTATTTTCATCTTGTACACAAACTGCCAGTTCTGAATCTCTATCACCCAGCATACTTCTGTCGTTGATGTTGGCTGAAAGAAGGGAAGAATTTCATTTAAGGAGACAATACAATAGAGAGAAAACTATACTTAGATGAATAATGATTTTTTGAATTACCTAAAGGGGCCATCAAGGAACTTGGGACTATACGATAACAAAAGCTGTTACAGTATATGGCCCCCAAAACGGAGGCGGCCCCCAAAACGGAGGTTTTCATTAAAATTAAGATTCTGACTTGTAGATTTATCAGAATTAAACGATTTTTGTTTATTTTGAAAGAATGATGGTTATACTTTAAAATGAGCATGTTTTTTGCTGGTTTGAGACGGATTCAAAATAACATATTTGCGTCTACTGTAAAGGAAATATTTTAACACCAAAATTAGACAAAAATTGCATATAACTCACTCTAGCTCCTGTAATATTGAAAATAAGTTATGAAAACGGGGTATAAGAAACTTTCTACACCTAATGCCGTTCAGAAAGTGCAAATACATCTGTGACTTTAGAGGCTGGGTAAAAGATATAGCATCTTGAAGGTCAACCAGTATTTTGGAGCCCTAGAATCAGCATTGACAAAACCGAAAATTCTAAATATGAGAAAAAGCAAAAAGTCTTGGAATTCTATTCCTATCACCTTGAGTTAGTAGTTTATAACAAAAAATTAACATTATATATAAAATTTTACGCTGAATCAGCAAAAACGGCAAATTCTGTCATTTTTTTGCAAAATGTAGGAGAAAAATATCTTTAAAGCTTAATATTTTCAGTTTCAGTTATGCTTTTTTTCTAAAATTTTCACAACTTATTCCATACATGAATGGAACTATTTTCAAAAGAGATTTGTTTTCAAAAACTTCATTAAGGCGTTGTTAAATCAAAATTGTCATTTTGAAAATTTCTAAATTTTCAGTTTGGACTTTGCAATATCGAAAATCTTGAAATATTTCATAAAAATCATAAATTTTACATCCATCGGGTCGTAAATTTAAGGGAGAACACAAATATGTTCATAGTTTTCCCCCCTATTACAACTGGGCTTAATAATTTGATTTTAACTATACCTCCGTTTTGGGGGCCCCAAACCTGCATTTTGACAACCAGGGGTATACTGTAAAAATTTTATCAAATAAATTTATGCCCAAAACCCTCTAAATCACATTTCCAAACTATGGTCAAAATTTTGTATTCATATCTTAAAGATATCTCGAGAAATCGCTAAAATTTCAAACCTCCGTTTTGGGGGCCATTAGAAAAAAGCTACCTATTTTTAAGCGATTGAAAAATATTGTTGAAATTGAAAATTTTGAAAAAGAACTTCCAGGAAATAAAGTAGAGATGTTAAAGATTTTCATGCAGCAAAAATTTTTGTAAAATCTCTTTTCCTCTAGATTTGAGAGAAATTTCAAATTTGATCGCCGTTTTGGGGGCCACATAATGTAAGCTATTCTTTGCCACGGAAAGTCACGTGATATCTTTTTCAACCAATAAGATTTAATAATTTCGAGGGTAAAACAAACACTATTAGCCCATCAGCTACGACCCCAGAATTCGACATTTCGGCTTCGGAGGAGGGAGTAAGCCTAGGGTGGTTTTTTGGTATCCTTAGGCATCCTAGTTGTTATGGAATTAGTCGGGTGGACTGGTCAAATCGGTAGCTTAATATTGTTTTCAGGGCCAAATGAAGGGTTCGTTGGTCAAAAATATTTAACTCACTAAAAGATTGTTTACTAAAAACACATAATTAGTCTTTAGTAAGTGTTCTATTGCACCCTAATTCTGACGTCATGCCGTGGCGGAGAATTGTTGAGCTCGACAAATTAAAGAAAAATGACGAGAACTCCAAACATATCATCCTTAAAAGAAAGAACAGACTTACCAGAACCCATAATGACGACTTCATCATCGACAATCATCAGTTTACTATGCACGTACAAAATCTCTGTCACCTAAAAACATGAAATCCAGTGAAATCATCGTTTCGCATCAACAAACTTCCCTTAGGAGCTGAAACTTGCTTTTTTCTGATGGTTAGTCACGATGACAGTGAATATGCCAAATTTCAGCTTGAAATTTTCAAGACATCTAGCGCATGATATGATTATCAAAAGGCGGGACTTTACTCACCATTTTGTGTCTCAAGTCAGCATAATTTCGTAGCGAGTTAAAAGTGATGTATTCTGTTGGGTCTTCGACTAAAATGATCAGAATATATGAATGAATCAATCAGGAGGTAAACTTGTAGCTTAGTTTCAGGTGTTGTGATTCTATCTAAACAAAGACTATTGATGAATTTTTTGAAACATTTTTCGTGGGTGGGGCCACTAACAACTTTTTTTATCAAATTGCAACACTTTTCGTGTTTCAGTTTTCAAATGTTTCTATCCGATTAAAAATGTTTCAAGTGGCCCCAGACTTTCATTAATTCAAATGAGCTGCATTTCTTATTTTGAGTGTCCTCCTCTGTCACCGTAGTATATAGTTCGAGTTCACTAACCATTAAACTTACTGATCAAAAGGGATATATAATTCAAGCACATACCTCCATTTTCTTGGAGAGTGTTGATTATGTTTCTAGCACTCTGTAAATTCCAATATTCAATGAAATGAAGTGATGTGGCTGCAGATGTTCCAATTTCACCTACAGAATGAAAGAGTTGAAAAATGATAACCCTCCCTACATACAACAAAATGATATGAAGATAAAATAAATAAAATATATAAATTCCAACCGAGAGGTTTTTCATACACTCAAGAGAGTTCAACGTTTTAGTCTGTAAAACATTTAAGAAGTAGGTAATACACGTACTCGATATTAAATAATTACATAGAAGAAAAACAGCTCACCGGCAAACGATGGCAACAATGGCATGACGACATACACACGGAACGTTTCTTTGTTACTGAAAGAATATAATGGCGGAAAGGTTACCTTAAGGGAAAGATTTTGGCGGGACTTTAATTTGGCGGATGGACGAAAAAGTTTTTTTCTGGACGAATTTGATTTGGCTTGAAAATTTAACTTTGGTGGGAAATATAATTTGCTGGATTTTAGACGAACCCACCATATTTTCTTTCAACAAGAATTTCTTCCCTTAACATATTTCTGTTTAAATGAAGCTTGAGATTCGAAAGTTCAAATACTTCGTTGGAAAAAGTTTTGTATTTAATGTCTATGATCACACTTCAGTAAGGTGTAAATAATGGAAATGAGATTTAGGACAGTAAAGAAACTGTTAGAGAGAACTTACTGGTGTGCGAGAAGTATCCTTTCGACCAGGAGATCGCCAATAGTGTTTTTTACGTTGTCCGATTTACATGTGATGAAGAATTGATTCTGATGCGTAAAAAGAATTACATTCTAAAGCATTCTTATTACCTTATCGGGCCTTTTTGGCGTTATTTCTTCGTCGCTGACGTAATAAGGTCGTTAATTCTCGTTTCATATTTTCTCGAGGGAATGTCAGCCAAGTAACTGATTGGTTTCAAGAAAATGCCTGGGTCAAAAAAGCTGTATAATTATTTTCAAAGCTTTTTGCACTGGTTCTAGTAAAATTGCATCAAACATTAGAACTTGTTTTGTGAGGCAAATCACACTTTCGTATGTAAACTCTAGTTTAGACAGCCCACTTTTCGCCCTGCCTATTCTAATTGTGAATTAAAGTTGGCATAAAGTGGGCTGGCTAAAGTCAATACAATGCCCTTTTTTACATCAATGCAATGTCTTTTTTCAATCTGTTCCAAGCATAGATTTCAACTGCCAACTTTGTGCCCACCTTCTGCCTACTCTAACAATTAGAATATAGGCAGGGCAGAAAATCAGCCGTCTAAACTAGAGCTAAGGAATGCAGTTTTATACCTCGATATAAATATAGTATTTAGCATTTCGAATGTGGTGTTTGTATGCATTGAGGATTGAATGTTCAGTTGACAAAAGACCAGCAGACCATGCTCCTGATGAACGCAAGACCTGAAGCAAAGAAATTGAAATGATGAAAAAGTACATTACAATCGCAATATTGCTTTTTGCTGGTTTTTGATGACCGCAAATTACTGCCAACTTAAAGAGACAATCAGATGGTTTGAGATATACTACCATTCTGATATCCTCCAAGGCACTGAAGAAAACCTAAAAATTTTAAACCAATTATTTTCAAAATTTTCAAAGTGGAAAACCATCGAATTTGGTAATCATCAACATATACCGGATGCACCAAAAACAAGGTATAGATACAGGTCTGATGAGATATTGTAATTTATGCTTGATTCCATATTCATTGGTAAGAGGCAAGCCAAACTTAGATTTTGGCATATGAAACTTAAAAGTCAATCATAAAACTGATATAAATTCTTTAGAAATGATAAAAAAAATTTGGTATGTGAAAATTCACAAGTAGTATTTTAAGTCATTCCTCGTCAAGTTAATAACAACAAGATTTTATATTCATTTTCACTGAGAAAAAATCCTTCACATGCTAAAACAGTGACGTGTCTTTCATATTGCCGTTTCTTGAAAGTTTCCTGAAGATGTTATTGTTTTCTGTTTTTCTCTTTCTATATTTTGCTGTGTGCGACAAGGACAACAGAGAGAGGTCAGAAATCTTCGAAATCCTTTGATTAGCGCCATATAGATGAAAACGTTAGCAAAATTGTTAATGTAGACCCAAATTACAACATACGTGTTCAAAATATGGAAAACATATCTGGGAGTGGTGGGAGAAGAGAAAACGAGCCTCGGATCAAAAGCAACAATGAAATATAAAACAAACGCAACGATTCTTCCATGGGTTTGGAAACACACATAAATAATCTTTAAATAGAGAATCGTCTTCAATGCTTGCTTTTTACGTCGTAGATTGCGATTGTTTCGAATAGAAAATTGATTTGCAGGATTTTCTTCAGATCGCAATTTCGTTGACATTTTTCGATAGAAGATGATCATTAAAGCCACCGGAATAAAGGTATCCATAGCAACAAGACAAGTGAGGTGAACTAAAGTTTCGCTATCCACCATAATCGGTGAACAGTTTCTTGCCAATTTTTCGTTGTTCATCGATCGTTTGATTGAAGTGACAACAAAAAATACCCAAACGAGGCTACATGTTATTTGAAGTTTCTTTTTAGTTATCTTTGCTTTTAAGGGGTGCAGTATAGTTCGAAATCTTTCATAAGATAACAGAACCAACAACCAGCACGATACTGCTGGAAAAATCATCATGAAAAATAAACGCGTGGTGCAGACAAAACCATCGATTCCCAAATTTCTCAAAACTTTTACTTCAATTAAAAATGTGTATAAAGGAGCAAAGAAAGAAACAACCAGGTCTGCGATAGCCAGCTGAATGATAAGAAAATGGTAGCCAGACATTTTCCTGATTCCATGTTTTTGCGATTTGACGAAATAAACTATGATAAGAGAATTGCCAAAACTTCCAATAATGAATGAAGGAATCAGAAAGTAGTAGGTAAGCATACTGAATTCACTTCCAAATGGTAAAGTTTCATCTATTTCATGATTTTTTTCCTTTCATCAAAATTGTTGATTGATTTTCAAACTGTTGGTTTTGATTAGGAAAATGTTTGAATGTTTTGAATGAATATTCACAGTTTTCACAATATTCCACTAACTGAATTTGGATTTTCAATTACTGGATATTATTTTACTTATAGTTCTCACCTATGTTATTATTTGCCCAAAAAAAGAAAGGATTTCAATCCCCTTAAATCATGGTAGAAAGAATATAATTAGAAGGGAGGACCACGAATGAAAGATGCTTTTGACTTTCTCCTAGTTACATCTACTGCGAAAGCCGACATAGTTAAGCAGGCCACGGATCCAAAGAAAAGTATTTATTCAATATACCTGCACATTAGCCATCGTAGAGATATGAAAATCCTCATATCCTTGCTCTAAGATTGGTTCACAGCGAGGCAAGAGATATGGGATCTCGTGCATATCTTTACATTTCAAATGCTGAAAACAAAAAACAAAATATTGTTTTAAGGAAAAAGTCAAAAAAGATAAAAAATGACTAATGAGAAACATCTTTATATTCTCAAGAAGGACAGCCAACTAAAGAGTAATTTCAATCAATCAATCAATCAATCAATACCTTTGTGAAGTTCCAACGTTCAATAAAATGTCTTCCAATATCCCTAGCAGCGTCTCCATACATTGCACAAGCGATATCATGCCATGGCATTCTGGGATGTTCGTTTCGATCTAGCAAATCAATCAAAGGTTTCTCCACCTCCGTCACATCTTGAATGTAGAAATTACAATAATCTTTCCCGATGAACCATTTCTTTGCTGTCTGAGGAAGTTTCCGAAGTTGTTGTTTATGATATTCGCTATCGATGACGTCAGTTTCCAAAAATAGATTCGAAATATTGACAACGGCTTGTGACTGTAAGGCAAAGATTTTTACGAATTATGCATCAAAGGGTATCATCTAGTTTTTTTATGACCAAACGAACTTTGATCGAGCGTGATAAAAAATTTCGCAAATACAGATATGAGAAATCTACAAACTACATAGTTACCGTTTGATCAAGAAAGTTAGGTGTCGCTGAACCGAAGTCAACCAGTCGATGAGTATGGTCATCCCAACGACCAAAACATAAATCAAAACCTGCATACAATCGGGAAAATATTAATAAGTGGAAGTACTTGAAAAGTATTATGTTGTTTTCTGAACACAACAACTGTATATAGACCTTTTCTGACCGATTCAAATAGTACTTCGTCACAGTTGGTCATTATTCCACATTCACATCCAACTTACCTCCCATAAAAGTGAGTTTTTGGTCAATGCAAACAAGTTTTTCATGGTGAGCCCAATACCAAACAGGATTATCGCTTGTCGGTTGATGATCTGGATGTCGCAAAACCTGACGAAGGAAGGACAGAAAATTGATCAATATTAGTTCTCTTTGTCTGAATGTTTTGTAAATTTATTTTTCGAGAGACACTTATGGCAATTTGAACCAGCATGTTTAAAAACTTACTTTGATATTTTCCGGGTGAAGTGAAGTCAATGTTCTTTTTGAATACAAACTATTGATCGGTAAAGCTACTTCTAGTTCTTTGTATAAAATGATGAAGATCTTGACTCCCTGATCAGCCTTTTCTTTTAATAATGTATCAAGTCGCCAAGCTTTGACATCCGTAATAGGTCTTTTCAATACCAGTTCAGGACTAAGCCTAAAAAAGAAATTTCTTTTTGTTCCATAATACGGCATCATACAAGATACCCTTACAACATAAAGCTTCCAACTCTTGTCGTATTTTTTCTCAAGATTGTTCGCTAGTTTTTGGGTTCCGATGTTAAACATATTCTTTTGGAAAGGAGGATTTTGGGCTTCATAAACAGTTCTGTATTGCTTTCTTCATGATCAATTTAATCAAATTGAAGATATACCGGGTGGTCCAAAAAAAAGTTTCCATAAATTTCAAATTTTGACGTAGGGTGCTCTAATTGTGCTATCGACTTAAAATTTTGTATAGGTAAACTAACTTATTTCAGGGCATTCCTGAAAATTTCAATGTCTGAAACGACAACACCGACAATAGTTCCTTCTGTGAATGAGTGAGTGAAAAATATAAATAAAGTGAATGAGTGGTTAAAGAATATACTCACCACCAATCAGTAATGAAGATTTCTTCTTTCGCTTTTCTGATGGCATCTGCAACTGCTGCAAAATACCCTTCACCGTCAACAAACCTGAAAAATCAAATCAAGATTTCAGAGACAAGTGGTATATCTCATTTCAATGACTTTTCGATAGTCCCAATGCCTTTGAAAGGGTCATCTAAAAATACATAAAGTTTGAAAGGATACAGTAGAACGGGGCATTAACAAACGGGATGAAAATTAGTAGCAAGAACGACCCTTGAGCACTTAAGACATTTACCAACCATTTGATATGTGTGTTGTTTCTGATTGGTGCAAAAGAATCGTGACGATGTTCTCTTATCCAATCACGACCCTCCTTCCCCATCACATTTATAATATTCCCAAAATATGACCTAAAGAAAGAGAAAAAGAATAAGATTAATAATGTAATGCTATATCATCAACTGCAACAAAAATATTTTTCACTTTCAAAAGGATAAATTTCGAATCTTTAAAAATCGATCTATTTTATAGGTTGTCCAGTTACCGTATTACTTCGAATAAAAGCCCCCTTCTTTTAAACGCCCTCCCCTACTCGAATGAATGCTCCTCCTTTAAAGAAAAATTTTCAATAAACGCCCTCTCAAATAAACACCCCCTCCAAATCAACGCCTCCCTCTAGATGGGGCGTTTATTTGAAATAGGTAGCAGTAAAGAAGTAATACGAAGAAAAACTTATATATACAACAATAATAGAATTTTTTTTGTATTCAAACTGGTTTTGACCTATTTCTAGGTCCCTAAATTGACAAAGTTGTACTAAAATAATAATGAAGAGGCAAAATAAGGTTCCCATTCACGTTATTAAAGTGACCTTGTTTATAAATTATTTAATAAACGCCCCCTTTCTCTAAACGCCCCTCCTAAAATCCAAAAAATTAATAAGCGCCCGGGGCGTTTATTCGAAGTAATACGGTTTCCAAAGAGGGGAATTTTGCAAATAATTACCTCGCTTGAGCATCAGATTGAAATCGTACCACAAGATCCCTAAAATTTGAAATGGTTCGAAATCATTTCAACGGA
This sequence comes from Clytia hemisphaerica, assembly GCF_902728285.1. Taxonomy (NCBI): domain Eukaryota; kingdom Metazoa; phylum Cnidaria; class Hydrozoa; order Leptothecata; family Clytiidae; genus Clytia; species Clytia hemisphaerica. The sequence continues at coordinate 2,339,302 of NW_027103562.1, read as the reverse complement.
AGCAACCGATAATGCTGTGGGACATCTAAAAACTCACATAGATGGAAAATTTTACATACGCAATAGGGTTTGTTATCATTGTCATTGTACATCCTTCTTACACACCCGGCTAATTTATTTCCATAAAATTGAAATTTTAAGTAAGATAAAGATTCAAGTACGAAAACCATGCGAAAACTGACTTTTTTGTATGAGACAGAAAGTTAGAAATAGTGATACCAACCTCCTGTTGTTTGACACCATGATTCCGTTTTTGATTCCAGTCCGTGTTTTATCACAAGACACATTGAACTTGTTATCGAAGAGTAAGACATCTCGAATCCTGTTGTTCTCTTTGCTACAAAAAAAATAGTCTCCTTTTAAAAGTTTGCAGGTTACATTTAATCTTTTTGGTTTAGCAGTAACAATCGCAAATAAATCGGGTTTTTCAGTGAAACAGTAATCTCCGAGCAGATTCTGAATTCTCAGCGCTGGTTTGTATGCACTCAAAAGGCCATGGCTCCGAAAAATCCTGCCAGGGTTGGAGGGCCGCTTTGATCTTTCTTGTCCAAATTTTGATGAATATCAAAGAAGCTTTTGAACGCAGTGATTGGTTGAATCGCACCAAAACAAAAGTCGATCGTAAACAATAAGATGATAAATATTAGAACCGAGTCGCTTTCGTTTCCGAGTAAAAGACAACGCGGTTAAGAACGTTTTGGCGGTTACGAACGTTTTGGCTGTCAGATCGTCACATGCCCCTTTAGAGCAGAGCGGAATGGATGATCTGTTATGAGATTAGTTCAACCAGGATATAGAAAAAAAGGATGAGAAAAGCAAACAAAATAATTGTAGTATATTCAAGGAGAGGGTACTGTATAAACTTACTCGATGTATGCCACGAAGCTGTTCCGTAGTATCAACCATCTGTAGGCGAAACAGTGAAAAAGGAGTTTAAATCTTAGTCGTTGAAAGTTTCTTCAAAGTCAAGGGAATCAAAGAATCTTCAAGTCTTTAAGTAAATATGAAAGTTTTTTGAGCATTTAGCTAAAATAGCATCCGATTTCGCTTTAAATGTTTAAAAAAAGAGTAGCAAGGAAAGCAATTTGAGTGAAAAGTTTACCGTTTATGCCAAATCCAAATGATATGATTTTTGAGGAAACTTTTTGAGAATGTATGACCACCTGCACGCTTCAATACCTCTTGTTCTCTAAGTGAGAAGTACGGAAAATGAAATAGTCAAAACTTGTAAGTTGATTTGAAAGGGTTTAGGTAGGGGTCAATGTGGAGGAGGTTTCAGTATGACGGCTAACGGATGAATTTGGGTGTTGAGCTGTGTTGAGGTATGTCTCAAACAGAGGTACAAAAAGTGAAGCCTTAATCTGAAAGAAAACAAGCTACATGCTGAATGGACCTACCTGATAGAAAATACAGAAAATAGAAATAGAACATAGAAGACGACATGTCAACAGTATGTAATAAGAAAAATACAAATTAGAAAATCAGAAAAAAATACCAAGCCAATCATGAGAATATGCTTATTTTCCCTAAATAACAATATAATAACAGAAGGGAATTTCCCCAAATTTTTACGGCCGAACCGAATTTACCGTAGAAGACGGCTCCAACAACCTTTTATAGAACCTTATCCTCTATTTTTTTACCAAAAATCAGAAAAAACTAATGAAGCGATCGCGAGAAAAGCTGGTAACAGACGAACAAACGGACACGGGTCAAATTAAAGGACCTCCGAGGTAGGACCAAAACGAAGACATGTAATAGACGTGTGACATCAAAAGCAGTTAAAACATCTAGGAACAATGGTAAAAGAAAACACAGAAGCTACTCACTTGTGTTTTGCTCCCAAGTCGTGGACAAATGAAAGATGCGAAACCTCCAAGAAGTCCAACACATGTTCGTTATTCCTGTATCTATCAATGTTCACAACTTTCTGTAGAAACTTTTGCAGCTTCCTCATTCGCTTGCTCTTGCTTTTCTTGGAACGTATTGAGATCTCCAGCCTTCTGGGAAGTTTAGGGACCTTCTCAAGACGGATAGCCATTGTCGGGTGTTTGACGATAAGTGCTGCATGGTAAACTTCTAAATGGTTTCGGAGCCTTCTGAAGTGATTGTATCGTTTCTTGATGGTCCACTTAAAACGTCCATGCACAATTTCTACAGTGTATCTAAAGTAGCGAAGGTTGATGATACGAAAATAAAGATCAGATTCCCTTTGATGTTACAAATCTTTAGCTTTCTTTAACTGTTCCTCGCTCTCATAACGAAAAAAATTCACCGGGTCGTTCTTGGAAAGTAAAAATATTTGGATTTTTAGTGTTCTTCTTTCCTAATGACGACCTCGTCAAGAGCTCCTGGTCTACTTTACTGGACTCAGCGCCGTCGAAAATTATCAAAAAGCAAAGTTCTAGTCTACCCTGCTCAAAGAACGTTAATTTTTCCTAAGTGCATCGTTTAAAATAAAACATAAAACATAATTTACAGGATAGATAATGGACTTACAGATTAGGGTTCAATCGATGGCGATAAGCTCCATAAGAAACTACACGCTCGTTGATTCGGATTCGAACTGGAACTCCGACCAAGAAGTTTTCTTCAATTTTACCAGATTTGAAGGTGTGTGAGAAGGGGATCTTGACATCACCATAATCTAATATTGGTGAAATGAAAAATTAAGCTTCAAAAGTCCAAATAAATAATACTAAAAAGTAATAATATAAACGGTCAAAGCACAAGGCTACACCAATACAGTCGTCGATTAACTTTAGATTTTCCCAAAAGGGCTCATTGATTGGTAGAAACATCGAAAAGAAAATGATAGAAAATGTTAAGCACTTGAGTCAGGTTGCTGTGTAGGATACTTCAAAAGCATAACATTAATATTAATGAGTCAGAGGTTTGACATTATTTTATGGGTCGAAATCAAATGAGATCCAAACACGAGGAAAAAATGACAGAGAAGCCCCAAATAAAGAATATAAAGAATAAAAAAAGCTTTATTTTCAGGGGCCCTCGTTTCGGGATGAATTGCCTATAAATGATAATAATAACGGATCATATTTTTGAAAAGAATTTTATCGCACCTTCAATATCTTTGTTTTGTTCATCGTCACTATCACTATCACTCGAAGAAGAAGATGAAGAACTCGAAGAAGAGGAAGAAGAACTACTTTCACTTTCGTTATCGCTCTGGTCCTCATGTTCACGCAAAATGACGAGCGCTTCCATGGCCGGTTTTCTTTCGTCTTCCACAACACCGTTTATTACATCTCTCCCCTTGTCTACAGGTTCCACCTAAAGAATGATAAATATTCAAAGATCAACAGAAATTTGTGTCTCAGGGCGAGGGAGAGTAAAAATGTTCTGAACCACAAATAATGCTGTTTTGAAACAATGAATCTAACATAAAAACATCTCATAAGCAAGAAGACTTCTCGTAACAGTGTCTTCTTCTTAGTGTCTACAAATCTCAAGGTCTGTAAGTTATCTATTTTCTGTTAATCCACGAATAAACTTTCAATTCAAATTCACAACGGAAAACTGTTTTGAATACCTTTTTCGCTGTTTTTGGACAACAAATCATTATTTTTAAAAATGTCTGTAATATTCTAATATGTGATGCAAGTAGCAGAGATAAAATATTCGGATGTTTATTCGCTATAAATCCATGAACGAATTGGAATAATCTTCATCACACAATTTGTAAAAGTATGAACAAAGCTTCAAATTACAAAAAAAGTTCGAAAAAGACTTTTTTAAAGCGAAAAAGTTACATAGTGAAAAATAAACAAATCGCAGCGCTAACATGACTTGTTTATCTTACGTTATTCTGTTAGAATTTATATAGTAACTTTTGATGTTAGACCAAAAGGTAAAACGCAATCAGGAACTGTTAGATGAGCTAGAGAAAAGTATCACCGGGGTCATAATCGATGTGGAATTAGCACTGTTTAAGGTATAGAAATTATTTCAATACAATTGAAACTACTTTAAAAAGTCAAGTCACTTTTATAACCATCGATTCATTAAAAGTGAAAATTATAATATGGAGAAAGAAACGCATGCAGACAAAAAAACAGCTTACCGATTTCAAAATTTCACAGAACAGAACAAGTCCCTTCTGAAAAACACAACTTCTACCGTTAGAAATGGTTGCTCTGCTACAGTTAATTCACAAAAAACCGCAATCATAAAAAGTTTTAATACGACTGATAAAGAGAGGTTCTTCATTGAATGATGAACGACTTATACAAACTTTGTAATGATTATGAGAAAAATATGTACGTTTATTGCGTAAAGAAGTCTCAAATTTCACTCAAATGCATAATGACTAACTGACAAGGGAGCTGGGCTCACAGATACAGTAGCAGACGCTTGACTTAACAGTTATTAGGAAAGTCATAATATGTAGAAAACGTTCAGTTGACATTTGCGACATGATGATATTTTAAATCTCACGATGGTGTATTACATATAGATAATGAAAACATAAGTTACCTGGCCGTTGCCCACTGCCATTTTGTCTTGAGTGCACCACAACCATGCAAACAAGTTATATTCAACCCACCATTTACATTTAGATCACATAACAAAACATGACAAACAACAAGTAATGCTTTTTTTATTCTCTGGTCGTCATTTTATTTCAAGTCAGTTAGTATAATAGTTAGTAAGATTTCTGTAAAGAAACATAAATAGACAATTAAAAACAGTGAATAAAAAAGATAACGACATTGCATGCATCAAAATCTTTCACAAGTACAGTAGGAAAACAGTGTTTTTATGAAGCTCTCTGCTAATACATTTCTCTACATCATTTGACAACACTATTTAGATTATTAAGCTCAGTAATTGATATATAATAGCCAAACAAAAGAAACGTCTATCAATCATCAAATGCTTGCATTCTTCAAAATAGTTTTATTATACATGTACTCACTATAATACATATATCGTGTCAAAACTAGGGTTGAACTTAAGAGACAATTCCAGTTGCTAAGAACAATGTAAACATGACGTTTTCATCAAATCTATCTTTACAAACATAATTTATTTGGAGCTCATCTATATTCCAGTTAACTTAAAGAAAAGTTAAGGAAAAACTGATGGCCAAACAGAATTTAAATAATACGCGGTTATCTTATTTTAAAATTCCAAAATAATAATACTATCATTGCTCGATAATTTTTCTTGTTCAAGCAGATTCGAAGTGTATACTATTAAAATATTTCAAGGAATTTAATTCTTCTTATAATTTAATCTAAAATATCTTCATCTCAAAAAAACATCTAAAAGTACATTACTTCAAGTTTCGTGTTTACACAATCGTCTGATATACTGAATGATCACAAGTGAATATTTAAATGCCTAAAACTCATAAATGTTAAGTACATCCAAAATATTCCAAAAAATTTGAATGTTCTTACAATAAAAACGTGAAGGTGGATCTAATCTGATTTAAATAAATATACTAGGTTGTCCATTACCTTGGTGGCTACAAAGCAGCTTCATGAAGCGATGAACAAAAACTCTGTTTCTCTTTTAAGAGCAATGAAGCTCAAAATAATGGCAAGAAATGAGAACTATTTAAGAGCAATCCACTTTCAAAATTGTCCTATTTAAAGCAAATTTAAGTAGTTAAGGTAATTTATTGAACATAATTTTGCTACAGACAATCTAGTGCTAGAGTGACCTCCCTCAAGGAGAATGAATTTTATCTTTGATCACTTTTGATGAAAGTTATTAAAACTAAAACTACTAAAAGTGGCAAAATTGAGTATATATTTTAAGCGTTTGAGCTAAAAATTAGCTCATATTCCATGATAACATTTACAGTAAGCTTAAACTTAATTCGCAGATATAAGATTTTCAATTATTTTCTCTGCAAAAAGAGGATTTAAACAATTCTCTTGTTGATTAGCTAAGAAAAGGTTTAGGGTTTCGATATTACTTATCTCAAACTTATGATCATTACATTAAGGAAAAAGATCGGAACATGGCCATGATCAGAAGAATCAGATAACAGGCTCTGAGAACTTTGTCCCCAAAATGTTTGAAATGACGATGACCAACTAGCGTGTCTGAAGATAAGCAAGTCAGCTTTTGAAAACGCTAAATGACTAGGGACTAATTAATCTTAAGTTCTGTCTCTTCAATTAAAAACTTCAAATAAAATTGACTTTAAGTAAGAATAATTTCACACAAGATTATTAGTATTTTCTCTGATTTTCGATAAATGGTATAAGTAAAACAGATATACACCAGTAGGGAGGGTAATATGATACATTCTATTTATATAAATGGGGTTGATTTTATAAAATATAAATAATAAAACTTTTTCAATTATAATATTCAGCTAATTTGTATTGCAAAAGTAAAAATTAAAAAAAAAGATCTATTAAAACAATCGTCACCTTTTCCCTGAAAAATAGAAAGTATAAGGGGAGATTAAGTTCTGCGGCATGACTTATGTAAATAATAATCTTTGGGCTCTTTGGGAGCACTTGTTCTACATTCAAGTTTAAAGAATTATTTCAAAAGATTTCCGAGTACCATTTATTTTCATTACCATTTATTTTCAAAGGGAAATTATTGATGAAGAATTGTTGAAGAGCTAAACAACCTCACCCATTAATTACAGCTGTCCCAAGTCCATATAGTCCCTATAGCCAATCAAGCTTCTTGTGTTGACCCATTGGAACTTAAATCGGCGAATTTTGGCTATGCACAACTTAATGGGACTAAGGTAATAATAAATGAACACCCAGACAAAAAGGAACAGCAATGTCATACCTGTATTTGATTTGTTAATAATTTGATTCAGACATCTCGAAAATTCTACAATAAGGGTTCGTTCTGCTTCCTCTGGGGATAAATTATTCTAGAGAGAACAGTAATAGATTCATTGCTTTCTGTATATACATTCTTTCATCAATAATTCAGTAGGAAACCAGGAAGACTTCTGGAAAATAGATCACCAAAAATTCGATAAACTATTTACACGTTATTCAAAGAATTTGAACACATAAAATACAATTTGAATACTTGAACTTTGATCTTTACCTTTTCAGCTTCCATCACAGTAGCCATCAAAATATCACAAGCTGCTTTAGAAACATCTGTTGTTATAAAAGTTGCAGCATTCCTAAAATTTTGATAAAAGAAGCAATGATTGTATTCAAAACTAAGAATTAAATTTCCAAGAAATAGGAAAAAGAAAAGTCTCGATCCTGCTCGATCGATATTTGAGTGAAATTTTTTATTCAAATTGTGTCTGGAGTGGGAGTGTGAACTTACTTATCCTTTGCAGTAATTTTTTTGGAAACTTTTGGAGCAACTTCTAATTGCGATGCTAATTTAGTTTTAGCAGCATTTTGTTGTAATACTCTTGCTTCTAAAAATGAAAGGACAAACAGAAAAATAATGAAAGTCTACAAAACACACCACAACAGCATCTTTCCGTTACAGCCTAAAATGGTTGATTCTAAAGAATTGTTTAAAATCTTTGACCAGTCGCTTTCAAAATGGTGAGTAAAAAAAAGTAGTACCTGCAGCATCTGCAAGTTGCATTAATGTTTTGCGATCATCAGATTCTTCGAAATTCTTGCAGCCAACACAGCGACACAGTGCAGAACAAAGTATTTTTGCCTTTGAAAAGTAAAAATCACCAATTGAAACAGAAATACTTTGTGAACATAGTCGAACGTGCGCACCGCACTGGGCTCAACTTCAGATTTTCCCGTTATTAGAAGGCCCAATTGTAACATTTCAATATTTTAGTATTAGGTAGCAAATATACTTTGTCCGTTTTGGCTGAAATTTGGTACACTTGTTCCTTGGGTGAATACCTGGGGGTGTTTTTATCTTAATTTTTTCATTTTTTTATGTGCGTTAGAATAGTGTCCTCGTCCTAAGAGCCTTTCAAAATAAATAACTTAGGAGAAAGTTCCTCAAACCTTTTGTGGCTTTTGTTCACACGTTGCTCTGAAAAATTAATTTCCCACAATTCATCATATACGAAAATTGATTTTAAAATTTATCAAGATATTAAAGTTTTCTTGGGTTCACAAATGTTTATGGTGAAAAACTCGTCCCCAGGCCCCAAAAATCAAAATTTTCAAAAAATGAAAAAACACCCCCAGATATTCACCCAAGGAACAAGTGTGCCAAATTTCAGCCAAATCCGACCTTTTTTGAAGTGTCCAGGCTGCCCCAAAGTTTTAGCCTCGTTTTGGCGAAAAACTCGTCCCCAGGCCCCAAAAATCAAAATTTTCAAAAAATGAAAAAAACACCCCCAGATATTCACCCAAGGAACAAGTGTGCCAAATTTCAGCCAAATCCGACCTTTTTTGAAGTGTCCAGCCTGCCCTAAAGTTTTCGGACAGACATACATACATACATACAGACATACATACATACATACATACATACAGACATTCTCAGATTATAGCTCAACTGAAGTTGAGAAAATAAAACCAAGTTACCGATGGTATTTCAATATCAGTCCTTCTTACTATCGATTTTAACTTATATCTATAGAAAACTGAGTCGGATACAAGATTATGACCAAAATACTTACCTCATAACATTCACAATAGTTTTTGAGGCACCCAGAACGTTTACAGTTGCAACCTGAAACACAGAATATAATCAAATAATCAAATCAATGAAATGAGTTTCATAATCAATTTACTTCTGAATCCATAATATCATAGTCAGTATAAGTAGCCCCAGTCGGAAAGCCTTTTGTTTCTTTCTATTTTTTTTCAAACTGGGAACTAAACTTGAACTTGCGTTGAAAAATTACCTTAAGGGAACTTATTTTGGTGGGAACTAATTTTGGCGCATTTGGCGAATTTAGACGAAATTCGCCGAAATTAGTTCCCGCCAAATCCAAAATTAAATATTTTGCTTACTCGACTAAACAAGTTCCCGCCAAAATTAAATTTTTTGTTTCCTTGCCTAAATAACCCCTGAAATTCATCAAATTTGCTCAAAATAAGGCAAAATAGAACAGATTTACGCTGTCATTCGCCAAAATAAGTTCCCGCCAAAATTAAATTTTTTTAGGATATTTGCTGCCCGCCAAAATTAGTTCTCTTAAGGTAGTTTGTTTTCCTCACTTTTTGATCATGTGATTAACTTTTGAACTAATCCCAAGAGGAGGATTTGGTAACGTGATAAAAAACTGAGCAAAGCGATTTTTATAATAGTAATTAATAAAGTAAAATTTATCAAAAAGTTACAACAATAGGCTTCCAGCCCAGGGTTTTTTATACAAACTATGATAATAATATATTATCATGTAAGTGTAATCAATCTATATTTGAAATTCACAAGCACTCAATTCTTCCAGCATACCTTTTGTATGTCTTCGTTCATTATCCCCTTTTACTTTTCCTTTGCCAATTTTTGGATGAAAAGCGTATTGGTTGCGTTCCAAACAAAGCTAGTAAAACGATAAAATACAGGTAAATATAATTTCTGTACCTTTTGTAAAATAATCATTACAGGTTCAGTACATAAGAATAACCAAATCAACAACAAGAAAATTATTTGTATTTACCTTGATAGCTCTACTTCGTTCTGCTTCATGTTGCATATTGTTTAAGCAGCTGCGGCAGTTACAGTTGTTACAAAATTCACCATTAGCAAAACATTCACAATACCTGATAAAGTATGGGAAAAATTATAAAGTTAAGTTTATTATGTGTAAGAGATTTAAAATATTTGGAATAAAAAATCAAATAGATCCTGAACTAATAAAGCTTTGGACAATAAATTTTCTGTAAACTTCTAATAATTTTTTTTTCATTTCGTATTGTTTAAGCTGTAATTTATCAAATATCTAGGATAAAATAACCCTTTCAAACTCCTCTTTTGTTAGTTTACAATAATTTTTTAGGAAAACAAAAAAAATCAACTTTCGCTCAAAGTAGCACGATGGACTGTCATCCAAAAAAAATTTCTCCCAATTTTTCCCTTATATCTGAAGAAGCTAATCAAATTTCAGAAAACACTAAAACTTTTCCCACATCATACGACAACAGTCAAATGACCAATGAATTTTAACAACCCAAAATACTAAAAGACAAAACAAACCAAATTTTACTAGAGACACATTAATAGAACAATTAAAACAAATTTAGCGAATAGGAACCCAATATTTAACATGAAAAGAGATCTAAACCGAAAGAAAATGGAAAAAGTATGAAAAGATGAAAACCGAAGTCTGAGATCAGGTGCGGTACCTAGAGTAAGCATCCCCTACCACCTGTGAGTCACCCGTCATCTTCCCGAAAGAAAAGGAGTAGTATTGGCCTGACACTATCCAGAAGTGATTAGAGAAATAAATGAAAGAAAGCAAAATGAGAAAAAGAAGAAAGTACAAAAAGTCGGCCTAGAACCCAGTGCGGAATCCTGCTTTCAAGCGACGGTACTTGCTGAGAGAAAATAAAAAAATGATTTGAAAGTTAAAAGACACCAACTAAAGTACGTACAACAACAGAACTAAAACAGTTCAGTGGTTTTTGGTGTTTGTGTTTATGTGATTGGTGTGTTTGTGTTTCTGCTTGGCTTTTTAAACTTTATGTCTATTGGTTTGTTGGTTCTTTTTCGCTTAAAATTCTCATTTCTTGACAGAATGTTTGATTGGTTTGATTTATATATTTAAAGAAAAATTCAAAAAAATACAAAAAAACGTATAATTATAAAAATATTAGTCCCTTTTTATGTTTCATCTTTATTTTATTTAGTATTTTCAACACTTGCCCTCCTTGAGGTCAGATCTCTGATCTTCACTATATCCTGCCAATTTTCATTGCAAAAGAGAAATCGTATCAAAAGAGAAGATATTGTACAGGAAAAGCCTGCTAAAAGCCTAAAGCCTGTCTCAAAAGTATGTGGACATCTATATATAAAAAAATTACAGCCCTTTGAAGTAGGCCTATAATGACCAGTATATTATTATATTAAGTGTCCACATACTTTTGAGACAGACTTTAGTATGAAAAAAGTTATCTGAAATTCCTGAAATATGCAACTTCATTATGAGAACTAAACAATATAGATGAAATTGACTTACAGCTTCAAACATTGTGACTTCGTGCAGTTACAAGGTTTCTTCAATGGTTTAGATTCTCCAAGTGAGCTATAAAATATGCAAAGTAATAGGCAAAAAGGAATTTATAGTGATGCACCATCAACCATCTTTTGTAGTACAAACAAAGTTGAGGATACTGCTGTATATCAATTATTGAAACAAATTAGTTTCTTTTTATTACCTCCATACATTTTACAGGAAGGCACAGCTCCAAATGGAAAATATACAAAATACTTGTATGGTGATGTACATTAATTTAAAGCAATAAAGTACCTTGTAGAAATGGAAGGAACAGAAATACTTGCAGCTGGTTTAGGTCCTGGGACAATGTTTGCCAAAGTTTCTTTCTTTTTCTAAATTATGAAAATATTAGATGCTTTGTTTATATTCAATCAAATATCAAAAAGCAAACAATCTAAGATAAAAAAAAATTCTGCCAGCAAAAGGAAATCCTGATGTTTTCTCAGAACAAAACTAAAAATCACATACTTGCTGCAAACTACCAAGTGACGGTGCAAAAGATCCTTTCTGTGACAGAGATTGAAAGACTATTTGTTGACTTGATTGTGGATTTGGTTGCTGGATCCCACGAAGGCCAGTAGCATTTAATGGAATGAGAATTCTGGGTTGCTGTTGATTTTGATTCAAGAGATTTAAAGTAGCTAAATTCACTTGAGTTTCGTTAGCTCCAGGAAGTTGAGTTGTACCAGCAACAACCTAAATTCAAAAAGATTTGTGACATATAAAGCAACTATCCTCAATGAAATACTTTTGTTGAATTTTTTTGATTTTAAATCATCACTGTCACATTGTGAGGTTGAAAAGGTCAAAAACAATTAAATTTTGGTATTTACCTGTTGCTGTTGAAGGCGAACAGGAATGGAAGGTTGTCCAGCTCCTCTCTTTGTAGCCATCAAGGCTGAAGTTTGATTTGTTAGGACAGAAACATTATTTGCCATTGTAATTGGAAGAAATACTGGATTTGTTGGAAGAGATGATGCTTGAGTCTTGGGAATGAAAACAGCTTGATTGTTAGTCTTAGTCCTGCTAACAATGACAACTGGTTGACCTGCAGATTTAATTTTATTTTCAAAGTAATTACATGATGGTTTTTGCAAAAGTTTATAACACAAAAACATTCTTTCTTTTATGTAAAGTGTGAGACTGTTAAAGCTATTTTAACAGTATTTAAGAAGAGGTCGAAATCGCGATGAGCTTGCAAAAGCACCGCGCGCTATGTTGACAAAATGAAATATATTCATTTTAAAATTACATAAAACTTGATCATCAATTTAGAACATTTTGACGTTGAAAATGTTGAATAAGGATTAAAACGAATAGTCCACTTTTTTTGCAAGATCAAGTAAATAATTTGTATTGCTTTTGTAAGATCAGCAAGCAGTTTCATACGTGTATAGATTGGCTTTAAGAAACAAACAATATTGTTACATCAACACCACGCCAAAAAGGATGATAGAATAGGGGGTCAAGCAATCAAGAGCATACCCTGAATATTTTTGGCGGGTGAAGAGGAGATTGGCAGTCCAGAAGCAGCAGAAGGAATCTTTGTCTTTGTGATTGGCTGCCCAATGTTGGGTTGGGGTAAACGAACTGAAGAAAGTGTCTTTGTGATAATGCTTTGAGTATGTACATTTGTATTTACAGTGTTGATTGAAGATTGTGGTAAGGAACCTGAAAGATAATTTAAAAACCAACAATAAAATCTTGTTTATTGCAACTTTTATCCTCCTTATTATGAAATGCAACCCAGCTGAAAAGAAGTCAAGGCAAAATTTTACAAACCTGCTTGCTGTTGTAAAGCGTAAAAAATGGTTGAAGTGGTGTTTGTAGCAGATAATAAGCTTGCAGGGTTTGTATTTACAGATACAGTTGCGCCTTGTGGCTGGTTAGTGGCCCTTGTTGTAAGTTCATGTTGTGTCGATTCTCCAGCAGTCTGTGTTCCTACTAAAGATGCTGTCTTCTGCAATCCACCAGCTGTTTGTACTAGTTGAATTGAGACTTTTTGATTTGCATTTCCAGCCTGTCCTTGAGTTAAAACTCTCTGAACAGGAATTAAAGTTTGGTTTGTATTCAACACTCTTGTTGTTGATGCTGGATTTGAAGGGTTTGTTTGTAGCTGAACAAAGTTTGCACCACTTTGTTGTGCATTAGGCATTTGAACTTGAACAAGTTGTGTTCCATTTCCAGTTTGAATAGGAATAAAGGACAATCCACTTGGCTGAACGGTGATTAACTGTTGTCCCCCTTGTGATAAATTCAAGACTTGAGTCTTATTGAGCGTCACATTTTGTGCATTTGAGAGGCTTGCTGCAACAGATGGGGACTGAATTTTGATAATCTTGTGTGTTGATACAGTATTCAAATGGGCGGTGTTATTAACACCTTGTGTATTCTGCATTTACCTTTACATGTCATTTAAGTTTAAACTAATATGTATCAATTTTTTTTTAATACCTCTAAAATCAATAAAAATATTAACTAGATTGGGTGAAATTTTCTGAGAGAATTTGAATTAGGAACTTGTGAATTCATACAGTCATACATTTTTGATTTTTTAGAAGTTTCCCTGACAGTCCCTGCCACTACCCCGAATGGGAAGATTGTTCTGAATTTGGGAAGAGCTTCCAGAACATGGTTCACAAATGGGAAAATCTTTCTGGTTAGGTTTTAATTTTGTTTAAAGAGATACTAAACGAAAACGCAAAATTTTCCAGGTGAAGAATGTTTTATTTTTTGCTTGTAAATGTACAGCTTCATGAGTGATGGAGTCAAGATCCCAGCTAATCCTTCAAATTCTGAAAAATCCTGCACGCACAAGAATAAGCTAGGACTGCTACGGTGATCTGGTGATGGAAGTATGAAAAATCGGGGAAACTTTGACTCGTGTATTTTAATAAGTCGAGTTTTAATGGAAATTTGTGTATATAGTGCAATTGATGTGCGGTATAGAATAAAATCTAAAATTTCAGAAAACTATAATAAGGTTTCTTGAAACAGAGCACTTTCGTTAAATCTCAGATCCCTCAAAATCCCTAGAAATCCCGTCTCAGATCCCCCAAATTGGAATTACCATAATTCCAACTGTAGTGGTGCTACAGACCTAAAGTTTAGACTGTAGGACCAGATCATGAATACAATAAGGATAAAACAAATATAGTTTTTGTTGAATGATAAATATTTCTACAAAAAATAAATGTTATCGATATTTTGAATCCGATAGCAGATTGCTTTGTGCCTGATTTCATGATTTTCACTGAAAAGTTTTCCTGTTTTCCATAAATTTGGCCCAAAACAGACTTTTAGAAAGTAACCCGCAAAAGGGGAAATCATGTTGAGATTAGATTGAGGCTATTTTGCCATCAGAAAGGGAATGGTATAGAATGAATTTTCTATTTTTTACAAAAAATACTTCAACTGTTTTGTGTGTGCAGCAAGTTTCATTTTGTAAAATGGCTGCTAGGTCTACCAAAATCACTGGCTTGACAGTCTAGACTTAAACTCCTATACCAGGATTAGAAACTCCCTTTTATTTTTCCCTTTGCAAGAATACAATGCTGAGAAGTTGACACAACACATTGACAAATAATCCCTCTAAGAAATTTATATCGAAATCTGCAACAAAAACCAAAGTGGTCTCTTTTACTGATTACTTCACAGCGCTCCTTTGCAGACTATTTATCAAACCTCCACCAATGAGATTTGCGTATTTCACACGTCCCTACTTTTTGGCACACGTGGCCACTCAGTGCCTTGCACAAGGGGCGGCTGTAAGATCTTACCCTTTATAAAACCTTTTTTATTTGTTTCAATCTGTGATCCTAAGATGTAGACTATTTCTCATCTTCATTTCTCTGAAGCAAGCAGAAATTTAATGCAAGAGTTAGATTTATTTATTCATGGCGTAAACCCCCCCCCCCCACTTAAGTGGGGGGACCTAAAAACTAAAAGATCCCAAAAAAGCCAGGTACCAGGAAGTATTCCCACTTTCAGGGGGTACCTGATATGGTTGGGGGTACCTGTAATCTCGTCAGTGAGAGTGGAGGCTGTTTTTTCTGTGTGAGATAGTTTTCTTAACTTTACTCAATTTCTCAATTTTCAACCAAACCCTTTGTTTTTATCATTTTCCACATTTCACAGTAACCCCAGGAGATTAAAATTCAACGATATTGCATTTTTGGAAAAGGGTAAGATGTCAATGAGGACATCTTAGGCGGAGTTCCTGTGAGCCATAAAACATATTGTGAAGTGAGGTGTGGTGTAGAGAGTTTTTATGACTTTGCCAAAGTCAGAAAGTTATTTTCATTAATGTTAATTTGTGATGGCTAAACGTGTAAAAGGTTGATATTTGATCAAAGGGTGATTGGAAAGATAAACTTAGATAAGATAGATAAGGTAGTATTGAGCAATAAACTTGTGTGATGTTTTAATCGAGAGAGTGGCCTTTCTTAAGGAGTGATAATTTTAAATAAATGGAGTGAAAATGAGTACTAAGGTACTCTAGGTACCTAAAAAAAATAATTCAATGGGGGTACCAAATCCTGGGGGCTACCTAAGAATCCAAACAACTTTGGAGGGTACTTAAATCGTTGGGGCAACCTAATTTTATTGGGGGTACCTGAAGCCTGGAGGACCCTATGTTTTTATTTATTAAAAGAATTACAGTCCAGGCACACGAGAGCCTCTAAACCAATCTTGTACAAAAAATCTTTTTTTAAAGGTACAGTTTGTCACGAGGACTTCCCGCACCCTCCAATTGAAATCTTCATTCGACTTGGCTTTATTAATCTTGTCTGCTCTTCTTTTCCATTCTTTGATTTGCTCTCTCTCCATTTTCGTTATATTGTCAGTGATGCTCAATTTTACGTATTTCTCGTGCTGTCTTAGTTCAGTCAACTTCTTCATGAAGCGGTATTTTATATGGCTGTCTTTGAATGCGACTTTGATTGGGCGCACACCATTTTATTGTTTTCCAACTTGAAAGACAAAGGTTGGTTGAGTTTTTACGTTGACATCATTGAAAAGTTTGTTCACAAAATTGATATCTTCTTTATTTTCTTTTTCACGCACCCCGTTGATGACGATGTTTGCGTGGATGATGTTTGCGTGGATGATGGTTTGCATCTATTGATAGCTTTCTCTGGTCTTCGCTTTATTCTTTGACTTTCTCCCTTCTAAGTAACTGCCTTATTTTCGCAGCGTCGGCAAAACTTTTTGGTTCTTTTGCCACTTGAACTTTTGAAATCTTAGCATTCACTGTCTCTTCAATTTTGGTGGATAGCTTCTTTTCCAGGACGGAAAATTGGCTCTGGATTAGATCATCTTGCCTGTAAGTCCTTGGCATTGGTGTTAAGTCTAGCATTCTTTGACATTTTTGACTTGAATCTTCATTTTTTCATTATCTTTAATGCAAATTATGCTTAGTACAACGGTTGTTGTCAATCTCATCTTCATCAAGGGTCAGGTTCTTGTCAGGTGATGCCAATTTTTGTCAAAATTTGGTTGTTTTTTCCATTTTTTGAAATTTTATTGAAAGTTCTCCATTTTTTTGAAAAACGAAGAACCTTTCTGTTTGACGTCAAATTTATTTATTGTCAACAGAGTTTATATAGATTGTCAACAGAGTGCTGTAAAAAATCATTGAATAAAAGAAGAACTTTAAAAATCTTAAATATTTTCATATCAAAGAATTGATGCAAAAAAGTGAAAATGTACAAAAGTTTTACTTTTTATTGGTTTAATCAAAATGGGGAATTTGAAAAATTTTCTATGTTTGATTTTTTGCACCCCTGTAACTATGGGCAAGCAACCTGTTGCTTAGGTTGTGACTTCTTCATAAAGAGAAAAGACACATCTGGACTTATTTTGTACTTTTTCAGTCTCCAGTTTTTCTGTCTATCTATCTATCTATATATTTCATACTAAAAGGTCCTAGGACCCATTATCCGTACATTTGTTTGTTTAAAAAAATGGAATATGCAGGCCATATTTTAGAAAGGCAAGGCAGCGTCCGTTGGTGGCTAAAAACGGCACTTTTACAGTGTTTTTCCACTAAAAAGGCTCTTTTTACCAATATTTTAGTAGCTTCAAGAGGGGCAGCGTCCGACAACCGGACGCTTAAAGGGCATGAAAAATGGCCTGATATGAATAAATAAATAAATAAAATGTTAAGAGCAATAAAATATTTCAAAAATTTAATTAATGCTTAACCTTTACCACGCCTTCTCTCTGGGAACTTCACCCCGTGCACGTCTTGTTGTTTTGGGAAAAATGACAGTTTTACGCTTTCCGTCATAACTTTTGATCTACTAAACCAATTCAAAAAAAGAAGCCCATTCTGGAAAGCCCAACTATCCTGCTTTCCAAAAATGTTAAAATAAAGGATTTTCCTCTATCAATGGTGACACAGTAGTCTTCTGCCTTAGAGTTGAAAAAAATTCAAAACGCAATTTGTCATATTTTTCAAAATTTTAAGTTCCGGTTAAAAAAAAAGTGGGGAGAACATTTCACTAAAAACAGCTAAAATGACTTTCCTATCATCAACCAGCATGAAAGCAATAGAAATAACATAGTATATACACTTTGAAACTCTTTCCAGCCTTATCAAAAGCCTTAACTTGGGTTTCAGTGACGGTCGATGACGGCCGACAAGCCTCCAGTCCTCACCCTTAATGTACCGTCATACTAAAGAATAAGGAGGCAGAAACTTACCTCAAACACTGACTAAACTACAAACAAGCAATACATAACATTTCCAACCAATAAAACAAACCATTTTCCACTAAATAAACATAAAAAGTTAGTTACAGCAGTCAATGAGCTCATAATTTCCAAAAGAATATTTTGCCTGATTTTCCAGTTTGTTGTGACAGTTAAAATCGAAAGTAGGTGGTTTCAAACTATTGAAAATAGTTTGTTTACATTTTCTCTCCGTTATAAGACATTTCCCGGGATTTAAAGGCGTCTTTAAGGTGGTAGGGCGGCTTTTCTTAAAACCGCACGAAAAACGTATATTTACGGCCTCGGCTATAGCTTAAAACGTGGTAAAGGTTAATAACGAGGACTAACTTTTTGGGACTTTGTGAATTTTTTTTATGTTTTCAACTGATTGATTGACTTACCGAGTGATCGCCACAGATGGGATTGGAACCCACTAAATGTAAAGTTCCGCTGATCAGGAACCCAACACCCTAACCACTGCGCTATGAATTCATGCCAGAAAATCGTTTCTAACGCCTATTTATATTAAGTACAAACTACAGACCATACTATTTTAAGAGAAAATTGCAAAAGAGTGCTTGTTACGAGCTCCAACCCTAACCCTAACTGATAATAACCCTAACCCTAACTGATAATAACCCAAATC
Source organism: Clytia hemisphaerica (assembly GCF_902728285.1). NCBI lineage: Eukaryota > Metazoa > Cnidaria > Hydrozoa > Leptothecata > Clytiidae > Clytia > Clytia hemisphaerica. Next base: position 2,320,820 of record NW_027103562.1, on the reverse strand, counting down.
CTATCCAATTTGATACATAACCACACCCGTATCTAACCCTACTAGGTTGCTTGTAGGTCCTGACACTATTCCCACATGGCGAATTGGAAAAATATATTTGTATGCCTCTTTTGCTTTTATGAAGAAGCCATCACCTGTTGCTAAGATGTTGCATTGAAATAGAAAATAAAAGTTAAATCAGTCCAATCAGTCCACACTACAGTACAAATCCCGTAATCTTGGTATAGGAGCAGAGTTTTATTCTATACTGGGGGCCGTCCATATAGTACGTACGCAAAGATTTTCCAAAAATTTGATACCCCCTCCCCCCTTGTACGCAGAGAACAATAGAAATGATGTCATTTAAACAATAGATGTACGCTTTTGCTAACCCCCCTCTCCCCCCTTCACTGCGTACGTACTATATGGATGGCCCCCTGCAGTATACTGCTTGACCATTTTAAAAATACAATGTATAATACAATTGATCCTTACATGCCTCCTTTTGAAAAATTAGTGTTTTTTAAAACATTTTGCATTGCCAATCTCTTTTGCTCTTGGTTTTTCTAACTTTTTGGGACTTTGTGAGTTATTTTCTATGTTTTTCAACTGTTTGAATGTTTTTCTGAAAGATTGCCACCTGTGGGATTCGAACCTACAAAATGCAAAGTTCTGATGATCAGAAACCCAACGCTCTAACCACTACCCAACGGATTCATGCCAAGAGAGCAGAGGGTTTCTGACGGCTATTTATATTGTACAAACTACAGACCAGAATATATTAAGCGAAATGTACCGAGAATGGGCCTTCGGGCCTGATGTTACTTAAATATATAGATAGATAGATAGATAGAGCTCCACAAACCTTGACCCTAACTGGATAATAACCCAATTAATAGCCAAAATCTGATACACAACGACACAACCACACCCAACCCTACTAGGTTGCCTGCCAGGTCTGACACTATTCCCACGTGCAGGATCCTCTAAATATATTTGTGTCTTTCGCTTTTACGAAGAAGCCATCACCGCAGCAGAGCCCAGGGACGAAAAGGTCCTTCACTTGTAGGAATGCAGAGGTGCCAACTCTAACGCATTGAGAGTGAGACTCACACATTTCCAGACTGTCTCACGCAATTTTTGAAAAGTTTGATTTCTCACGCATTTTTAAATTTTAAGAAGAATTTCCTTGTTTTTCCGATTTTTGGAAAAAATGTTCCCCGATTTTCCAACTTTCGGAACAAAATTTCCCAAATTTCTGATTTTTTGGAAAAATTTCCCGATTTCCGATATCAGAAAACCGGAGAAACTGGGTTATGAATTCGGATTTTGCTTTGAAATTTTTATCTCAAGCAAAATGAACATCTCAAGTTGGCAGGTCTGGGAATGGGTCCTTCCAGAATTTGTCTGGAACAGGGGGGCGGACGACATGGGATTATAGAGGGCAAAAGTTTTCACCAAGGCAAGAGAAAAAAATATATGAATTTCAAAGGCATTTGAAAAAAAGGCAAAAAAGAGTGGAATTTCCGACGCATTATAGCAAAAGTACATAGATTTTTATCGGAATTTCCGACCACCACTGAAAACAAATTTATTTCCAAGACTAGAAAAAATTAAAAAATGCACGTCGTCTGACGAGGGGTAACAAAAATTTTCTGGAATGGGCCAAAATCACAAACGCAAAAAGTTATCTAAGCGTTCTAAGAAGCAACCACAGTCAATAACAACAATGCTTCAACTGCTGGATAACAGATCAAGAGGTCCAGCATAATCAAGGCAGCAAGTTTATGTTTAGCCTGTTAGCTAAAGGTTTTATCTGCCTGAATCCCTGGGTTTGTTGAGGAAAAATCTGAAGAGGGGAACTCATAAGGCATGATTTGGACAACGATACAAGTGAGGGCATTGGTCTCTCTCAAATAGAAAGCAGATCGAACAATAATCAAATATGGTAAACGTGTCAAAGAAAAGAAATTAACCAAAAAATATACAACAAAACATCCAACCAGACACATTTTATTTTATTTCAATATTTTCACAACCAAGACAACTTTTGAATCTTTTTTTCTGGAGGAATGGGCTCGCGCAGCCTCGTTTAAAATAACGCGCTTCAAAATATAGAATGATAAAAATAGGTTACGGACGGGGGTTAATATAATATCAAAAGGTGTTTAGAAAATGTATAAGGGTAATGAGTTGTATTTAAGAAACAAAAAGTTTTAAATATTTTAAATTGTAAATTTTTCTCCCTAAATTTTATTGATTTTCTTCTATCATACGTACCTTAAGGTTCGGAGTATTTAAGTTAAACCCCCGTCGTTAAAATGTGAAATCCCCGATTCGTAACGATTGGTTCAATCTTTTCTATTTCCCAACGTTTTGAAACCTATAAAGAGCAAAATGTGATATACCCAATCGGTTAGGTCCAAAAATCAAATTTGCGCGGGAATTTCACTTTAAACTATACTCTGAATCTACCCTCTAATAATTGACGGCGCCCATCATATCATGTATGTTATTTTGAACGCCCACACTTCGAGTTCGAGTCGATGTTTTTTGGGCAGTCTCTTATGGTCATCCTGCTATCAGGGGGGATCGGGTTCAATAATCCGAAATGATAAGCCGTCGTCGAACATAGAGGTCGTCGTCGCCGCGCATAGAGGCCGTGGTCGGACATAGAGGTCGTCGCCGGACATAGAGGTCGTGGTCGGACATAGAAGTCGTCGTCGTTCATAGAGGTCTCAGCCCAATTTTTTTCGGTCTTTATTTTATAAGTTCTGGTCTGGAAATTTGACAACACAGTCTTCAAAATAACACCTTATCGTATTTGTGTATAGCAAAGTCACGGCAGAACGTCGTCTTCTTCGATAACATAGAGGTCTTGGCCGGACATAGAGGTCGTCGTCGAACATAGAGGTCTTGGCCGGACATAGAGGTCGTCGTCGAACATAGAGGTCGTCGTCGAACATAGAGGTCGTCGTCGAACATAGAGGTCTTGGCCGGACATAGAGGTCGTCGTCGAACATAGAGGTCTTGGCCGGACATAGAGGTCTTGGCCGGACATAGAGGTCGTCGTCGAACATAGAGGTCTTGGCCGGACATAGAGGTCGTCGTCGAACATAGAGGTCTTGGCCGGACATAGAAGTCGCCGTCGAACAACGGGATCATTAGCCTGGAGGTCACTTAGAGCTTTTTGATAGACTGGATGACGCAGATAAGTGGCCATTCTGATTTTTATTCTGCCCAGCCAGACTCTAAAGTCGTCTGGAAGATTTCAGATGTTTTGGAAATTAATCAATGATCAATGAATGGGGTGATGATTTTTTCAATATAAGTCATTGTAGGCATTTCTGTTGCTTCTTCGCTTCGTTTTTAGCCAAGCAAGCTCGACGCTCGCTAATGCTTCTTACTCGATGTCTTGAAATTGCCATCGAGCGCGAAGTAAGAAGTAAGAAGCAAGCGAGCGTCGAGATTGCTTGGCTACTTCGTTTTCAACTCTAAAAAGTTTTTTTTGTTATTTTGAAATTTTGGTCAAAATGGCGTTTGCGTCAATAGCTCCTAGTCTACAAATTTTTTAAAAAACAATTCCATTTTTCGCTAAGGATTTTTCGAAATCCAGGAGGGCAAAAGATTTTCAAACTTAAAATAGTTGAAAAGCACAATTTTGAATTGTTCGACAATTTTTCAATTTAAATGGACAGTAAAGGCATCTTTCGAATGTTTGCAAGGCTCTCTTCTAAAATTGTGCCCGAGTTTTTTTTATTGCTGAGGAAAAAAAGTTGCTAATTTGGATTTGAGGCGTCAGGATTGCTAAGCAAATTGCTTAATTTTTTTGGGCCATTTTGAGGCCTGAGCCCTTAGCAACCCGGTTGCTTATAAAAAATGTGTACCGCAAGTATTTTTCTAGATCAATCCGCTGTTTTTCCTGGGCTTACCAATAAGTTGATTTTCAAAATTTTAGTTCAGCCACCTATTTCCTATTTGTTGAAATAGGAAAGCACCCTGGAAATTCAGTTTAAATTTAAATTAAGGCAAAATATACCGAAAAACGGTTCTAGGTGATATTTAGTACTAAATGGACCAGTTTGTAAAATTTTCCGAAACTATTGTACCTTTTAATAAGTTTTAATTTTCAAAAGTAATTTTCAGTCCTGAGACGTAAAATCTAAGGCTAAGCAAATTAGGACCAGTTTGTAAAATACACATGCAAATGATGATGAATTGGACAAAAATTTGATGTCTAAAACAGTAAAACAATTTCTTCTTGTGACAAACAGGAGCAAACAAAAAAAAATCTGTGCCTTTTTTCTCGACTGTAGGCTGTATTAATTGTAGCACAGAAATTTAAAACAGTTAAAGTGCATCATAAAAATAATGTCAAGTTTTGTCGATGTATTTTGACATTTTACAAGTCATTACCATTATCATTATCAACAATAAAATCCTTTAAAATACAATAACATGTCAATGTTCTATTTCTCTGACCACCAATGCGTATTCATAAACAACAAACAACAACCGCGGAGTCCACATCATCGAGCGAGGGTCGAACAAGCCAGAATTTAAAAAACAACAACAAACAAACAGTTCTTCTTCCACTCAATAAGGGGAGGAATTAATTTTTCCAGGTTAGCCATATCCAAAATATATTATCTTTTTTCCCATTTCAAAACATACTTAAAGTCCAAATTCATGTTGTGCTCTCTACTACCAAGAATCAAGATCCAATCATCCAAGGAATGGTTCTCCCACCATCATAATACAGTTCATTTTTCAGCTTTCAACATCTTTTTGCAACGAGGCAACAACTCCGTTGAGGCTGCTGTCCTGTTGATGAAACAATAAAAATTCCATCTTCTTTCTTTCTCATTCCACAGTTCAGCTGCTTTCTTCATTTCTTTTCATCAAGCACCGCCTCTTTTCAATTTCAAAACAACAATGATTTTATTTTTCAAAGAGAGAGTCAACATTCGAATTCAGAGTCAACATTCGAAAGTCTTTGCCCGAGTCAATGCAACGACTTCTTGAAAAACGAGCATTTGAACGCTTCTTGAACACTTCCAGCCCGCGCTGATTTTCCGATCTCTTCTTTAAATTTCTTAATTTAAACATTAGGGAGATAATCAGAACAGAAACTCGCCCGAAGATTAACTCCGTAACTATTTAGATCTGGTATACATCCTCTACACTAAAAACCAATTGTTCCAAATTTACAGAAGCGATGGATAGAAATGTATGAGAAAGTGCCGCCTGATGGATCGAAATGATGTTTTCGGTACCGTAGAAAACGCACATCAAGTTTTCCTTGGCGCTCCCCTGGTATATAGAATTTAAAGGTACATGCACACGATAGCAAAACTGCTTCGCTCATGTATATTCGCTTCGCAAAAACCACCCTGAGCAAGAACCACCCCGCCAGATAAACCGCCTTCGTTGATGCGAACCGCCCCGGCGAATTCTATGTTCGACGACGACCTCTATGTCCCTATGTCCGGCCAAGACCTCTATGTCCAGCCAAGACCTCTATGTCCGGCCAAGACCTTTATGTTCGACGACGACCTCTATGTCCGGCCAAGACCTCTATGTTCGACGACGACCTCTATGTCCGGCCAAGACCTCTATGTTCGACGACGACCTCTATGTCCGGCCAAGACCTCTATGTTCGACGACGACCTCTATGTCCGGCCAAGACCTCTATGTTCGACGACGACCTCTATGTCCGGCCAAGACCTCTATGTTCGACGACGACCTCTATGTTCGACGACGACCTCTATGTCCGGCCAAGACTTCTATGTTCGACGACGACCTCTATGTCCGGCCAAGACCTCTATGTTATCGAAGAAGACGACGTTCTGCCGTGACTTTGCTATACACAAATACGATAAGGTGTTATTTTGAAGACTGTGTTGTCAAATTTCCAGACCAGAACTTATAAAATAAAGACCGGAAAAAATTGGGCTGAGACCTCTATGAACGACGACGACTTCTATGTCCGACCACGACCTCTATGTCCGGCGACGACCTCTATGTCCGACCACGGCCTCTATGCGCGGCGACGACGACCTCTATGTTCGACGACGGCTTATCATTTCGGATTATTGAACCCGATCCCCCCTGATATCCTGCGTACCCCTCTCTAGCGAAAGAGTTTCACTACTGTGAGTCAACCTTGAGTATCACACCAAAGAGATAGAAAATAGAGGAGGTTGCACGCAACTGCTTTAAAGCCGGGCGACTCTTGTTTTCTATTCAATTTCCTTTGTTTTGCAACAAAGAAAAATCGCCTTTGACGCGAGCTGAGTTATGCCGCCAATCGAGAAGGAAGCAAACATGGCGGGTCGAAGCGGTGATTTTTCTGCTGTTATTTTTGTTATGTCTATTCGAGTTATGACTAAAACAACGTCTACAGCAAGTACTACATTGTTTAAAACATCTCAAATGCTTTTGGATATATTTATTTCAACCAATCAAATGACTTGTTTACGTTTTGACCAAGGATACAGTGAAATTATCATCGAAGAAAGATGGCCTGTCTTGTTGAGTAGCTAATAGCACCTACTGATGGAAATCACTCGAAATCGAAAAGATGGACATTTTTTCTCAAATAGGGAATAATTTTCCTTGGTAGAGGATGCCTTGAGGTATGTATATCTGAAGTTTCTAGTGTGGTCTGGCTCTTTTCACTGTGGTCTGGCTCTTTGAGTTCAGCCCATTTTTCATGTACTCAACTCGACTGACTAGGTTCAGGTTCTTGTTGTCTTTCACTCTGGCATTAAATTTCGAAAAGTTTGCTTCTTGATTTGTTTTTTTTATTACTGAAGGAAGAGATGGAAGTCTTCTTCTTCTTAGAAGAATTTGAATTTCATCGAACAAACCTACCCTTTGGTTTGGCTTAGTAAAAACGTAGTGTAGAGATTATTATGCGGCCGGTGCATGATAAGCCAATTCATCATAAAAAGTAAGACCGAAGAAAACTTAAAGAGGCAACTTCTTTTGATGCTTTCAATGCTTTGAGAGTTGATGTTATATTAATGATTCTGATGATTTTCATCCTGAGAAAATCTGTGAAAAGTGTAGAGTTGTTTGTACGAAGTTTGAATCAGCGTTGAAAGACACCCAGAAGCACCCAAGCTGAAAAAGTAGGAAGAAATAGAAAGTCAACCATAACTCAACTCAGCGTGTTAAAGCAACACCAGGTATTGATACTGGTGGTTTCGCAGATTTTGTTGATGGAGAGAAAATTTCACAATATTAACAAGAGACCGTGTGGCTTGTCTAATTATTGATGCTGAAGACTTTATATTTTGTTATTGGGTGAAATAAATGAGGAAATCTGTAAGTTGGAAAGGCAATGTTATGAGGAGGGCCAACAAGCAAGACAATCGGCCTCACATGTTTTAGCTTTTATTGTACTACTTACGAGGTATCTACACTGGATTTACTTTTGTTTTTGTTTTTTCCCTACTGCATCTGCTTCAAGTGATGAGTTATTTCCTGTAGTCTGGGAGCTGTTAAAGTGTTGGAATTATATTGAGTTTGAAGGTCAGGTGTTTGGTATCTGATGGAGCATTGATAAACCGTTCATTTTATAAACTCAAAGAATAAGGAAGATAAAGTCCATTTCTTCAGTATTAATCTGATGTGCTTTGGATAGAAAGCTCTATTTCATTTGTGAGTACAAAACAATTTTGAAAACTCTCATGGAAATAGAAGCACCAAAAACTTTTGTAAATCAATGGTTTGTCTATTATTTCCAGAGGATATATACCTTAGATATTATTAATGATGATTTGTTTGAAATAGTATTATCACTACCAGGTGTTGAAATTCAAAAAAATGATTGAAATTGTAAGGTCTCCTTTCCTTTTAGCTGGACAAACACTCGATCAGTTGGATCCGTGTGGTACAACTCTGGGAGTTCGAGAATACCATAATCTCAGGGCTTTACATGATCAAATTAAGAAGAGAACACATCGACTAAATAGGATGACATTTAAACTTGCAGCTCAGGTGACTTCCATATTAACTCAAAAATTTTGCTTATGTTACTAAGCATACGATTATACAACAGTTATCATTTTTTATATTTTTCCTTCTTATTTTTGACCATGCTAGGTGAAGTCTGAGAATTAGGTCTGTCTGAAATAAAATGGCTTTTTATGACAATAAAAATCCTGGCTTTTTATGACAATAAAAATCCCATGATATGATGTATTCAGTTGTTGTCCATGACATTGAAATAATTTAGTCTATAGCTACAAGTCTGCTTGTTCTTAGTCTGATTTTAGTTTGATGACTAGCTTGATATAAACAGAAATTTTAAATAATTTTTCTAGACAGTACATAAAAACAAAAGACAAACGTTTCGTCATTTTTATCCTATATTCTTCAATGGGATTAGTTTTTGTAGGTATTCTCACCACCTGCTAGTTCCCTTCAAGGGAAGGGTTAGGTGTTACTATTATCCAGATAATTCTACTCCATATTATACAATATGTGAAATGAAATCTCATGATTTTAAAGGAGCATTTTTTATTTGATAAGAGATAATGTTGACAGTTTACTTGTGTGTTGTGACCTTGTGACCAAATTATAACTTTTTATCATTTTAGTGGCTGACGAATACATTTTTGAAAGGTGGGAAAACAGAGGCACTTTCCACACCTGGCTTGCTAAAGAGGAAAGAAAAAAGGAGACTGTACCTGGCTATTCAAACTGTTGAAGGGCTGCAAACTACAGGTTTGTAATGATTTTGCATTCAAAGTTTTTTTAGTATGAAATAGTACAATGTTAATTTTTAAGCAATCAATGTTTCTGTGAGTGCTCCTGGCTTTGCATGTTCTGGAGGTTTTTTTTCAAAATAGAAAACCAACACTTTCTCCGTCTTTTATTCTTTCATTCAGACTTTTTTCACTTTTCATCTTTAGTCAAGACATTCACTTCATTGATGCAAGAGCTGCTTGTCGAATATCCTGGATTTTACACTTTGGGTGGTCGTCTTAGTCAGCCAACCTCAACCTCAACTTATGGGCAGGTCGTTCTGATTTTTCTATTGTTAAATTATTGTTATTCAATTGTTTTGTTAGATTTTAGCTGGATTTGATTTGGATTTCCAAATGTTTTTTGTGAAGTTTCAAAAACTAATAAAGCAGAAAAAGTAAATACACATACATACAGACAGAAAGGATACCTCTTACCTTCACACTTGTGACAGTCTGTGGCATGAGGTGAAAAATTTGAAGTTTATAATCTCTTAAAGTTTATGATCATCTTATATCTGCATATCTTCTCTTTTCTCTCCAAACCAGTCCAAACTGATCTAAAATTATCAATCTCAATACATTTGTTAGTAGATATTTATCTTTTGATGATAGTTTATTATATGATTAAAATATATTATGATTTTTGTAGAAAAATATACATTTTTTAGCTCATAAAAAAGCTAAAATGGACAACTGGTGCTAGATTTCTCCCTATACTTAGCTTACCTTATTTGCAGCTATATAGACTCTCATTGAAGTAAACCTTTCTTTCGAACGTGAGAAAGTGAACAGTATATTTCAAGAGAGCTAATATCTAAGAATAAATTTCCAAAAGACTCGAGCTGTCAAAGAAAACAGTAGCCATTTTTTTACCATTTTTTTGATTTGTCTCTCTGCTCGTTCTACTTTCATTTTCAAACACCTTATTACGGCGTCGATAGTATCTTTTTGAATGAAACACCGATTGTCTCAATTTAGTCGGTTCCGTAAACTTTTCCCTCTTTTTTTCTTCCGTCATTAATTATTCATGATCATAACTAACATAGTATAATAGAAAGAGAAACGTGCAACCTCCTCTATTTTCTATCTCTTTGTTCGGTCCGTGAAAATTGAGGTCGAGTTATTTTTTTCGAGTTATTAAAAACCGAGTTGTTCCGTCCTTTTCGTGATTTTTGGCTTGATTAAAATAACCTTATCAACATACAATCTGGTATTCGGGAACCGAGTTAATGAATAGTTTAAAATAAGGGAATTTTAAATGCTCAGGTGAGTTAACGAAAGTCCAAAACCTATTTCCCAATTTTTCCACCGCTTCTCATTGTTCCTTAGCTCTCGTATATAGCTCAAAAGAAGCGTATTAATGAGAGGATTTCGGAAAGTGCCGGGCCGAAAATTTAAATTAAGCCAATCTCAAGATATCGACCAAAAACTGATTTTGACGTTATGAAATACATCGAAAAAAACACGTCATAAGTAAGATTCAAATGACGTCATTATTGAAAACAGCGATAACTTCAAGTCTATTAATGCAATCAACACCAAATTTTGACTTGAAGATTTCTCTCTTTTAAACTCAATCCATGGGATTTAAGCATACCAGTATTTCCATATTGTATTGATAAGGTGTGGGTGTTCATAAATCCTTTTATCGTTTTATAAATTCATTATATATTGACTGACTGCTTTCTTGCAACCTTAAAGCTAGTCTGGACCCATACAAATTTTTACTCCATTTCACAAAGCTCACATGAGATAAAAATTAGTATGGTAGAATTGGAGATTTTGAATTTGCCACCAAAAAGAAACCGTTTGAAAACTGGCCAATCAGAATTTTGTTGCATAAATTTTTCGGGAGAACAATAGACATAATCGGCCAATCAGAAGCGTTTCAACAAAAAATTGTAAAAATTTTTGTCCAAAACTACCCGTCTACTATCGAGTTCAGAAAAAATCGTGAGTAGACGGGGCCCCATCTACCTTAAAGCTGTATTTACTTCAAAAGAAAAGGTTATCCCCAATTCCAACAATTCTCAAGTGTCCAGATAATTGTCACAGTTCGATGTTATATAATTTTGTTAAAAACCAACAACCAAAACACTCATTGTTTGGTTGCCCTAGAAGAACTAGGTGTGCAGGTTGGAGAATAACAGATATGTGCGGACAGGACCCCCGGGGGCACTCATATGGTCCGACCCACGGCATGTGGTCTTCCTTTAGCTGGATACACTGTAATGTGTGTTTTAGAGGACTGCTAAATTGTTAAACATCTGTTTCCCAGATGTTTCCCAGACATAGCCTTCCTGGAAAAATTTGATCTGTAGGCCAAAAGTTTCAAAAATTTGGTCTGTTTCCACAATTTTCAGAATTAAAACTTTGATCTGTTCTCCCAAGCTTATAAGGAATAGGGTATCTGTTTCCCTTGCTTTTTGTGATTGATATCTGCTTTCCCCCAGAAAGTTCAATCTGTTTCCAATGCAGTATCATATTTTTCGGAAACAGATATCTGTTTCCCAATTTATTATGTCATCTCCTAGAAATATTGATCTGTTTCTCTCTGATGACATCATCAGCTGGAGCAGGGAGACAGATAATTTTAAGGAAAAGGTCTTTCTTAGAAAATCGGATCTGTTTCCCCATTTTTAAAAAAAAGAGCTCTCTCTTTCGGGGAAATAGGCTCGTTGGCTGCTTCTGAATTCTGACATTAAAAATTGATGTACTTTTATGGTTTTGACTCGCACCCATTTTAATTTATTTTTCACATTGTGTCGACAACACAAGCCGACAACGGCTCATTTTCAGATGGCTTCGGCAAAATAAGATATGAGGCCAAATCATACCCTGAGTATCAGAGGTTAAGTTTTCAAAGAATATATTAACCTCTGAAGACCAATAATAGAAATTTTATCGCGCGTGTCAATCTAATCACTGAAGAAAGAATCAAAGATGAAGAGTAAATATTACCATATTAATGTCTAGCAGACTGTGAGTGTATCAGTATGCAGTTGTTTACTTTTTACGAATTCCCCAGAAACCCCCAATCCTCCAAGTGTAATTGAAATGAGTTTCTTTCGAAAGAAATCTTTTACACGATTCCCAAATGTATAACAGTAGTTACTAAAATATTAATTATGGAAATGCTATTTTAATTGAATCGAAATAATAGACAGACTTTTTGTTATGATTCTCTATCACTGACTTTTTTCAAAAAGTATTGATGACATTTGTGAGTTGTGTTTTCAACGACGGGAATAAAGTATCAAANTCTTTAAATACCAAGCGAAAACTTTGGGGGAATTTTTCAGGGCGTTATTCAATGGGCGGCACCATTCCATATGATCTCATCTTCATTGTTATTATAACATCCTGCTGTTATACCCAGCTCATATCTACAACTATCGTTTACTTCGTCACTGTAGCTACCTTGTCTCGATTTTCGTGCAATCACCGATTTGGCTTTTGAGCCATACGATGGTTTAGCGTGTTCCAAGCACATGCTACCATAACAATACGTCACACTTAAGCTTGGACCTAAATGACAGTCTGAATCACTGCGACATCCTTCTTTCGCTAGTTCACATTGAAATATAGGAAATCTATTATCATCGTTCCGATATTTAAATCTCCTTACTTTCTCTCCTCCAATTTCAATCAAGGTGCATCCAAAATCGAGCATACCCTCATAGTATTGTTTTATATTCATGGCAATTTTAGATCTGCTTTTATCATGGCCGTATTTCATTAAAAAGATATCCCAAAGAGGAATATATTTGTACTCAATTGGTTGTTCCATTGTCGATCCTTCGTTCAAAAGCTTTTCTATCAGCTCTGATGTTCGCTCTATAATGAGTTTATTTCGCGTTTTCTCTGTACCACCTCGAATTTCAAGGTTGTAAGAGGTTGCCATATTTAAATTTAATGCTGCAGATTCCTTCATAATCTTGCTACAAGCATTAAACTGTGCAGGTACAATTGAGACAGCAGAAAACAAATCGAAACAAGCTTTAACCTGTAGAGATTGCATACTGTAAGATTCGGATGATTTAGCGAAAGTCCATTGTCTTAAAGAAGAACCCATGATAACTTGATTTGTAAAATGCGTTCCCCATTTCTTCAAAAATGTATCATAAGCTTGCCAGCTTTCCATGTTTTCCGGTTTGTCAATAACCGTTGGAAGAGCATCAAAATCGGTCAAAATATGACTGGTCAATTGACTAGCCGAGATTTTATAGCATTTTGGGTCCAATGTAATTGATCTTGTGTGAGTGTAAATTTCAAATGAAGTTCCCATAACTCTAGTTATACCAGCCGATAAAGAATCAGTTTTTACACTCAGAGTTGCTCCCATCGTTCTTTTCCCTATCAAGGATACACCTACTCCAGTATCAGTAGCAATTCTTTTATAAAAGATATCAATGTTTTCATAAACATCAGATCGCTGTGCTGTTTTTGCCAAAGTCTTTATGATGAAACAATGTTCAGGAAATGGCTTCCAAATTTGTATACCATTCAATGTGGTACTATATAAATCCGATTTTGGAAGAAAATGGCTTGATAGAACGGTTCTCATAGCTTTTGAACATGGCGCAGATTCATTGAGTAGAGCCCCATTTTTATCATAAATTGGAAGTTCACACTTAAAGGGTGATTGATTTATATAGTGGACAACAACTGCAACTGTGATTAATGAACAACTGAGAAAAGCAACTAGACCAAAAACCAAAACTTTAGATTTAGTACAATATCGGTATTCTGTAGTGTGGTTGATCAATATCAACGCCTCATTTTCATCTGACTTTTCGTTTTCCATTCGACTATACTGGACGGTAATATCATTCATGTTATTGTGAGTGATAACTAGATGACGAGCTTGCAGTCTTGTTATCCTTGACTTAGCTTTATATCTTCTTTTGCCACCGAACGTAGAATTCTTTTTCTTCTAGAAGGTATCAGATTTGTTGTTTTTTAAATATTGATATTTCAATACCTCTTGGCCATGCGCACTATGATTTTACTGAAGCAACATAAAATGTATCGAAATCTGATATCCATTCAGTTATGATTCAGCAATCTTGCTTCTTTCAAACTATCTTTTGTTGGAAAGTTAAAGCGTTGTAATCTGTTTGGAAAAAATCTTGAGGATTAGTTAAAACTGCCTTACGATATGTAATTGTAAACCATGAGAACAATTCCTGAAAGCCTTGATTTGTCTAGTTATTCGTAAACCCTTTTCAATCTCTCATCAAACATTCAAAATAATCGTACGATACAACACTCTGCTTGAATCAGCATGTTTTTGTACTCTTATAAACCTTATGGAAGCTTTTTCGTAGAATTTCAAATCAAAGTAAAACACGAATAGTAAGGGGAATTACAAAACTAACAAGTTTTTTTATAAGAATGCTATCTTCCATTTCATCGTGGATATTCTTAACTCTTTCAGAAAATTAATAATCAAATATTTTGGCATTCTTGCAGTAACGTGGTGGCAGGGGGAGGCCGAAATACAAAGGCGAAAATAACGTCCTCTTATTAATAATTTCGGCGCCCTTTTGCTTTTTTGCAACTTAGAATTGGCAGTTTTCAACCAAAAAGAGAGAAAATACACAAATATTTACTTTTAATAGGGGGCACCAAAATCAAAATTTTATGGAATTGCCTACCCAGTTTGCTCGAATTTTTGTCGACCCACCACGCTACTGCATTTCTGGCCAGTTCCAACTACCATGGCGTTCTAAATTTAGAACATGATCCAAACCCAACTTAAAATTAACGGGAAAAAATGGCAATTTACATGTAAAAAAACCCAAAAAAGCTTAGTTTTAGTTGCTAAATTTATGATTGTGATATTCTTAGCATGTTCTTAATTTTTTGGCCAGTTTCATCATGAATATTTTTTAGATTCTTAAGATTCTTATGATAAATAAAGCGTGGTAGTACCAAAGCAAATTCACAGTTGATGTATTCAAGGATACTTGTATAGCTACGCAAGTGTCCTTGATGTATTGTTTAAAACTTCAAAAGTGACGAATGAAAGAAAGGAAACTTATATGATGGAAATTTTACATTAACAATTATTTTTTGAATAAGTGTGAGAAGGTTAAGCCTCTTCTGTTTCCCTCTGCTCTATTTCTCTAGTGACAGTAACCCCAGGTTAGACAAAATTGGGTACGGGGACGTGTCGCTCGTCAGGGTCCCTTCTTTAGGATCTGAAGATATCTGACAGGGTCCCAAATTTACTAATTTTCAAGATGTGTTTCTGAAAGGGTCGGTAATTTTTGATAATTTTAGGGTGGAAATTTGAAAGATTTTCAATTTTTCGTCTACTTTTACACGATTTTTCGAATTTTCTTTCAGATAGAGTCCCAAAATTTATATACCAAATATTCATATCTAACACGGTCCATTTTTCAAACTCCAGCGGCACGTCCCTGTCGGCCGTCAAGGTCAGTGCCCTCCGCAGTAACCTCACTTAAAACCCTCTAGGATGGCGAATTAATAAATTTTCAGTTCATCAGAAGTGTCTTTCTCAGGTTTATTAACCTCTATGAAACAATCAGGCATTGGGAAGTTGGGAAGACTTATCATAGACATTAAGATGCTTATATACTCCCACCCCGGGGGCACCCTTGACGACCGACGGGGACGTGCCAGTTGAGTTTGAAAAGTGAACCCTGTCAGATATGAATGTTTGATAAATTTGGGACGTTTCAGAACGAAAAATCGGAAATTTTCTCCATTCTAACCCTGACAAGTGGTAAAAAAATGACCAAAAATCACCCCTGTCTGGTCCACATCTTGAAAATATATAATGTTTATATATGCTTCTCCAAAACTTCTTTAGCTTGACAACAAATTCGTTCTCTAGTCTTCTTCTTTCGCGTCTGATCATTCCTGTGACATACCTCTGGGACACCATTGAGGTAAAATTAGGTATCATGACCAGCAGCAAATCATCTCTGTACCCCGAGTTTAGCCCATAAGTGAGGAAAAAGTTATGCAACCTCGTTCTCTGCGTATAACGTAAATAAAGCCTGGAATACACCGGGACGAGATTGTGAAACCACTTATTTCCCATCCTGAACGATTCTTACACAAACGCCTGATTGAAACAAAGATCTATCGCTAGATTTCAAAAAATGTAGTCCGGAGGAACCGCTACTAGTACTAGATACAAACCGTCATCATAATTACGGTGCGCTCAAGGTGCGTTCTAGATGAGAAATAAGTGGCTTCACCTTTTCTTGCCTAGGGAAAGATTAGAGACTCTACCCGGGGCAGTGGGTTTACCAACTGACGAAATTGATACCCTTACAGTGTATGTTCTCAATTTTTTAACTCTTTTAGAGGCAAAAAAATCCAGATTTTCGAAAAAAAATTTGCAATTTTTCCTAGATTTGCTGAAATTTTCACCCATTTAGATTTATCAAAAAAAGTCCACCCTTACACACAGTGCATTTCTGATATTTTGAAAAACATACTCTTCAACCTTTTGACCTTTCAATAAGCGTCTTAAAATATTCTTATTTTCACCATTTTGTGACCATTTTTACCCATTTTCCTAATAGTAGGGGCCACTATGTCGCGAAAAAGCTTCCCGTGTGCAGCAGCTTGTGCAAAGGGATTTTATGATTGAATATTGTTCCTTGAATGTAGAAGATCAAAATTTGAGAGGTGGGGCCGGTGTGACCACCTGTTGCCATGGAAACTGACGTCATTGGTTACTATGGCAACCAAAATAAAAAGACGTCAAAATTGAAAAATTTTTGTTTCAGTCGAAAGAGCATGAAAAACTGATAAAGAAAAAGGTCACAACCTATATCTGAAAATGAATATATCAGGAGATATTAAGGAAATAAGGCAAAATGACGTCATAAAACGATGACGTCATCGAAAAATAAAAATTTGCCAAAATTCAAAAACTTTTGGTTTTTTGGAAAGAATACCTTCCAGTGAACAAAAAATATTATTACGAAAAAGTCTGAAAATCCTTTTTAAGAAGTCTATGAGCCAAAATTGATATTTTTAAATTTTGCCTGTAATGTGTCGATGTGTTTGGCCAAGCTCCAACCTTCGACAGGCAAAAAATGAAATTGTCAATTTTGGCTAGACTGGGAATCCAGTCGTTTATAACATTTTTTTTGAAAGCGGGAAATTTTTATGTCGGGATATGGTTAAAATAAACGACTGGGCTAAGGTGGTTTCCATAGCTTACGGGAGTTCCAGCAGGGCCCGCAGATTTCTGCGGGGTGAGAAAGCAATCATATACAACAAAATATATAAAAAAATAAAAATTTCAACCAATGAGAATTTCTAAGGGAAAGAAAAAAAAATAAACCAAAACATACCAACAAGACCCCCTGAAAATGTTATCCAAAAACATGAAAAAAGAGAATTTTTATGAAAAGTTTGTTGTGCACAAAATATTCTAGACGACTATATTGATGCTCCTGTCAAGTTTTCTACTTCCTATTTTTTACTGAGTTAAGTCGTCTAGCATGCTAGACTAATTTTGGCCAATAAACTTTTTTTAACGAGTTTTCAAACGTTTTCGTAATAATATTTTATGTTCCCTGGAGGGTCTTTTTTCCAAAAAACCAAAAAATTTCGAATTTTGGCAAATTTTTATTTTTCGATGACGTCATCGTTTTATGACGTCTGCACACGGGAAGACATAGTGGCCTCTACTATAAGAAATCGGGTGTTTTTGAGTCCACAAATCAAACAAATCCTTAAAAAAATGTTCTTATCTTAACTTGTTCTTACTAAAAAAACGTGCAGTCCTTCGGGGAAGATCGAATTAGTATCCTTGGTCATTTTAATAAGAAGCGCCTGCGCTTGAAATGTTTTTCGTGAAATAGGCCCATGACTTTCGTTTTTGAAAAACAACTGTAATTCTCTCAGCTTGAAATAGTTATTGAATCGAAGCACGCCTTCGAATTCGAATTTAAAAGCGTCCCCAAGTTTAAAAACAAGACCTTTTAGCTGTTATGCGCTACCATTTTGAAGCCGTCTCTCGACCGTAAGACGTCATCCAGCGAACTGGGAGGGTAACGACAGAAGTTGGTGGAAAAAAATGCCTGCAGCCGCAGAGGGGTAAAAGTTCAACTCAAAAAAATCAAAACCAACAATCTGCCACTGACAATTGGAAGTAAAGTAAGTTATTTCATCACAAAGTTTAAGGAGTTCCACCTTTCTTTTTGACTTTGTCCAGGTGATGTCATTAATTGAATAGAGAGATACCGTCAACTGCTCATAATCAACTGCTCTATAACTTGTTGTGTGTGTGTGGGACGATTTTAGTCGAAACATGGGACTGTTGCATATCTGGTCTGTATTTTCATGGAGAAAATTATATCGGATCGCCCAAAGTTACCTTCATTTTTTTATTTTATTTTTTTATCCACGGATCGCTGATAGTCACCTTTCTGGGGGTTTTGTTGTTTGGAATTGATTAACTAACACTAACAGTTAGTCAGGTAGGGTCAGGGTTGCTAGTAACGGTTTGTCACTGTGCCGGGTGCATACTCGACGCCTTGGGCCCTGCAGGGTTGCTAGTAACGGCTCGAATTTCAGTCAGTTTTAAAAGAGGGGTACTTTTACCCATATTATAATAACATTACCCCCCGTCTTTTGCTAGTTCGGTATAATATGTTATGAATTGCGTAATTTTGTTGTGCGGCGATGGCTCAACGGATAGAGCGCTGGCTTCCGAATCTGAAGGTCTTTCTTTGGTGGTGGTTCGAATCCCACTCGGTGCGAAAATTAGATTGGTCGAAATTGATGGACAAATGATTGACAGGTATGAAAACTCAGTCAGAAATAAGAAACTAAGTCTCAGAAACTCAGACAGTCAGAAAAGACTAGGCTAGTCTTACCTCTTTTATCTTTCCCTTTACAACAATACAATGCTGACAAGTTGAAACAACACATTTTGGCAAGTAATCCCTGAGAGAAGTTTATGATTTTTATTGATTATCTATCCATCAATTGATATTGATTAATTACTCTCTATAGTGTGGTTTCTCGCTATTTTAGTGCATAGTGGTAACGCTGAGTTTCATATACATATTTTCTTGTTGTGTTTAACTTTAAGCCATTCAGTTGATAAATTACCGGGTGCGCCACAAGAAAGTTTCTCTCTTTGAAACAAATTTTCTCAAAAACTTTTAAAAGAGCCATTCCTATTTCATTGGAAAGAAGAAAGATAAACTTAAATTTTGATGGGTCATTTATTAAAATTCAATTCATTAGATCAAAAGCTCTGCTCAATTGAATGAAAAACTTATATACTTTCGGAAAGTGCTCAAAAACGTTAAAAATCGACCTATCAAATTAAACAGAAGCATAATTACATGATACATCAGTACTTTTGTTTCAGTCATTAAAAATGATAATTAGCTGTTTAAATGACCTTTTGTTACATAAAGGAACGTTGAATTTCAATGAAAGGAAGAAAATTCGTCAAAGAAGGCAAAAAATCTGGTAAAATTCATAAATATACATCAAAAATAGGTTTTGTGGTAGATCCAGCCTTACATCAACTTTATCCAGTCGAGAACCAAAAATCGGAGGAAAATCTCAATAAAAGTAAGATAAATTGATCTTGGTGAAGATTTTAAACCCTTTCGACCCTTCAGTTTCAAAATTTATGTGTTTAGTTACTGATAAAAAATGCTCTTAATTATGTAAAGGCTATTGCCATTACCAGATTTAAAGTAAAAAATTGATAGGTCGACTTTTAACTTTTTCGAGCACTTTCTAAAAGTAACTTTTTTATCCAATTGAGCATAACTTTTGATCTAATGAATCAAATTTAATAAATGACCCATCAAAATTTAAGTCCATCTTTCTTCCTTCCAATGAAATAGGAATGGCTCTTTTAAAATTTTTAGATTTTGAGAAAATCAGTTTCATAAAGAGAAACTTTTTTTGTGGCACACCTGTTAGTCTTCAAGGAATCATTTGAAAGAGATCATTTTCATCTCAGGGAAAACCTTGTGTGTAGATTTTACTATTTATCTTCTTGTTGACAGTATCCTTTCCTGAAAATTTCAAATGACCATAGTGTAGGTTGCCCACTTGAAATATTACCTTAAGGGGATTAATTTTCGCGGGAACTTATTTTCACGAGACAATTTTTTCGCGAAATAATTTAATTTTTGCGGGACTTATTTTTTTCGCGAAGACGGGAAATTTCGCAAGTTTCGCGAGAAGTGGGCTTTTTCGAAAATACAAAACTAAAAAATCGAACAGTAGACCAATAAAAAACTTCAAACAATTGTGATTTTCTCAAAAAATAGAAACTGTAGAGCTCTTTTCAAAAAACTTGATTTTCGCGAGGATTATATTTTGCGAATTTCGCGAATCCAAAGTTTTTTAAAATTTTCGCGAGATTTAATTTTCGCGAATTTTGGAAAAACTCGCAAAATTTGTGAAACATAATCCCCGCGAAAATTAATCCCCTTAAGGTAACTATTTCGCTTAACAAGAGAAGAAAAAGATAAATTCCCTATTTTTCCTCCCCTTGCTGTTTGAAGCAATTTTTTCTCCACCTTGTTTGCCCCCCCCCTGGATTTTTAAAAAGGATTAATTCTCCACCCTTTTTCAATTTATGGGAAATAATAATAATAATAATAATGCTATACAAGTTTACAGGCCACCGTGCGAGCACATGGGCCTCTATGAACCGCTCTTTGTTCGGTTTACAATTTTCTTAAGGTAGAGTTTTTTCCTAGGGCTCCCCCTGACTTTGAATTTGAAGTTTGCGTCCTTTATTGAAGTATTCATTTCTTGGGCTTCATGATACACCACTCTTTGATTGTCTTCCTTTCACTTTTCGTAAGATCTTCTGTCACCCGGAAGGGTAATCTTATTTTAAGGGTAATCCTCCTTTGGTAATTGCCTTTAACACTGTATTTTTGTCTTCTTCGTTTGCAAATCAGACTTTTATTGGTCAATAGCGTTTCTCATCTTCTCTTTCCTTACAAAATTTTCAGATTCTTTGAGTTTCTTCGATTTTTATATTCCTTAAGCGTAGCATCATAGGTAAGACTTTTTCATGAAGATATTCTTTGTCGTAGATTTTGGTTGACTCCTCTGAATCTACAGTGGATTCGTCAACACCATGAAGAATCAAATTATATGCTGTGGAATGAATCAGACGTTCCTCCTGTTTTTCCTCCTGAAATGCATTTTCTATGTTCTTCTTGATTTGCCTTGACGCGACTGCTGCCTAGCTTCGTGGTCTTACTTCTTCTTCCTTTTTGAATGATGTTTTCTATCTTCTTTTTGATTGTTGCCATTCTGGGCTCAAAACTATCCTTTATTTCGCTGATCATAGTATTAACGTCTTTGGACTTTAATTGAGTGATTTCTACGTCCTGAGATGTTCATTATGTTCTCACAAGCTTTTATCTTCTTTCGGAATCCTGAAACTGTTGATGTTTCACATGAATTGACCCGTTCCAATAGATCAGGAGTGATCAAGACACAATTTTGACCAAAAAAAGCTCTCAATTTGTATGTTAGACATAACTGGAATTGATAGACCGGGAGCTTTGAACAAATGTAGTGTACAATTCGATTGCACTTCTTACATTCAAGTGTGTCTTTGGATCTTCCTTCTTCACTTGTAACACGTTCAGATGGGCTGCAAAGGTCGTAAATTGATGCTGAATTCGGCTGTTTTCGTAGATTTTTCTGAATTTTCTCCGCCATATTTATTTCTTTTAACAACACATCCGTTCAGCTTTTATTTGACGTCAGAATGAATCCCCCTCAACGCCCTTGACTCTTAAAAGAGGGGAAAGGCCACTATGAAATCTTGTTCATCATTTTTCTCTCTATGGTTTACTTTCATATTCTTTTATTATATATCGAACTTACACTTCAAAGATTTGTTATTAGACCAATGCCTATTTATTTGTGTTATGTGACGTCATTTTCACCAGACCTATATATTTTTGAGTTAAAATTGTAATAATAATTTAATAATAATAATGTATACAAGTTCAAGGCACACGAGGGCCTCTGAGAACCGGATCTTGATTACAATTGTCTTGTCTCGAATCTTTTCGGATGTTTTTTTCCAAGCTTCGTTGAGTCTTTCTTTGAAGATCTTGTCAGTCTTTGCCTCTGCAACATATCTTGGTAATCTATTCCAGTTTGGTATATTCCTGTAGTAAAAGAACGAGTTGGTTTGTGCGCCTCGGAATCCATCTTTACCAAAATTTGGTATTAGCAGCTCATCATTGTGTCTCCTGTTCGGACGTGTTCGAGTCGATAATTTACTTGGAAGAGTATTTTTATTTTAGTAGTGGAGATGTTTGTATACTTGGACCATATCACAAAAGAGTCTCCTGAATTCAAGTGTGGGGAGGCCAAGTATGCGCAAGCGTTCTTCATAGGACATATCTTTGCAGATAGGCATGAGTCTTGTGGCGCGTCTTTGTACACCCTCGATCAAATTAACATGTTTTCGAAGTTTAGGTGACCATACCGACTGAGCATACTCCAAGTGCGGATGGACAAACGAAGTATATAGTACTAGGAAGATGGATGGATTCAGATGTTCAAAGCTCCTGTTAATCACTCCTAGTATTGAATTTGCCTTCTTTACCTGCTTTGCAATATGCTCCTTGGATGTAAGTTCTGAGTCGATCACAATCCCAAGATCTTTCGCTTCAAAAACATGTTCTAGCTGATTTCTTTCGACCACTTGACTAGCGCGTCTATATCCTGTTGGATGGAAATAGAGTGTCTTCGATAGTGTTGACCTCTTGGAAGATTTTGGTGTCTTCAGCAAAGAGGAGTATTAATGATGATATCACTCTTTCAGGAAGATCGTTGATGTAAAGAACGAACAATAACGGTCCAAGGACATTACCCTGGTAGGAAACCACTAACCACGTGATCCGTTGTCGTAAAATGATTTATTTACTTTCACTGATTGGGTTCGTCCATTTAAAAATGATATTACCCAAGACATTATCGGACCATCTATGCCGTATGCTAATAGTTTCTTGTATAAACGATGATAAGGTACAGTGTCAAAGGCCTTTGCAAAATCAAAATAGATACTATCAATCACTTTTCCCTCTGATGTACTTTCACAACACGTATCCAAGTAATACAACAGTTGCGTAACAGTGGATCGATTTTTGATAAAACCATATTGCTTGTTCGATAAAAGATGTTGATCAAGAAGATGCTCCATAATATGCTTTCTCACTATTGACTCCATCAGTTTGCATACTGCTGATGTCAAGCTTACTGCAAGATTTTGAGCACCTTTGTTCTTATATATGGGTATTACGTGAGCTTCCTTCCAATCCTTCGGTAGAGACCCTTCCTTTAATGATGTGTTCATTATTACTGCAAGAGGTTCAGAGACGTGGTCAGATAACGACAGTAGCATCTTAGGATGTATTCCATCAGGACTGAATGATTTATTCTGATTTAGATGTTTTATTTTGATCTGGATCACCTCTTTTGTTATATGGAATTCATCGATTACGGACTCAGTTCTTTTCTCGGAGTCTGGTAGCTCCCCAGGAGGCTCTCTAGTGATAACACTGAAGAATTGACGCTGAAGTATATCCTTTTCATGGTCTTCATGTTTCAAAGAATTCTTGTCATTTGGTGCCTCAAGTAATGATGATACCGTACTGGAAGATTTCATTTTACTCCTGACATGTGACCAGAAAACTTTTGTTTTTGTTTTTGAATTGTTGCACTTGCAGATTTTCCGTTCGTAATTTCTATGGGCTTGTGTCATCATTTTCGTCACTCGGTTGCGTACACGGGTGTATTTCACGCGATTTTCGTCTTTCTCTCGCGGCGATGATTTCATCCATTTTCTATGTAGGCGCTTTTTCTTTGCTATTTCAGTTCTGAGATCTTTTGGAATAGGAATTCTTCCTCTCTTTCTCCAACCCTCGCCTCAAATCGTTTTGAGCGGGATGAAACGGTTTTGCCATTCGTTTACTTTATTCTTGAAAAACTTGCTATAGTTCCTCGACTAATTTGTCATTAGCTGCATCTAGAAAAATCGTTTTCCAGTCACCTCTTTCAAGATCTTGCTTCATTGTTTCAAAATTGATCAGTATTATCATAATTGTACCTTTCAGATGTAGGCTTAACATATGCATTGCACTTTATGCTAAAGGTCAGGGCCCGGTTGTTCAAAAGTGGATTAGCGACCGATTAGCTTAATTTTCGATTAAATCTCGATTAGCGCCGATTAACGCAGAACCGCTGGTTGTTCGAAAAAAATTAGGCTTAAATCTAGACTGGAGTCGTTTATAATGCGTGTAATACTAATAATACCAATACTAATAATAATAATACGGGATTTAATTTGTATAAACGACTGGAAGAATCCGGTGTTCCAGCCTTATAGATACCCCGGCTAGCTACGCAGAAACTTGCGTAGCGAGAAAACTATTTATCAAGCAATAACAAACTCTCAAAACAAAATCAACTCAAATGAAAAACTTTCAATACACAAATCCACACACATTTTTTTTCAAGATTTTTTTTGAGCGGGAAAAAATTATAATTGCAATATTGACACTTTTCTTTTGTTTGGAGTTAGTGCTCAAAGGTTTCTAGACGACTAAAATTGTTCCCTTCATTACTTTTTGCTTTATTTCTACTATGTTTAAATTAGTCGTCTAGCTTGCTAGACTAGCTTAAATCTGGATTAAATCCCGATTAAATTAGCTAAATTTTAATCCTGCTCTGACCCAGGATTAACGAGGATTAAGAGACTTTTTCCTACAAAAGAAGTGAAGTCGCTGCATTGAAGTGAGAAATTTGAACAAAAAAAGATTTTCGAATGTTTTGAAAACATTCGAAAAGTGACGTCAAGATTAAATTTTTTGAAAACAGGCAAAATGTCCACGATTAGTTGATCTGACGTTCGAACAACGGAAGTTAATCGCCGGGATTAACTAATCGAAATCTAATCGCGATTAGCGCTAATCGCGAGTTAATCTAATCGACTTTTGAACAACCAGGCCCAGGGAACTGTGATCGCTTTTACCCAATGGACTGAGATATTCCAGGTTTTGTGCTTGGTTGGCTTCTCCTGTTAGAATGAGATTATTAAGTCTGATGTTGTTTTCATTCGACATGTTACTGCTGGTAGGGCTGTGGTACATGCATGCAAAAACCAGTAAGTCATTACCACTCATAGGATCCACCCCCCCCCCCAGAGATTTAGGGGTACCTAAAAAAAAAGTGTTAAAAAAGCCTGGTACCTGGAAGTATTCTTAAATTTAGGGGCTACCTGATATGTTTGGGGTTACCTGCATTTCATTAGTGGGGGCGGGGGCTGTTGTTATTGTGAGAAGTATTTTCCTTGACTAATCCTTTTCATTCAGAAGACTTTATAATTTTGTCTGTTTTTCCCTTTTCACCCAGTTTGCTTCTCATACACTGATGTACTTTAAATCACAGTGAAAGAAACAAGCCAGTTGCGCAAGGAGAAAAAACATATGTTTTCGCTGAACTGATGTACTGCTATGATTAATTTGAACCTCATGCTCTACTTCCATGGAAATTCAAAGGCTTGATATTGTAAACATTGATCGACGCAATTTTGGTTTTATGAAAGGCTGATAGTTCAGAGTAGTTTTTGTGATACCAGAAAATTTAACTTTTTAAAACCCTTGTTTTAAGGTTATTGGAATGCCGAAAGGCTCAACTGGTTTTACCAGGGTTTTAAGTCAAAGTGCTTTAAAGGAGGGGGTTCCCTATATACTAAAAGCTTTTATGTCTTGACCTTTAAAAAATCTTTTCATTATAGAACAAAACTAACACCAGAACAAATAAATATCTTCCCAATGCCAATGGTAACATCAGTTCTTAGAAATGCAAGCAGTGATAAAATATTTCGATCAGCTACACAATACATGACGAAATTTTTCAACCATGGATGGGGAGACATTGAAACATACCAACAACTCAACCGTCTACAAAAGATTGTTTTCGATAAAAATCAGATGAAAGATGTTTATCACTTTTTACAAACTGTCGACATCAAATTGTCGAAAGGGCAGAAACTCAACTCATGCATGACGGTATACAAAGGAGAATTTAGATCACCCCTGGCATCGCTTTCTCCAAAGATGCTTCCTCTGGAAAGTGAAACTGCGCATTTTCAGCTAGTCATTCCTAACAACTGGAATACACAAAAACCTCTAACCATCCAACTTGCTGGAACAGGCGATCATTTCTTTTGGCGTAGAAGACAATTCATGGCTGCACCACTTGCCAAAGATTACAACATAGCATCAATCATTCTTGAAAATCCATTTTACGGATATCGCAAACCAAAAAACCAAAGTAGATCAGCTGTCAACCATGTATCAGATATCTTTGTAATGGGTGCAGCTCTTATGTTGGAATGTTGTACGTTATTATTTTGGTGTGAAGAGCAAGGTTATGGACCCCTTGGAATTACTGGTGTCTCGATGGGTGGTCACATGGCAACTATTGCAGCTTCTGGCTGGCATAAACCGATAGCCTTGGTACCTTGTCTTTCATGGACATCTGCAGGACCAGCCTTTACTGAGGTATCTTTTGGTTGATTAATGGTAACGTTTTGTTATAACCAAGAGTATTCTTGGATCAGTTTGGATAAGAATAAGAGCAGCCTATGCGGTTTTTTTAATTTCGAATGACATTAACTAAAAAAGATACCATCCCTTACAATTTTCTTTGATTATGACTAAAATCCAAGGCATTAATTATATTGTGATTTTTATTCAACATTTTTATTTGGGTACACTTTTTTACGATTATATGGTCATCTGATCAACACTGCAACAGTGATGGATAAAAGATGTTGGATAGGGTTGATAATATTTTTTTAATTAAAATTTTAACAGGGTGTCCTTAGTCATGCTGTGTGTTGGGATGTATTAGAGAAGCAACTATCAACAAACCCAAAATATAATGAAATGTTACGGAAAGACGAAGCTTTTAAACAGATGCTACAAAATCATTACATTGAAAACGCACTTTATGGTAATGATAATCATCCACCAGCTCCAAAAAGTGATTCCACGGCTGCTACAGAAACGTCTGCACTGTCAGGCATGTATAACAGTGTAACATCATTATTTTCGAATGTCCAATTAGGCCAATACTTTGATTTAAAAGGTAAAAAGATCGGTCCCTCTTCTTTGGAAATGGATTTAATGAAATATCTTTACACCGTACCACAGTTGTATAATTCAACTACGAAATATTTCAATTTTGACCATCTGAAAGAGTTGATATGGCCGTACGAGAGTGAAAGTAAGCAACCTTCTAAAGAGACTATAGACTACATGACTGCTATCATGGATCAAGCTACTCATTTAGCGCATTACAATAGACCACATGAAGATTCGCCAATTATCTTTGTATCTGCTGAACACGATCGTTACATACCAAGAGAATGTTATAAAGTCACACCAATGGATGTTTATGGTAACCATAAAACTGAGGTCCGAACCATTGATGCTGGACATGTTTTGGCAATCATTCAACATCATGAAGAATTTAGGGACGCTATTAGAGATGCTTTTGTTAAAATGGGTTGCACTTTCTAAATCATATCCACTCTCATAATTTCTCTTTAGTTCTTTTTGTTTGTTTTTTTCTTTTATTCTCGTATACTCATTTTTTCAAATCTATGAGATGGATCTCTACAACTTGCAGCCTTAAACTCTAGTAAAACGAACTAATTATTTTAAAGTCAACATTACCATTTAGGTTCAAAATATTATTTGTTTGTGATTTCATTAGATTGGATGAGCGTGTTTTTTATCAAAAGAATGTTTGTTATATTGCTAAAAAGGTTTTTTATAAATATGGAATATTGTACACTAAAATTTTTATTTTTTCTTTGCTTTTATTAAATGTCTTTGTTTTGTTTTATGCTAATACTCAACATTAGGTCATACCCCTCAGAGTTATTGACAAAGCACACTAATCTTTCAGAAGAGCCCTTTGATACAAATGTTTGCTCGTAGATTTTAAATACAAGATACTTTAAATTTTATTCGTGTTGAATTTGATGTATTTGGTGTTTTTATAGATAAATACTTTTGTTATTGAAAGTGTATTTGTTATTTGCAAGAATTTTTTAAAAATCAATTTGTGATCTAAGGAGTTTCATTGTAAAACCCAGTATTTGATTTTATTTACCACATTTTACTCTCATATTTACTGCCCAAAAAAAGCATAGAGAAAGAGATATTAGTATATTGTTGCTTACAATGTAACTATAATGATTAATCACATCCAATTTTCTATTCTGTCCTCCCAGAAAATGCTTCTGAAATCCAGGTTGTTTAGTTTCCATTGAAATGAAGAAAGAAAACATACCACAGAAGATTTACCAGTTTAGCTCCTAGATGTGCTAAAGCTTTTTTCATATCAGTGCTGAGAAAATTTTACAAAATTTGAGCGAAAAATCGACCCTTATGGTGCATTTTCTTGAAACTTTTTGACCATTTTCAGGCAAAATATGGTCAGGTTTTCGAAATTTTACACCCTTAGAGTGCAATTTTTCTCATCTTTGCTGATTTCGACCCTTACAGTGCACTTTGGGAAGCTTAGAAAATATATCCTTAAGGGCTGCACGTATGGTACATCTTTTACCTTGAGTGCCCCCCCCTGCTTGATTATAAAAGATTTCCTTTGTTCATATTTTATACCAATTTTACTTTCGCATTTTTATTATCTCTTTATAGCTAGAAATAATTTAGAATGGAGATCTAAGAAAAGTCGTACTTACTATGAGCTATGGTATCAAGTTTTTGTTTTGGATTAGTTAAATGGTTGGCTTTGACCTTTCAAGGGGATCATGTTACCCATATGTATCAATACAGGTAATTTACCAGGATGATATCTACACCCGTGTCTCACTGCCCCACTGGAACTTTTTTCCTCAGTGGGAAGTCATTCTCCCAGTGGGCCTGAAATTCCAGGGTATTTTCCCACCGGGGACGAAATTTTTGCCAAATTTTCCAGTGGGGTGGGGCTCCCAGTGGGTCTGTTACACAGGGATGATATCTTGATTGATTAACTCAGGCTGTTTTTTTATCCATAAGGTGTTAACATTGTTCTTCTAGTTGAATAATTAAATAAAGAAGTGATCCTGTTGGTTGATGTCCAACTATTGTGAATGGTGAGTAACAGCCAATTTACATGGTAGCAGCATTCGGTGGTTTTGCAGTAAAGATATTATTGGTTGGTTACTAAAGTGTGATAAAGTTTATGAACTTTGGTTGTTATAACAGTATAAACTAAAGTGGTTAATTGTTGAAAATGGCAGGTGTTGTTTCGATAGGGCAAAAGTATGGATTGCCCCCGTTCTCCGAAGATGGAGACTTTGAACATTGGTTACATGAAATTGAAATGTGGCAGTTAGTAACTGATTTAGCTAAAACAAAACAGGGACCTGTGTTGTATCTCAGTTTATCCCCGAAGGTTCGCCAAGCATGTGCAACATTAACGAAAGAACAGCTAAATGTCGAAGAGGGTTTAGATGTGCTTATAACCAAATTGAGAGAACTCTATGCAGTGTCAAAAGATCAGGCAATGTTTACTGCATACGAACAATTCGAAACGTTTCAAAGAGATACGAGTATGAATATCGCAGAATATATCAATCAGTTTGAACAACTCAATCATAAACTGAAAACTTATAAGATTGAGTTACCATCGCCAGTACTAGCTTATCAATTGTTGAAAAATGCTAATTTACCAAAAAGTAAACGTGATTTAGCCAGAGCCACTATTCCAGAACTGAAGTATGATGATATGAAACGGCAGATTAAAGCTATTTACGATTCGTGTACGACTGATGATAAAACGACTGAAGATACATCAGATATTTTAGTTGAAAATGAACAAGCATATTATTCTCGTAACAATTATTCTGCTAATCGAGGACGAAATTTTCGAGTTAATCGATATCGTGGACGTGGAGGAGCTAACTATCGAGGATCCCGTCAAGAGGACAGTCGCGCTCCTCAAGCACAGTCATCGACTCGTTATAGAAACTGTCCAGATGAAAATGGTAACCCTACTCGTTGTAAAATTTGTGGTTCAATCTATCATTACTACCGTGACTGTCCGGATGCAGATAAAAAGGACTTATCATTACAACATTTGAAAATCCAGTTATTTACGCAAGAAAGTGGAGTCGAGTTATGTTTTCTTGAGCAGATGGTATCAGAAACATTAAGTTGTGCAGTTATTGATCCAGGGTGCCCTTCAAATGTATGTGGAAAGAATTGGTTAAATTGCTATCTCGATTCGTTACCAAATCGCGAAGACGTAACAGAAACAAAAAGTAAGAAGTCGTATCAATTCGGTCCTAGTCAAGTTTATCAATCATTGAAGAAAGTAAACATTCCTATTAACATCGGTGGAAAACCAGGGCATATCCTTACAGATGTAGTCGACTGTGAGGTACCTCTTTTACTTTCCAAGCATAGTATAAAGGAAGCCGGTGGACAACTTGATTTTGTTAAAGACACGATAACTCTTTTCGGTACAGAGATAAAACTTCAACACACTTCAAGCGGACATTATTGTATTCCTATTTCGCCAAAGCAGATTCTTGTCAATCGTAATATCGCACCTGAAGCACCAATTGAGTTATATCTTACAATAAATGATTTAAACACAAAGTCGAAAGAGGAGAAAAAGTCTATTGCTGTTAAGCTGCATAAACAGTTTGGACATCCTGTTGATTCCACAAAACTGAAAACTATCGTAAAAGATGCAGAAATCAAAGATGACGAGTTATTGGGACTTATCGATCAAGTTACAGAGGAATGTGATGTTTGTACCCGTTACCGAAAAGCCAGAGCCAGACCTGTCGTATCGTTATCGCTTTCCAAAGAATTTAATGGTTGCCTTGCAATGGATTTAAAGTTCATCACAATTAACGAAAAAAAGTACATTATTTTTCATATGATCGATTTGTTTACTCGCTACTCTGCGGCGTCCGTCATCAAATCTAAACACAAGGAGGTGATAGTTGACGAAATTTTGAAACACTGGGTTGCTATTTTCGGTTCACCACAATCAATCTTTGCTGACAATGGAGGAGAGTTTAACAATGAACTGCTTCGTGACGTAGCAGAACTTTTAGATGTATCGATAGCTTCAACAGCTGCTGAATCGCCATGGTCAAATGGGGTAGTCGAGAGACATAATGCCACTCTAGGAAACATGATCCACAAAATTGTTGCTGATACTCAGTGCTCCATACAGAATGCACTTGTTTGGGCTGTAAGTGCGAAAAATGCTTTGTCCAACAACTTGGGATACAGTCCTAATCAACTTGTCTTCGGCCGTAACCCAAATCTTCCGTCCACGTTAACATCTCAGTTACCAGCCCTTCGAACGAAAACGTCAAGTGAATTTGTTGCTGAACATTTGAATGCTCTTCACTCTGCTAGAAGGGCATTTATCCAAGCTGAATCCAGTAAAAGAATCAAAACAGCGTTATCACGTCAAACACGAACAACAACGAGCAAAGAGTTTAATAATGGAGATACAGTCTATTACAAACGAAATTCAGACAAGGACTGGCATGGTCCAGGTACCATTATCGGAATTGACGGAAAAGTTGTTGTTGTGCGTCACGGAGGAAGTGTTCTACGAGTAAGTCCATGCCATTTGACGAAAGCAAATAAGGAAAAGTCGGGATCATTACCAAAGGAGATACTTATCGTACCAGATGAAGAAGATGAACAACCACAAGTACCCATTCCAGAGCTATTAGACATCGATATTGTTAGTAATGAAACAGTTATGATTCCAGTTGAAAACCCGATCGCAGAACCTAAGCTTACTAAACCTGACAAAAAGATACCAGAGATCCAAACAGTTGAAACGACGCATCCGGTGGGAGATAAGAAAAAGACTGATCGTAGAAATAAAAGTAACTCTCAACGAATTCAGCTTCCTCGTATTGGACAACAAATTTTGTTCATTGACCCAGATACCAATAAGGAAGAAAAGTTTATCGCTGTTAATCGTGCTGGAAAAGCTAATGGCAAGAATAAACATTGGTTTAATGTTAAAAATTTAGTGTCGGGTGTTATTAAGTGCGTTGATTTTGAAAATATTCAATGGCAGCCAGTTGAAGAAGAAGTCCTTTACAGTTCCAGTAACAACCCTCAAGTATTAGCAGCTAAACAAAAAGAACTAGAGAAATGGACCGAGTACAATGTCTATGAAGAGGTTGACAATGAAGGTCAAGAGACAGTATCGACCAGATGGGTTATTACCGAGAAATCTGACAAGGACACCAACACCGTGAAAGCAAGGTTAGTCGCTCGTGGTTTTGAGGAAATCAATACTGAAGTTCGTACTGATTCCCCAACTATCTGTAAGGAAAACCTTCGTCTCGTATCAACAATTGCCGTGAGCAATTCGTGGAAAATACACTCTATGGACATTAAAGCTGCTTTTCTGCAAGGGTGTCCAATTAATCGCGAAGTATTCATTCAACCGCCAAGAGAAGCGAATACCTCAAAACTTTGGAAATTGAAACGTACTGTTTACGGTTTAAATGATGCCCCTCGCTCGTGGTATCTTAAAGCTGCTGAGGAACTAGTTAAAGCTGGTGCCACAAGAAGCAAATATGACCAAGCGTTATTCTTTTGGAGAAACAAAGGAAAGCTTCAAGGTGTTTTATGTTGTCATGTCGACGATTTCTTCTATGCTGGAACACGCCTGTTCCATGAGAAAATTGTATCACATGTACAGAAATCATTTGATTTAAGCAAAGAATCGTTTTCAACTTTCCAGTACCTAGGATTGGACATCAACCAGACAGGAGAGTTTGTAGCAATGCATCAAAATGACTACATTAAGACACTTCAACCTATTGAATTGAAAGATACATCAAAACGTAATCTTACTCAAGAGGAAAAGTTACAACTGAAAGCTTTAATTGGACAGATACAATGGGTGTCAAAACAAACACGCCCTGATTTAGCTTTTGCGTCGTGTGATTTAAGTAATCGTGTTAAAGATGGTACAACAGATGACATACGGTTAGCGAACAAGTATCTTCGTAAGCTTCAAAATTCAACTGCTCAGATCCACTTACCTAATATTGGTGATGTTAAAAAGTCAACGTTGTATGCTTATAGTGACGCATCACACACGCCAATCTTCCAGGATTTAAGTCTCAAGGAGGTTTCATTATCCTGATTAAAGGTGAAAATGGAAACTCTGCGCCTATTGTCTGGACTTCAAAGAAAGTAAAACGTGTTGTGAAAAGTCCACTTGCTGCCGAGACTCTTGCGCTACAGGAAGCAGTAGAACACGCAGCATTAATTAAAGCACTACTCTGTGAGATTTATGATTCAGAACAATCAACATTTCCGACTGTTTGTATAACAGACAGTAAATCATTGAGAGACACTGCTCACACATCTACAGTTGTTGAAGATAAAGGTCTTATGATTGACCTTTGCTGTTTACGAGAAATGATTCAAGGCAAACTCATTACGATTGAATGGGTTCCTGCCTCAAAACAACTGGCAGATTGCTTAACAAAATCTACAGCATCTGCTTCCTTATTGATGAAGGTTTTGGCTGGTGAAGCTGGCCTTCCAAGTCAATAAGAAGACCCGCCAAATGTACATAGTGTAAATATTGTTGGTATTGAACATTAAACTTCTGTTGACATTGTGTTATTGATGCAGAAACACTTTTGAGATTGATTTGGTCTCAGATTCAAGACACACACACTTATGTTTCGTTACGTTATGTTACAACACGATGTACAACACTGGATCACAAATATGTCGATCAATACAAGATTCGTCCGGCCGGAATCTGTTAACATTGTTCTTCTAGTTGAATAATTAAATAAAGAAGTGATCCTGTTGGTTGATGTCCAACTATTGTGAATGGTGAGTAACAGCCAATTTACATAAGGTATTCTTTTTTCTCCAGGATTTAGCTTTAGCTTGAATTACTTTAAAAAGTATTTCTGTACTTAAAAAGTACTAAGTGGCACTTTTTACACTGTGCTTGGATAGTGGTAGTATTCGAGCGTTTGCTTTTTTGAACTATTTCCATCAATGATCTTTTCTGTTGATTTTGTTGTATGTTTTTTCTTTGGATTGGTTTCGCTAGTTTTGGGCTCAGATGTTCAACATTTTCTCATCCGGGTCAACTGAGACATTTCTAAATCACTTATGATGAACCTTTTTTGTTCCTTTATCTCTTCAATGTGTCAAGTTTCAAGACCATTGATTGATAACTTTATTATACGTTCTTTTTTCTTAGAACGAAGGGCAGCAAAAATTTCATGAGTCAGAATTGCATATTGGAGCCAATTATAAGATTTCCACTGGTAATATTTGTCAGATACATGAACATTGATGTATTAAGATTGAAAATTATATTTATCGTCACAGCAGGAATATACAAAATGATACCAGGCTTACATTTTCCTAGGGTTGCCAGTAGAAATTGTATCTCACAAAACTGATTTCGCATGGTAGAACCTTAAACAGTAGAAATTTGTTATAAAACAGTGTTTTAACTTTCATATTTAACAGGTTTTGTAGTTTGATATCATGATGCCGAAGAATTTGCCAATTGTTTATTGAAACCCTTACACAAAAATGGTAAGTTTTTTTTAACTTGATGATTCCACGTGAAATTTTAATTATTCAAAATCTAAAGTTACAAAAAAAACCTAAAGTTATGTTCTCGCCAAGGTGGTTTATCAATGTAGGGGGTGATAAAATTGATTATTTTTGGTCCAAAATTTGAATTAAGAAGGATTTAATTCAATAATTTTGTTAAAGTATGGACGCGATGGGAAATGATATCTAAAATTTATAAAATAGTTATTTTAAAACTAAAGTTACATTTTCAATTAAGAAATCATCTAACTCCTCTGGAATAAAGAACCACAGTTACTACGGTAACACGATGTACATTTTTCATTGAAAGTACCTGTTTGTCCTGTTTTGAAAAAAACTCTCAAAGAATTTTGAAACCGATAATTTATGATTCTTTCAAACGCTATCCATAGGGGTTAAAGCAAACTGTTTCTCCAAGGGAATGAATGACTATTGTCTATTTATTTCTACTATATTTTTGAAAAGTGAAAACTGAATATATTGTATAGGGTGGGTTACTAATTTTTCACGATGGGAAAATATGTCAGTCGTTACTTTGGTTGTAAATAAATCATTAATTTTATTCAGTCCAACTTTTTCCTGTGTTGTCACGAATTTAAGAAATTTTGTCTGACCCGGTCACTCATTTGTACTAGTTTTTTATCGTGTCATTTCCCCTCGAAATCCTTCTTGACCAATCAGATTCGTGTAATTATGTTAGGTTGACGATTATCCTTATAAGAAAAAACAACCATACTGGAAAAACATTATATTTATTAGTAATGGAAAAATATATTGCTACTTGAATTTATGAGAAATTTTGAAATATTAACCATTTTTCCAATCTACATACCAATCTATCCAATCTGGAAACTATAAGATTGTTCTCAACCATTTTTTTATTGCCGTGATGTTCGATTTAAAAAAAAACTTCTAATCTATCCCAGTGACTATAGCTGGTCTTCTTTTTGGGATAATTCTTGACGATTGCATCCAAACAGTACTAAGCCAGTACCGTTAAAAGATTTTTGGTCGGGGGAACTTCATTGAACCAAATTTTGTAGAAGGAATCTTTGTACTTTATACCAAATTTTACCTAAATATGAATAACTCCTGATTCTTATTTTTCTTTTCCCATAAGGGTTCAAACAAGTAAATAGGCTTGACATGACCTAGTATCCCTTTTATGCACGTTGTTTTTTGCGCACTGTCCGTATTCCGCTGATTTAAAATTCAGTTATTTTTATTTTATGTGAAAAAAAATCAAAGTCCATCCCTGAAAAAATCAAAAGATTACATTATTTTTGGTATCCATAAATGTAACCTACATAAATTATGCATAATTACGTCAATGTATCTATGTATTTAGTCAGTTTTACTTTTTGATTTAAAAATATTGCTGTCACGATATCTTGTCTGCTTTTTCAGTTGTTAGCAATACACCGACCAGATTTCGCTTCATTCCGAGATCGCAAGTCGTCCTAGAAACAACTCAAAGACAATTTGACAAACTGACAAGACGGTTATTTGCAAGATATAAAAACTGATTTAAAGACACCTTCAAAGAAATTGGGAATTACTTCGGATTGAATTGCTAGCAAAGGTATTGTTTTTTTGAATTTTGTTCTTTTTATTGTGTGTACTAATTCAAATTTAAAGACAAGCGGAAAGCTTGCGTCCTACGTAGAGAAGTCCTGGAGGTTACCGTTGAACTAGGTAGGGTTTTGTATTTTTCAAAATTTTCAAAACATGACCTTAAGGTTAAGGACCTTTCCTTTTGACTCGAGATTTGGCCCAAATTTTGCTAGTCAGAAAAAACACGAAAAAAATTACATTCCGCCGAACTATATATTTCATTCCCCAGCTCAAGGACATTCACCTATGATTTGTCAGAGCTAGTTTGTTATTCGTCGGGCTATTAAAAATAATGCAAAAAACCCTTGACCAGATATTTCACTTGTCGAACGGCAGCTCCCTTTTAGTATAATCATAAGTACCCTTAGAGAATTCATACTTCTAGCCGTCTTGAAAATGGTCCTGACTCGTTGATAATGATGCAAAGGTTATCGGGTATACTTTTAAAAATATTCTCTTTTATGATATGGAAAAAGCAACGCGCCTCTTATGTTGACAAAGAAAAATTGACGGAAGAATTTCTCACGATTTGCTCGCTGCGGCGCGGGATGTGAAGAAATTTCTTCTTATGTTTAATTCTGTGTAAGCAAATACACCCCCTTCTCACAGACAGACCCACTGGGACCCTAGCCTAGAAATCTAAGCTAGTTTGATTCAGTCACTTGGATAAATCTGATGGTTAAGTTGTGACTGAATAACGTTCAGTATTCCAAGGCAAACTTAAAATCCGTAAATATAAAAAATATTTAAAGCGCCGAAAATGCTATATTGCCATAAGCCGTGTGTCCTAGCCTCGTGAATACGGGCTTAGTTAACTAGGCTACTGGGACCCCTTCCCACTGGGAAAACTGTGCAAAATATCGTCCCGGTGGAAAATTATCCTTCAATTTTTGGCCCACTGAAAATAATCAAATAAACATAAGTCCTCGCCATTTTTCCAATCCCCGTTGCATTTTCCGACTTAAAAGCAAAAAACTTTGAATCCCCAGCCGTAAAAAAATATAGAAATATCAATCCCCATCAATTTTAAATCCGATATTTTTGTCCCCACTGGCGGAAAAAAATCCTACTGTGTCTTTGAGAAGAGGGTGTGCAAATGGTAGGAGATAGTTAAAATGTTGTCCTTTAAGTTTCTTTAACCATAATTTTGTCATTTTTTTAAACAATATATTTTAGAATTCTTCTATGGCTTACAAATAGACCCATATGAAGGCTAACCGTAATTCAAATATCTACTCAGACTTCGAGGAAGTAAAGTTGCTTCTCTCTCTCCAATATCTTAAGAAATTCCGGCTGATCCAATGCATTTTAGCAGGAATATTTTGAAACACTTGTTTACTGTTCAATCGTAAGTTTTATTTGGATTTAAAGGGTTCGTGTTTTGTTTTGATTTGATTTTATTATTTAGTTGTGGGCTGGTATGAATTAACTGCATTTCATGAAAAATTCATCCTTGACTGTAAAAAAAACGTGAAGAAATGAAACCCCTTTCATGATTGTGTCTGCCTTTTAAAGGCGGATCAGTAATATTTCCCGGTTACTTCATCAACTCTATAGATTATTTGGAATAATTATAGTAAATTTAATAATAAATTTTTCATAAAAGATTCTGTGATGTTTAACTCTTTTCCCTTAGACCGGCGTTAGAATTAAATTTCTTGGATATTTGTCTTTTTAAATGGATTCCAGGTATACAGGAGCTTAAACCAGTCAAAATAAAATGAAATTATTCCAGAATTTTCCACTTATAATTATGTTTCAAATTGTGATCTTTGATTGAAGACGAAAAATAAATTCTACGGTGTTGTTTATTTGAAATTTTGTTTTCCAAATTTCCAGTCAATACAGATTGTATTTTCGT
Source organism: Clytia hemisphaerica (assembly GCF_902728285.1). NCBI lineage: Eukaryota > Metazoa > Cnidaria > Hydrozoa > Leptothecata > Clytiidae > Clytia > Clytia hemisphaerica. The sequence continues at coordinate 2,282,919 of NW_027103562.1, read as the reverse complement.
TGAATCTTTTTTTGAATAAATTCTAAAATTCGATACGTCAATAGTAGTGGGATATGATTTTTTTGATGATTTTATAAATATTTTTCACCCGCCCTTGTTAAAATATTCCTATTTCTGTGTATTCCGCAGGGGTTGAGCTAAATATTGATGGTGGGAAGTCTAAACTTTCCAGTCCATTACCAATATTACTCATTCCAATAAATGTTGTTTTTTTTATGAAAAGCATTTTGTATTTATTATTCCATTCTTATAATTCATTTTCACTTTTTGATTTATATCGAATTTAGTTTTCCTAAATATCCTCAGGTGGACCATATACTAACCTCTTTCTAAAAAATCATAGATTCTTCAAAATAGCTTAAAAAACATTTTCATAGCAAAATAGCATTGAAAATAAATACTTTTTAAGCTATTACATACAATTTTTTTGAGGGAAATTTTCCCAAAATTTGACAATAATTTGAAGTAAATAGTCTATTCATTTATTTACCAAAATTTGAAAAAGAATTTTATGTCGATTTGCGTTAAAAGTTCAAGTGAATTTATACTTAGTTAAAAAAGTGTATAAATTATAAATTTTAGGGGGCTGGCATCTATTTTTTGGGGGAAATTTTCCCTTAAAAATTTACACGCCCTCTTTAAAATACTGGTGTAATAGGAATCTATAAACCAAATTAATTTTTGCTTTTGCTTCCTTCCTACTCTCCTCTTTTTAAAGGACAAACAAATAATTCCCATAAGGGACAATAAGTTAGTCATTTCTTTACAAATTAGCAAACCAGGGGGTTTGGTTGCACAATATTTATAAAGGATGAAGCAAAACAGATTTTCTTCAACAATTTCAATTTTCATTTTTGTTAGTTAACACGCTTGAGAAAATTTGTTGCCATATATAGTTTGTGAAGAGGATATCCTATCTTTTACTTTTCTTATTGATTACTGAGGGCGTAAGATCTAACTTCTCACCTCACACCACTGTGCGCAAGTTTACTGAACCGAAGAAGTAGAAGAAATTATTCACACTGGGGCCAAGACCCCCTACTGGTAAGATTACCTCATATCATTCTACCATTTATTTACTATGGTTACCAAATCGATGAAAAAAAATTTCCGCTGCTGTGCGTAGTGCGCGCGATTTTTTTCTCTTGTTTGCGCGGGTGTCGATTTCATGTTTTTCCCGTTTGTTCTAAAGCTTTTTCCTGCCCTTTAAATTCATACAGGAAATTTAAATATAGTTATTTCATGTTGAACATCATAAAAATATTGTATGCTTATTATATTTTTGTATACTTTCTTATGATTACCGCGTTTTTCATTCTGCGAATTTCAAAGGAGCGCATTTCAAAATATTTTTACTTTGAGAATGCGTAATTTTGCCTTACTTTTCCTGGTATTGCTTTATGAAAAGCCGCATGCATTTAAAATTTCATCTAAACACTAGAGTAGTGATACTTTTGGTTTGGATTAACATCAATAAGTAAACACAATGTAGTAAAAAAAGTTTTACCTTTGAAGAAGAAAAATTGAATAAAAATGGTGAAAAGATACGAAAACAATTTACAAATTTGAACAGCTTTTGACAGAGATTGTATTCAGTGATTCTATGTTAGGGTGTGGCGAGGGTTAAGGCACAACCAAGGGCCTCAAGTGAGTAATTTTTTTACTGCTTCACAGCTAGCAAGAAAATCATGCCTATTGCGCACCATACGTTTATTGATACAATATTAATCAGATATTGTACATGAAGTTAAGAAAAAAGAAAATTGAAAAAGAAATTTCAGGAAATTTAACAATTTGTGTAAATTTAATACACGGTTTTCTTCCTTTGATTATTAAAGAATTCACGATTATTATATAAGAGCGTTTGTATTTCATGGTATAAAATCAGTCTGAGGGAAAAGGTCAACCAGGAAACAGCCAGTTTGGAATTTTTAATTTTTAAAAGTCAAAGATTTGCTGAAAAATGAGGTATGATTTAAATTTGATATTCTTTTTTTTCATCTTCTTGTTCTGCAGATACGGGCTTTTTAACGGAAAGGTTTTAACTCTAAAAATACATAAACAGAGGTTTTACTTTGTTTTTGGTAGGCTGGCGAATGAAACTCTTTTTCTAAAATTTTTCTAAATTCTAAGCGGGCGAATTCTTAGCAAGCGTAATGTGTTGATTCGCGTAAATATGTACTTGAGGCGGTGAACGGAACTTTTTGAACGGCGAATTGTAATTTTTTTCGTGCCTTGGACCGGCGAAATTCACCGTTCGCCGGGCCTAAATAATACCCTTGCACAAAAAAAAGTCTCCGCTAACCAAGAAACTTTGGTAGTGATAAGGATTAGCAGTATTTGTAGTATATAGGCTTGTCTCACAGCCACGATGGAACTTCTTCTCACAGTGGGGGAATTGAAATTTTATCAAAATCCCAATGAGGATGGAAATTCTATTGTTCCCAAGGTTAACAAATCCATTGGGGATGGTTTTGGAATACAATTTTTCCATTGAATTTCAAATGAAGATAAAGAAAAACTCCCAGAATTTCCCAGTAGGGCTGATATCGTGGAGTGTTTTTCCCACCTGAGACGAATTTTGATCAAATTTTCCAGTAGAGCGAGAGTTCCACCGGGTCTGTGACACAGCACTATTTTTCGTGAATTTCTATATTGCTTCTATATTTTGACCAGATAATGTTAAAGGTGGCTTCGATTGATTCTTTCCACATTATTTGAAATTGCATTCCGTTTTTCCTGGAAGTCTTGAATCGTCGGGCCTCTCATACAGGATTTTTATCCCATTAATAGATCGTACGTAAGATGTGTACGTGACTGAATGTTTGAGTAAGAATTTCAACATTTCTTCAATTCTGGGCTTAAATATTTACGAATACGGTTTTCTTTTTCGCAAATCGCGTGCTTCATACATTTGTTAATGACAAGCTTATTATAAACAACGTCTTGTTGAATTCAACACTTTGACATAGTTTCTACAAACTTATTACACCGTAAGTCGAACCTCCAAAGATTTCGCTTTTGATTTATTTAAGATCCCTCATGCTTGTCATTTTGTTTACCCGGCATCATGATTTTCAACGAAGTATAAAAAATTTAAGGTCATGCATCTTTTTCTCAGGGAATTACATCAGAGTATTTTGTTTGAAGTCAAGAATTTTGAAGATAACTTTCCGATAGATCAGTGAAAATGACCGAAAATACTTGGAAATCTTCTCATCTTTACCGACCTTGAAATTGAAAGGTATAAAGGAAGGTTAGGGAAGGCAAAGTCATTATTCGAACATGATAAAACAGTTGGCTCGTGTACAGATTTCACTCAATCTTTTACCCAGAGCCAGAGTCACTAGCATATCACTTTTTTTTTTTTTTTTACAATGCTTGTGCGAGCACTATCAGAATAAAAAATGTGAGCAAAGGGACTAAGCTCGAGTTTCAGTATTATTGCCTTGTATTGTATTGCCAAAAGGTACCTTTTTGTACAAATTAAAAGTGGTCAAATTGGCTGTTATATAAAAATTACATTGAAATCTTCTAATCTCTTTTATGCTTTTTTCTCTTCTTCAGTAACTGTGCAACAATAAACAACCAATCACAGACGTTTATCAAAGAAGAAGAGCCAATGGGAATCGCAGGAAAACTCGAAAACAAAAGCGTCCACATTCACCAAGATGGCGGATTGAGTCATGTGATACATTTCAATGATGGTACAACAACACGGACACCGAAATGTGCTCGATGTCGAAATCATGGCCTTGACCGAGAATTGAAAGGTACCCCTATTTTAGAAATTATTTTTACTGCGTCGTTTTATTTGAGCTTTTTGAATTTTCAGAGATCCAAGAAAAAATGCCTAACGCGTTTGTAATTGCAAGCTTCATTAGTTTATATAATCATAAAGACGTTAGACTTAAGACCTTGATTTTTTTGTCGATGATGAAAATTCAAAAATCACGTCTTTGAATTCATTTTGAATTCATCTTTTTAGGACATAAAGAGAAATGTGAATTCAAAGATTGCACATGCCGCTCATGCTTAGTTGTTGTTGAGCGTCAAAAGATCACGGCCGCCCGTGTGGCTCATCTACGCCAACAACGTAAAGTGGCCGCCAAACGTGGGGTCGCTATTCCCAACCATAAATACTCACATTATAACCCGTTGACGGAGGAAGAAGAGTATATCTTATCTTCACCCTTGCAAAAGAAAACCACAAGTGGAAAAATATCGCCAACCTATCACCAAGGTAAATCCCCGAATGTTCTGATATGTTGTTTGAAGATGAGATTGAGATACAGTGTTTTAGAAATGAAAAAATGTTTGATTATTTACCACTCGAAACTTGCAGTAAAATACTTATTTTGATTTTTAAAATTTTATGCTATTAAGCACTTTGTTGACATAACTATTATTTGGGTCAACATTGGCTGATTTTCAGTAGCCATTATTTTCAATGTCCATTTTCATTTTCATTTTCTCAGGTCATCATGTCACTAACCGGTATTATCACCATAAACCAACATGGACTTCTTACCAACCACCAACCCTCGCCAAAAACGGATCTCATCCTCCCTATCCTTCCCCACCACGGAGAGGAGAGTACCCACACCACCACCACCATCATCAGCCCAATGTAGACAAACCAGGTCCAATCAGATACCACCATTCTCCTGTCTATCACTATCAACCCTACCCTGTGGCAAGGTACTTTCCCTACCATCAGCCACACTACCAGCATACTTCATGTCATTCCCCACCTAGGGACTCTATGAGATCATCACCTGCATCTCTCCCTGGAAGTTACATCGTCCCTTCCCCTCCTTCCATACATGATCGAAGAGACGTCTTCAGGCCGATTGTAATCGACCCACGGCGTGACGATGCCAGCGAATCAGAAGATGATGACGTCATTGATGTAGTCATGGAAACAAGAAATAAAGATGGTCGTCATGGTAACTCTAAACAAAGAGATGACAAGAAAATAGAAGCTCTGAGAGTGATGTTTCCAGATTTAGACATGCGCTCGTTACACGATCTCTATGAGGATTTTGACCAGGATGTCCAGGCGGCTGTTGAATATATGTTATTCAAAAAGCGTAAAAACGAACAAGAGGAATTCAAACTGAACAATCAGCAGCAATCATCAATCCTCACCACAACAGATTCTAAGAGAAGTTTAATACATTCTCCAAAAACAACTACTTCATCTAACAACAAACCATATTATATTGACTCTCTAATCAGTAAATGTCAACCTAAAGACAACTCTGATACAAATATGAAAAGCAAAATATCAATTTCTTCGACTGCCTAAAATCATTTACAGTAAATAGATAATTTTTTATAATATAGAGAATATTGTATAAAAATTCTTGTTACCCTTGTAAATACTTTAAATAATACACCATTGAATTGACGAAATGGGTTCTTCCAGAAAATCTTTGTACATGGGGGGGATATGTATGGTGGGGTGAAGGATATATTGGATATTTTGTCCGGGGGCAATGGAAAATCTGCAAAATTTGCCTTGTTTTGGGGACAAACTTGCTCTGATTAGGGGTGATTTTGATTATCTTGGGGGGTCAACTGATGCTTGTCCGGGGGGTCAAAATTAACAATGTCCGGGGGTAAATGTGCAAAAAATATTATATCCTCCACCCCACATAATATATTTTTTTCTGAAAGAGCCCAATACCTGAGGGAACTAGGCTCAGTTCACTTTACCATGTAGGGTTGATTGAGATTTGTGGCATACATTTATCCTACGGTACAGTTAGAATTGAGAAGGCTCCTCTGGACTGGACTATTTTCATCAAAGCTTAAATAAATCAACCTGCTAATTCGAACTGGAACGAGAAGTCGAATTACAGAACGACTCGAATTTATGAAAAACATTGTACTAGGGTTTCCCTTAGACCTAAATCAATTCTAGAAAGATTTAGATTAACTCGAGAGTTCACGACACTTAGCATCGCCCTTTTTGTGGAAGTTCCCTCGTAGCCCTCTGCACATTGTAAATGTTTTATGGAAAATTTCTCTCTTTAAAATTTAACGTAAATATCAAACGTCATACTTGGGAATAGACCATGTTATTATATTTCTATGCCTTTCGGGAAATATAATTCGATATTTTCTGAAACTAATGCAAATAGTTATATTATTTGAATGTAAATAAAATATATAATAAATCATGACAAAAACAATAATACAAACAACGTATGATATAAAAGCTATGATCTACTTCGTTCTCAGGTGAGTTAAGGCTATTTCTCGATCTTCCCACCGCTTCCCATCATCTCGCCCATCATATTATACTTATCGAAAATTTTGTTAAGTTATTTACGAGCCTTTTTGGGCGACAGATTTGACCGAATTTCGCGATCTTTCAAGGGGTAAACTCATGCAAAGTTAAAATTGTTCTATTTTTTTATCCTTAGATGGAGCTTGAGATTTGATTTAGATTTTTTGAACCTCTTACAGGGACTTCAATTTCCTAAAAATAAGGCTGCTAAAAAACAACGCCCTTAAGGCGGCACATATCCGTACCCTTACTTGCCTTGATGACACCCCGGAATTACCTTAATTACGAATTACTTACACTGTTAGAAGCCAAACTTGAAGTGAAACGATAAACAAAAGGGGGTTTTCTTGGAAGATTACTTTCTCTTCTTTAATTTATAAATCTTGTTTAAAATTATTGATAATAATCAATAAAAACACCGCCTTGTAAATGATGCGCTTTTAACCTTTTAACTCTAAACTCAACAATTACCTATTGCCTTTTCCAATTCTTGTATATTTTTCAAATGTTCTTATAATTAATGGAATCAATGCATTGAGAAAGTTATAATCAAACATGAACCATTATAATTTTTTAGCTGTTTTGATATCCCCGTGCGTGATGTCCTAAAATTATTTGTCTTTTCGCAATAAATTTGCTGCGCATTGTCTTTTTGGAATTTTGAAATTTTAAAAATGCACGCTTTGGCTGCGGCTGCGCTCACTCCGACAAAGCTGTAAAGGCCTTTTTACACAGCAAGAGTTATTTCTATAATGAAGATGAACAAAATATCAAACTATTGGTGTAGATAGAGCTTTCATAATCGAAAACAGAATTTTGGAACAAGAACTTTGGCTGGCTGCTTTTACCATTTCTGGAGTAATGTTTACAGTTGGAAAGTTCTCGTCGGTAGGCTTCCTGTTGTTTTTGGTTCATTCTAAGCTTTTACTTACTTCAGTATACTTCAGTTTGATTTGATGATATTCATCTGTCCAGCTCGTTGAGCCCAACACGTATTATTTGATCGACAAGAGTATTTGATTCAGCCAATCTTGTTTGTCGCGACGTAGTGTGAGGTTCGTCGGGTATAGAGCACAGATATTTATCGAGTCGTTTTTTGAAGGAATCTTTTGAACAGCCAGTGATATTTCGTATGTCAGAGGGAATACTGTTGAAGAGTTTTGGACCCTGTACAGCTAAGCTCTCGCAAATAAATTTGCGAAAGCTACTTCGTTCGATTGTTCGTAGTTCGCATTTTCGACCATGACGGCTTGTAGTTGAAGACGAGACACCACCTTTTACAGTGCCATCTCCTTCAGTGTGGCTGAAATTTGGTACTATACCCTCTAGTATCGACCAAATATAAATAATTCTGTATCTCTCTCTCCTCCTTTGTAGAGAATACATTTTCAACATTTTCAATTGTTCCCAATAATCGAAAGCACTAAGGCCTTTGATTTTATTGAAGAAGTTCTTTTGTACTGATTCAATCTGTTCAATTTGGTGGATGCTGTTTGGTGACCAAAGCTGAGAACAGTAGTCGAGGTGAGGGAGAACTAAGGATTTCCACAACGTTATCATAACATCACTACTTCTATTGTTGAATGTTCTCAAAATCCAACTAGAAATGTCCTTAGCTTTTGCTATCATTTTATTGATATGATCTGTGAATGAGCAGTCACTACTCATCCACACTCCAAGATCTTTGACAGAGTTTTTGTTTTCAATTATAGTTTTGTTGTTAGTGAAATAGGTTGATAAACTTTTTGATTCAGTATCTTTACCGTATTTCAAATGTTCGAATTTACAACTATTTAGTTTCATGTTATTGTTCTCAGTCCAATCATAAACTATGTTGAGATCATGTTGCAACTTGAACGTGTCAATTATTCCTTGGATTTCTTTAAGCATTCTAGTATCGTCAGCAAAGCTTGCAAGGATTGAATACCTGATATTATCATCAATATCAGAAATCATCAGAAGAAACAAAATTGGCCCAAGTATTGTTCCTTGAGGTACTTCTGATATGACAGGGGCACTTTCGGATTTGAAACCATTTACAACAACAGATTGTTTTCTGCCTTTCAAAAACGATTCAATCCATCGCAATAGCTTTCCTTTGATCCCGAGCTGTGACAATTTGTGTAACAAAATTGCATGATCAACTTTGTCGAATGCCTTACTGAAGTCCAAATAAATTGTGTCGACATTAATACCTCTCTCAAGGTATGATAGTATTGTATCATAATGTTCAAGGAGTTGACTCAAACAAGATCTACCTTGTCGAAAGCCATGTTGGGAGTCATTAAAAATGTTATTCTCTTCTAGATAATTAACAATGTTTTTTCGCACAATCTTTTCAAAGGTTTTCATTATGTGCGAGGTTAGTGACACTGGCCGATAATTTTGGGCTTCACCTTGGTCCCCACCTTTGTAAATAGGAATAATATGACTGTCTTTGAAGAGATGTCGCTTTCCCCGTTATCAAAACACTCTCTCCAGATTTAACAAAAAGGAGTTGCTAGTTCTTGACTACAATTTTTGAGAAAGAGAGCAGAAAAACCATCAGGTCCTGGTGCTGCATCTTTGGATATTGTTCCAATCTCCTCAACAAAGTCCTCTTTCGTAAAATCAATATCAGTCAAAACAAAATCACTGTCTTTATCATTATATTTTGCGTTTTCGAGTGGTGTACTGAAGACTGATTGGTACTGTTTTTGAAGAATGTCTGCCATTTTTTTACTGTCAGACACATAATTGTTTGTTGTTTTATCTATCAAAGGACCAATTCTAGCTTTGGTCTTACTATGTCTTTTCGCATAAGAAAAGAAATATTTTGGATTTAGTTTTATTGCCTTACAAGCTTTCTTTTCTGCAGTTGTAGTACTCTTCCTGTATGAGGTTTGTAATTGTTTTTCAATACCAACAAGTAAGTTGGGTTTTGATTTTTTTAATCTGAAAACAGTTTCTTGCCGAGAGGAATCTTTTTTCTAGCTTAGAGCGCCTCCTCATTAGAATCCTCCTTTCTCTCGGAATTATTTTATTTTTGTTCGTTTTGTAAGGTTTCCTAATTGGAACAAATTTTTCTACGATTTTTTCGCATATTTTTAACAGTTTTTCAAATTTTTCTACAGATTTTAATTCATAAAATTCATTGTCCCAGTCAATTTGAGACATTTCATTTTTTACAGATTCCCAGGCAATTTCTTCGTGATAGAAATTGAATTTTTCAAATGAGTTACTTGGAATTCTGTCGTTTGTTTCAGTTACTGCTTCTATAGTTTTATGAATGTTAATATTTACAGATGAATGGTGCGTTATGCTTTTCTGCTGTTTTTTGTTTTTCACAGCAAGTCACATTTTCATTAGACTATCAGGTCTTTTTGTCAGGAGCAGGTTGATTCTGCTAGTGCCTAGTACAAGAATTTGCCAATTTTTTCTGAGTGATGTGACGTGTCGTGATGATGATAAATCCAGTCAGGGGTATATACACAGTTGTATTTTTGTTTCTATAGACCAATCCAATTCACTTTGATGTCATTACCGTCAACTGCTCTAACTTCAGTCAGCTCAGGGCCTCCTTGGGTCTTTTATAGCATAGCATTAGTTAGTTCGGATAGAATAAAAACATACCTGATCAACACAACCAAACTTTCTGTCTTGCGTTTATTCTTTCCTCCCCAACAACTTTCGTTTTTGGTTATGTATGTTTTAAAAACCAGAAGTAATGAGCCTCTCATAGCTTTATCTGGATAAATCTGCTTGAAAGCCTTCTGTCAGGTTTCATATTCCGTACGTTTTTTATCCACAAGGTGAACACGACCCTGGACACCGCTGTACATTGCGCGGTGGAGTCCGGTGGGTGTACGGTGGGTGGAGCCTAACCTATTTTTACCACCGTTCATGTCCCACCGTACACGAAAAATACCGCCGTACATTGTACGGTGGGAAGTGCGTGTACATCCATGCGTACATTCACCGGACAATCGTATGGTGGCAATTCTGTGTACGGTGGGATTCTGTACGGTGGTGTTGTACGGTGTTTTCGATCTAACCTTAAATACCACCGTACACCCACCGGACGCCCACCGGACTCCGCCGCACAATGTATGGCGGTGTCCGCACAATGTACGGCGGTGTCCAGGGTCGTAGGTGAACTGGTTTCCCTGATTTCCCAATAATTAAAAATTGGAATTATATAATCTACATTAGATAGGAAACAAATATTAAAATAAATTTGATTCTTTTTTGTTCGTATTTCTAAATTTCACGATAAAAAGAACTATTTACAAATTATTTTCTTTAACAGGCGTTGAATCGACATTGACATATTTAATGATGTCATAATCAATGCCATGCATATTTTGTCAGCGTTGTGCATATTTTGTCAACATTCTTTTCATTGGATGAATACCACTAAAATATCCTGTGAGTGGTCCTAAATCTGACAGGCTTGCCTAATTCCGATGGGGTCTTTCAAAGATACAAACTAAAATAAAAACAAACCTTTCACTGTGACGCAACGAAAATACCAAAGTGTCAACTAAACTGAGAGATTTGATAGTACACGATTAAATCAAATAACATTTATTAACGTTTTAAACATGAACAACGGATTCAGAAAAAAAGGTAATTACTATAAAGAGGTAAGTAATTATTTTTACAACTCTCACTTTTTTTATCACATTGATTGACATCTTGTGACATAAAATAGTCATCTTGTTAGATGTTTTGTTTTGAGAGTTCTTGCAATAGTTTACTGTTCAACTTTGGGAGGGAATGTTGTAAACATAGAATTTTTTTATCATAACAGTTATTTGGGGGGTCGGCATTAGGCAGGGCTGTCGGATTTAGGACCACTCACGATACAAGATAAGTAAACATAAATTTATCGCCCGCAAGCACGACTTAGCTAAGTGCACCTCTCTTTTTCATTATCTAAGAATTGAAGCAGGCAAAGATTACTGCGCAGGCTGATAGCAGACAAAGGTTATTTGAAGATATTTTCAGTTATAATCCAAGGTAGAATAAACTAAACATAGAAAGGGGGTATTTTTTAGTGCTCTATGCGATAATCGGTATTTTTTTTGAATTCTATGTTTAGATTTTTCCCCGCCCTGTTGCTAAGACCTTTGCTTGAAATCAAAAGTGAAACCAAAATAATTTAGCACACACTGCCGTTCGCGTAATATTGATAAAGTGAAAGGAGGTCCTGACTGAACTTGGGACACCTTGCTTGGGACTATACGAGACTATCTGACAAAACATGGGGCGGAAATTTGGCCACCATTTTACCGAACCTCCAAAGTCATTTGATTTGAGTTAATGAATGGCGTATTAAAAAAATACACAATTTCTCTTTTGCACCGATGCCAAGTAGGCTTTTAAATTTAAATATGAAGAAAATCCGTAGTGGGGAACACACAACAATCGAATGGCTGGAACAAAGAAGACCTGTAAGTATGATTGATAAACTTGGTGGAGTATCAAAACAAATTTGTTGTCAAAGAGATTTAACAGTAAGTGAAAATACAGGCCATATATCAAACAGTCCCATGTTTCGCCCGACCAATCATCCCAAGTTAGAGCAGTTGACGACTATATGTTTTGGTTTGTCTTGTTTAGTTTGAAATTTTAATAAACAGGGGGGCCTAATCTATCATATATGCAAAGTTGTATGGACTGAGTCAGTCAGATGCACTCACAATGAAGGTGGAAAGAAAATGCTGGCGCTCCACGGGCGCCAACCTCAATAGAGTTTAAAACATATTTATAAATATATTTATTATTACTTTTTAACTCTGAGGAAAGATATTATTATTATTATAATTGCCGGGGTGTTTGGAAATAATTGTACTTCATAAAACCAAAAACTAAGGTAAATATAGGCTAAAGTCAGGCTATTTAGAGCAAAATAAAAAAATCCTAATAAGATGTTGGCGAACGCGACAGTCTTTTCAATGACAATAACAACAATAAAACATATATATTACTTTCCCTAAGCCAATAAAAACATGATAAATTATCTTGTCTTTAGGTAACTGCTGTGGAGTTATTCAAAAGACCGTCACATTCACCAAAGCAACTATGATGTCCGGCAGGTTGGAAAATTTTTGACAAAAAATTAACAAGCGTGGCCAGGGGAGGGGCATTTATCTGCTGGAGCCTATTCATGTCTGTATGTCACCTCAAAACTTTGTGGCAGGCTGGAGATTTCAAAATTGATCTGATTTGATTGAAATTTAGCTCACTTGTTCTTTGGTTGAATATTTATTATAGAGTTTTTTGCCAGAACAAGGCTTTGGGGCAGGGTGGAGACCTCAAAAATGGTTGGATTTTGCTGAAATTTCTAAAACAATTTTGGGGGCGAATTCCAGCCAAAAAATGGCTAAAAAAAGGGTTTTTTTGGACTGAAGCATATTTTCACAAAAAAGAGTTTCGCCTCAAAAATTAATCTTTGTTTATAAGAATCACTACAGTATATATAAGCTTAGATCACTGTTCCTAACCAAATTACTCAACCCTCCCTTAATACCACCCAATGGGCATAAGGGACAATCAATGATGAAACAAACCACAAAATTTAATAACTACCTTTATGTGTTAAATGCATAACCAGGTAGGTTCATAAAAGTATCGCTTGTTTAACATTAGGTTGACATGGATAGTACCTTTCAGTTATTTCTGATGGTTTAGAAGAAGAAAGATTTAATTTTTAAGGTGTTTTTTTCTTCAGTGTTTTAAAAAAGAAATCTTTTTGGCCCTAAAATTCAATTGAATTAACCCAATTTTGCAAATCCTGGCAAAAGTTTTCAAAATTTAAAAAAGAATTCTCGCGACTAAAGTAAAAAAAGGCTCTTAGCCCAATTTTTGGAAATTTTTTCAAATATCAAAAAATTGATTTCCAAAAATCAGGAAATCAGGGGAAACTTTTTTTGAGAAAATTGGAAAATCTGGAAATTTTTTGGAATACCACCCAAGGGTAAAATGCATGAGAAGTTCAAAATTGCATTAAACGAAGTGGAAATAAGTCTTGTAACTTTTGCTCTGCGTGATGTAAATACTTGTAACACACATTTACTTTGTAACTATGCTTTCATGTTTAGTTGTTGTGATGAACATTGAGTTTAGTTAAGGGCCACAAAATTTAGCATTTTCGCCTTCAAAAACCTGGCTAGTCTGAAAGCCAGAATTCAGTCAACAGGTTTTTGCAGCCTAGTTTCAAAGCTAATGATTGTCTGGTAAGCAAGCGCTAAATAGTCACTTAATTTATCTGTATAAGGAGAGAAACTATTGGCCAATAATATGGGGGACTTTAGTTAAAACATGAAAACCAATTTAAAAGGAGGTAGTGAGAAGATGGCACCATTTTTCTCAACATTTGTTTGGATAAAACAGAGCAAAGAGGGAGAAACTATATTTTTAAAAGTCAATCGAATTGGCTATACAAAAACTCAAAATATTAGAAAAGTATTCTGGGAAATCTTTTTTATTAAAATTAATAGTACAGTTTTTACTTTTTTTTCTAAATTTAAATTTTTTTAAATGTTCCTTTTGTAATATTCTTTTAAAGAGCACCCCATGTTCGTCTGGACAACCTTTTTCTATTTAAGATTTTTGTTTAATTTTGTTTGAATTTATTAAATGTTTTTTTATCTTTTGTGATAAAAATATCTAAATGTTTTTTTATCTTTTGTGATAAAAATATCTAAATGTTTTTTTATCTTTTGTGATAAAAATATCATTTTCGTGTTTTTGTGTTTGTGTTTATGGAAAGCTGAACAAACTATTAATTTGAACCAATTTAACGATTTTCATTTGAAAGCCTTTGAAAGACTATTATACTTTCTTATTAAAATCTCACCAACAACAACCTCAAGAAGTTTTGTTTATTCTGATTATTAAAAAGTCTTAAAGTATTATTTTGTAATCCCAAGAGTGAGTGTAAAACAAAAACCATGAGCTATTGTAGTTGATATGAATTTAGCTTTTTTCATTTTTATTTGTCTGATACTTGATGGGCTCGCAGAATTCAACTTCTATAAAATTGTGGGAATGGAAATCTTTGTATCTGTGAATGAAATTTTTTAAGTTTTCAAGTTCTTTAACTTCTTTGCTAATTGAAATTGTCTGTTGTCTTCACACTGGATCTTTTTTGTTGTTTTTTTCAATTCCTGTTTTTAAGTTGAATTCGCTGCTCTGTCAAGGTTGAATTCCATTTTGACATTTTTCGAATGAATTCCAATATAATTCTTTCATAAATAAAGTTTGCTTTTAGATAGTGAGGTCTGTTAGCACAAAAATACTTCAGATGGTGATTAAAGCATGAAATTTGGCACAGAATGATCCTTAGAGGGTCTAAAACTTAATTTTAAACAGTAACACCAAATTTTGCCACCTGGCCACCTGCCAGATGACGTCATCAGGTGGCTTAGCAAAAATTTATTTTTTTGAAGATATTTAAAATCTGATGGTATCAGCGGAAAGAACATGAAATGCTGATGAAAATCGAGGTATAAAACATGCCTTCAAAATCTTCCTATCAAAAGTTATGAAGGTTTAAAGTTTTGTGATGACGTCATCATAAGCCTTTCCAGGCAAAACCTAAAATCCCGTAATAACGGAAATATTTGACCAAATTTAGTGTTTTATACATGAATCCATGTCAAAATTTGAGGTTCCATCTGATGCTTGGGTCTAAACAACATAGGAAGGCTCAAAACATCCAAAAAAATTAGTTGGTTGTACACTGTGCTCCTGAAGAAAGAACGCTGCGTTGATTTGCCTTGTAAAAGCTCAAAATCTAAACTTTAGTATTCTGTAGGATTTAAAGCTTTTAATTCAATTTGAACATCAGGTTCGGAAAAAGCAATGAATTTTGATATGAATTCATGTATAAAACATGAAATTTGGTCAATTTGTACCAAAATTACGAGGTTTTTAAGTTTTGCCTGGAAAGGCTTATGATGACGTCATCAAAAAACTTTCAACCTCCATAACTTTTGATAGGAAGATTTTCAAGGCATGTTTTGTACCTCAATTTTTATCAGCATTTCATGCTCTTTCCGCTGGAACCATCAGATTTTGAATATTTTCAAAAAAATATTTTTTTTGCCCAGCCACCTGATGACGTCATCTGGCAGGTGGCCAGGTGGCAAAATTTGGTGTTACTATTTAAAATTAAGTTTAAGACCCTCTAAGGATCATCTGTGCCAAATTTCATGCTTTAATCACCATCTGAAGTATTTTTACGTTTTTATGTGCTAACAGACCTCACTAAGACAGTATGAAAGGTTTTTGACAAAACGAAACGAAATTGATAGTTTCCATGGTTCTAAAACTTAAAATAGGTTTTTTTTGCTGAAACTATGTAAATGTTACATCATATTAAACCAATGTTTTGTCAACATGTGAACTCTTATTTGTATTTCAATTTTTGAAGCAAACAATATTTGGAAATCTAGTTTTCACAAGTTTTCAGGTGGTATCTAACCTTAAGTGGTGTAAAAGGTTTTTTCTTAGGAGTTTTCTTTGGATTTCTTATTGGGTAACCTTGTCACTTTGTGCTTGTCATACGTGGAGTTTTCGAATTCCTCTAATTGAAATGAAAAAGTTTCTCGTTTGATTTTTAAATGGACACGATCTTTTTTATCATCGAGTAAAATTGCAAACAAATTAGAAATCATTAAAGATTATTATTTAAAAAACTTTTCTTTTTCAGTCTCAAAAAAAAATCAATATTTATTTTTGCTTTTTTCTGAATTTCATCGACAGCAGAGGTTTTTTGAAAACGATGTTTTTCGATAATTATTATTGCAATTAGTAAAACAGGCAAAGCTGAGAAGGTGTTAACTTCAGCTCATACTTAGTTATCAATGAAATTTAATTCTATTTTTCAACTTTTCAGAGTAGAAAATCTCAAGAATAAAAAAAAATCATAAATATTTAAAAATTCAAGAGAAGGAAACAGAAATCCAACAAAAGTAACAATGTCGTTAATAACATAATATGGCGACCGGTTTCCTTTACGGCTCACACGGTAACAATACTCGAGGAAAATCTAAAAAGAAAACGTTAAAGGACTACAATCTTTACTTGAAAGAGACCAGCAGCCAATCAGAAGATAATGTTGAAACAGAGAGTTTAATCAGTTTACGAGAGGAGACCTCTGATCTCAGTTTTAGTGGTCACAATAAATTTGAAGATTCTCATGTCGATGGTTATTTTCGACCACAGTTGAGATTAAAATCGCCCACTAGACAATATCCTTCAATTGTGGGAGACGAGGAGAGAGAGAACGGTAAGTGTGAAAAAATTGTTGAAGCAGATGGCTTTTCGACGTCGAGTTATTCCATTGGGGGAGAAAAAGTAGTACTAAAGTATGTTAATAAAAAAAAGCAACTCAATTAACCAACTATCAAACCAGTAGTCTTTATCATTTTGTTTCAGATGAAATGAGAGAGAGGAGAAGAGACATCGAGGATGATCATAATGTTATTGACGGGGAAGATTCTCAGACGCAGATGTTTTCTTCTACTGATTCGACAACAAAGATCATCATCAAAGAAACAAAAAGAAGAGGGATAAAAGAAGAACAAAAGGAAAGTGTAGATGGGGGATTATTATTGAAAAAGAAGAAGAATAGAAATGAAGAATCAGAATCAGAAGAAGAAGATGCTGATGAGAAAGAAAGAAACGAAGATGTGTTATTTTTCTCTTCTTGGTCTCCTTCTTCTTCTTCTTGTTCAACTTCAAAAACGACATTCACTACTAATAAACACAAAGAAGCAAAACGAACAGTAAGGAATAATACAAACAAACGTTACCGAACAATAACAAAGAATCAGAAAAAGAAGAGTGAGCTTCTGTTAAAAAATAATCATCAAACTGAAGAAGAAGAAGAAAAAAAAGACGTTCTCCTTCAACAACGACGACAACGAAAAGGAGAAAAAGAAGAAACAGGAGACTATTTAATTCAAACTAATAATATCAGTAATGGTAAAAATAGTTTACAATCTTCTAGTAATCGTAAAAACATATCATCGACTGTTTTGACTCGTCATCATCAAAAACCACAACAAACTTCTTCAAAGTTAAACAACAGTCGTTCTCACCAAAAAGAATATTCTATATTTTCATTGAGTAGTCATAATAACAAACGAAAACGTAAAAGTTTTGGTGGATTTCGAAGGAAAAGTATGGAGGAAGGAGCAGCTACATCATCTAACGAAGAAGAAAATACAATCATGTCTCCTCAACAACAGACAATACGTGCTGACCAATTCAACAAAATATGCCCATCACCTTTTGATGACGTACCCGGCTTCCGTCGCTCGAACACGATGCAACACCGAAAATCTAAAAGAGATAGTCTGAACTCTAATTCAACAGCAGCTGTAGGTAGAATGTCAAAATCTTTTAGTTTTGATTTATCCTCGTCGTCGAAAGTGCCAGGACCGGTGGCTTTAGGTCGTGATAAATGGATCCAGTTTGAGGAGGATCGAGGTGAAGAAAATATTTTTCAAGAGGAAGAGCATCAAATAAGTCCGGTATCTATCCAATCACCACAGAAAATAGACTTTGAATTTTTCCCAGAATTGACTAGCGAAACTGATCAAATGATTTTAGATTCTAATGTCGCCGAGAAAGATGTTGATTCTGAAAACGAAGTGGATAAACTTAAAGAACAATCTACGGGAATCGCTACCAGAAGTGTTGAAAACCTTTTAGAAACAGTCAACAAAACTGTGACTTTACTCAAAGGTTCTATAACTAATCGAGAAATATCTGACCCTGACGAACGTAAAGAGTTTGTTAACACTGATACTCCAGACGATTTGTCATCAATGATATCTGACGAAATTATCAGTCTTGAATTTGACACCGACGAGGAGAAATTTCGTGATACCCCCGTCAAGCAATTCCCAGACGTTTCTTTATTTCAAGTGTCAGTTGTTGGTACGAATCGAGATAACTTGAGAATCGAACGCAAAAATAGTGATGATCACGTGACAAAGGATAACGGTAGTAATGATGTTTTGGATGAATATCCTCCAACCACTCAACGTAATAGTTGGAAATTATGGTACCGTTATCCGGATAAGAAAATGAAGATGGGACGACGTCGTAAATGGACACCCGTCATTGCTCACGTTGAGAATAATTTTCTCAAATTGAATAGTCTGAACGGTTGTACGCCGGAAATTAAGCGAGAGTATCCCTTACATCCATTCTGCAGTTTCACGGCGCCTACAATGCATAAAGGAAATAAAGACGGAAAAGTACACTCTGTTAAATTACAATACGTCAAATATAAAGAAATAAGGCGTGTAAAACCAAGACTGGGTGTTGAGCACGTCCCTGTTTTTACACCGGTTGTTAAACTATCGTGCCGTGACGTGATTGCGTTACGTGATTTCATTAATCGTATTGAATCTGTGATCCGGCAGATACCAACGTACCGTGATAAAGACATTTCTTACGAACGTGAGGAAATTTTTATAGATAGCGAAGACGATTGTTCATACTTAGTGTCTGGGAGTGACGGTGTTGTCATAAAATATAATATAACCGTTCAACTGAAACTTAGATGTTTTATATCTGGAAATCCAGAGTTGAAGTTGTTCCTAAATGACGTCAACAACCAAGATATTTTATCGCGAACTAAGGAGGCATTGTCGAAAGAGAATAAACGAACCAATAATTGGATTGTACCAGAAAATTACGAATTTAACCCTTGTATTGATGTGAAAAAATCGCAGGACGAAGGAGGCGTGGTTTTCACTCCACCTGATGGATGCAGTTTTGAGCTTTTACGTTTTCGGTTAAGGAAGCGAAACCCCCTTCCTATTACCGTTAAATCCAGTCTGGAAGTGTTAGCTTTAAAGTCGGTCCATTTGAAGGCAGAGGTTCGAGTTAACGGCGACGGTAAAAGTATCCGGCATAAACGGAATAATGTTATTTTGTATATACCAGTACCATCATCTTGGAGTAAACTGTTCTTAAAATCAAGACTTGTGGGTCGAATTGCCAAATATTTGAGTGTAAAATCATCTTTAAAATCTCAACGTGTGTCTAGAGCTTCTAACGCACGTGCTTCTTTCGAGATAAGTACAGGGTGTGCAAGGTACGAACCAGCTTACGGTGCTATTATATGGGAGTTGGGTAACTTGCCGATTATACGTGATGGTCTACCGGCAGACGCGACTCATACTTTTCAATGTACTATCGAACTTCCTTTCCCGCTACATATAAGAGATGATTTTCAACCGTATTCTTATTTAGAATTTAACATCAAACAACAGATGGGATCGAACGTTTCAGTTGAAGAGGTTTTACTTTCTGATGGGCGTGTCCCTGAAAAATGGGTGTGTTATCGTTCGAATTTCACTTACAGAATTGAAATGCTTATTTTGGAGGATGGAAAAGAAAGGACGTAATTTTAAAATGTTGGTTGGACTAAATCTCTTTGTTTGCTTTCTTTTCGGTACTAAACCGACGGTTAAGTTTTGTTTTGAGAATTCTCTTTCTTAAAACAGCTGGAAATTTTCATTTCTTCAATGGGTTATTTTTTCGTTAGCATACACATAACAAATTCCCAATTTTTTGACTATTTTCAGCCAGAGTTTCAACTTATTGAAAAACCCTAACTTTTCTGTTATTTGTTTCTGTTTTTATGTTTTTGTTTTGAAGTAGATTATTCTTATTTATTGCTATGACTTTTAGAATGGTACATCCGAAAAGCCTTTTTTATCAGCTGAAGAGGTCTTTACCCAAACATTTAGTAAAATCAAAATCAGTCCCTTCATTTATATGAATTGTGTAAAAGAGACAAAGTGCAATTGCAATTTTGAAGTTTTATAAAATTCGTTATAAATTTTATTTGGTCCGTTTTGGGTATAATAAACATTCCTAGCTTTTATCCGAACTCAAAATCGATTTCTTTGATTACAGGGAATGACTAAAGGCTTGTTTTGAGTTATCAAGAACCCAAATATATATTATGGAGAGAGTTTTATTAAAAAAAGAGATCTAATATATTATTTCAAAAAGTCTAGAAATATATAGAGAGAGTTCCAACAGAGACATATTTATTCTTGTCGGCGTACAAGACGATATTATATTTACATTTTTATTATAGTTATATCGTACATTTTATTTATCTAAGGATATTGATCCGGTTGAGAGTTTTTTCCCTTGAAATCGCGTTTTACTTTCGATTTTTCATACTGCTGAAGACTGAAAACAAGATAAATTATTTTCAACAGAATTCTTTCTGTGTTATAAAACATTAAATTTCCCTTGTTTTTTTTACGAACAGAGAAAGTATGGTTAAGCGAGACTGGGTTAATTTCTCGTTGTACAGTCAGATCGACGGCCAAAAATGTCGGTGTTCGGTCTGTAAAATAAAGAATAAACTTTTCAAAATGAACTGTGTTTTAGAAAAAATCTAAGGTAAAAGGTGAATCAAATTTTGGCCAATTCTTTTTTTTTATCGATATGTTAATTTTTAAAAAGTGAAAATTTCAGTTCTGTTATTTTATAGCTACTTTTTTTACGTGCTAAACGTTCAAAATATAATGGTTGCCTATTGGCTAAACTGGGAAATCTTTCCTAATTGATTCCTCGAAATCCTTTCCGCTGCTTTTATCGGTACCAGTAAGAATATAGTATTGTTACGCACAAAGACGTAGACCACTTAAAGCGACTTCGTAACTGTCTATCTTACTAAGTGAAGCCTTAGCCATGGTAATTTTTCCGTTGTTAGATGGCAGTCAGTGAGCAAAGTTTTCCCGGTAATATAGGTTACCTGATATCTAATGTATTGAATATTTATTTTGTAAAAATCTCTTTTTTATGTTTTGATGAAGAGGAAATATTAAAAGTATTCACTCGCATTTCCTGTTCGAAATCCCTTCAGAGTGGTAGCATCAAAGGGGGGGGGAGCTGAGGTTGAGAAATATAGGGTGCAGACCTGACTTTTTAGTCCTGACCCTTTGAGAAAAGTTAGCTTGAGGAGACTATTTTGAAATTTATTTTGATAAAATGGTGATAAAGCAGGATAAAGATGAGTGTTTTTTTCTCAAACAAAAAATGACGTTGAAATATATCGATGACAATACTTGGCAATGATTTCATGTAATTAATACCTTTAATAATGCCTTCTTTTTTACCACGGACTCTAAACCCTGCCTCAAAACCATTTTTAGAAATATACAAATAACATTTGAGTTATTTTCAAGCGAAGAATCGTATCAGATTTTTTAAATCTTTATGAAGAAAATTTCATCTGCTTAAAAAATTTCAAAATTATCTTTTAAAGATTTTCCAATATTTTGTTTCAGTCTTTAGAGTAAAAATACAAATCGATAACAGAATGAAATGAAATTTTTGCAGCTTCTACCATTGTAACCTACAATAATGGTCGGGGTATCAACATTGAAGAAAGTTGCAATTTATGGTGGTGTATTTACTGTTGCTTCCTGTTCATTCTTCTACTACAAAATACAAAGTAAGTTTATTTCAATACATTTTGCTTGATGATGCTTGGTTTCGTACTTAGTCTCCTTTATATCCTGCATTAGTAAGATTCTAGCAATTTCATTGGTCAAAAGACATCACGTGGAGGTGGGTTATATACTGTGTCTATCTTCCTCGCATTCGATTGAAAAAAAGAAGACATTGCATATTGACGAATGCTCTTTCGAATGTTTTGTTTTGAAAAGACAGAAAACTCGGCAAGCCTCACCAATACGGTTTTCGATGACCCTGTATATCCCGTATCCCATCTCGAGAAGACTGTGTAACTAATATTATTCTCAACTTCAGGGGCAGGCTGGAGACTTCAAAAATGATCGGGTTTGGCTGAAATTTGGCACACTTGTTCCTTGGGTGAATATCTGGGGGTGTTTTTTTTCATTTTTTGAAAATTTTCATTTTTAAGGGCGTGGTCACAAGTTTTCGCCAAAACGAGGCTAAAACTTTGGGCCCGGGGGGGGCACTGGGTTTGCGGACTGACGGTATGTGCGGGCCAAAAATTGGCTTTTAAAATTGCACCCTTACAGTGCAGCAAAAATCAGTGAAAATCATACCCTTAGAGTGCATTTTCCCCCAAATTTTCGATCCCTTTCGTGCAAAAAATGGTCAAAATTCTAGCATTTTTGGTCAAAATATCTAGATTTTTCAAGAATTTTCTGAAATTTCTACCCTTACAGTGCATCTCTAGTTTTTCCGACCCTTACAGTGCATTTGAGGTGCCTTGAAAAAGACACCCTTAGTGCCCGCACATACCCGTCAGTCATTTTGCTTGGCTGCCCCCCCCCCGGGACTTTGGGGCATGATGAAGACTTCAAAAATAGTCGGATTTGGTTGAAATTTATCACACTTGTTCCTTGGGTGAATATCTGGGGGTCTTTTTTTCATTTTTTGAAAATTTTCATTTTTAAGGGCGTGGTCACGAGTTTTCGCCAAAACGAGGCTAAAACTTTTAGGCAGGCTGTAGACGATGCTATCGTCCGTATAATATGTTATTATGATATAACATAGTTTGTATATTATAAAACGTAATATGTTTCGCGGCGGATAGAGTCTGTGTTTACGGACGATATCAATTTGGCGCTTTTCTTGATTTCATCTTTGCCCTTACCGACCTTGGAGAAGGGTCGGTGATTTTTGCGGAAAATCCCTGCAGATTTATAGACGAACTTGGTAGAGAAAACCAAAACAACACAAAATCGAAGGGAAGGATGCAAGTAGGGAGTGAACAAAAAATGGTTGTTTTCTTTGAGCATGATGGTTCTGGGTCTGGTGAAGAAGAATGCTCTTGAAGGATAATTTGGAGGCTGAAGACCTTACATAAATGCATTTGCTGTTTCTTTAGCTTTTTTGACAATATTAGTTAGAAGGGATTGTTTTCCTCAAGGCCCACAAACAAATTCTAACTTTGATTTTTTGGAAATTTTATTCAACTTGATGCCTGACACCTGAAGCTTGAAGTAGCATCTAAAGGTAAGGTTTACATTCACTGCATTTTGTAGTTTCTTTTATGTTAGCAGGAATCAGTGTCAGTTGAGACTGAAATATTGACTTTTTCCCAGTTCTGTCAAGTATGATTTTGTGCACGTCAAAAATCTTCAATCTCTGTAAAGTTTCTTCTAAGAAAGAAGGCCTAAATTTTAATAGATTCTACTTTCTGTTTATTTTTTTGTTGGGCTTGATTGAGTTTAAAGTTAGCTATCTTTTATATTTTTTGATAGTCAATTTTTCAGCTTGGCACTTGAGTGACATATTTCAATAACCAATGCATTTCTACAAAATTCAATCAACACCTTTCACGATATCAGACCGACACCCTCTACCGTGTCTAAACAACACTTTCTGCGATATCTAAATAACACTTTCCACGGCGGCTGATCAACACTTTCCATTATGACTGAAGAAAACCCTCCACGATATCTGAACAACAATTTCCACAACAGATCTGAACAACGACACCTTCTATGATACAAAAGCAGTACTCAAGCATCTTGAAAGATCTGAACAAAAAGTTTCTTTTTGACTATATTTTTAGCGCAGCTGGGGCAGCAGCTGGTTCATTCAAAAACAGCTTTTTTAAGCCTCAGGTCTATTGAAAATTTGAACCATAAATTTTTTTAGGACACATTTCTGACATTTCTACGATGTTAAAAATATTGTATCGAAAGGAGTCTTTTTTCACTTCAAATCTCCACATTCTTCTGGAGAAATGCAAAATTATCTGCTACCCAATCAGACCATACACAGAATGCAATTTGATATAAAAATTTCCCTTCACTTTTTTAGGGTAATTCAAGATGAAACGCTGCAATCTTTTAATAATTTACGGTGAAATTTCCGCTAATCATCAAGTAATTATTGAAAGATTACAGTTTTTCACCGCCAATTCATCTATAGTCAAGGTAATTGTTTTTTTCTTGTGAAACAGTTTGCAAATTTCATCTAAAAATTTACAACTATAAATCGTGCGAAAACACAAATTTGGTTTGAATCTTGTAAAAAACTAAAAAGTTTATCACAATTCCTGAACCAATGATCAAAATTACTTTAAATTTGGAATGTAGGGTCACTGTGACGATTGAAATGTATTTGTAAAAAAAAATTCCCCAAAAAATCTGTGGTTCAAATTTTCAATTTTAGACCTAAGGCCGAGAAGGCATTTGACTGCAAACCGAATGCTTTGCAAAAAATAACTTGTCAAAATAAATTTCTTTACTCAAATATCCTTTTAAATGATCCAAGTGGCATACCCATAAAATAACACGTAAAAATGAATTGATTTATTCAAAATTGAAAAAAAATAAGATAGAAATTTCATACAACATTGATTTTTGCATGACAAAAATAAATATTGAATACAATGTCCTTATATAATGCCCATCTTGAATATAGTAGGGCAGAAAAGCAACTATTACTAACATATAGCAGTCAATAAGAAGATAACTAAATAAAATTCTTTTCTTAATGACTACCTTGCTAGGAATGGTTGCTACTTTGTCCACAATAGCGCTCTGCAACACATACGTCATAATTAATACTTTTCACTTTTTTTGACATTTGTACAAGTTGCAATCCCACAATTCAACGCAGCTCAATTAAAGATACGTGCAAGCTGTTATATATCGAGAGTAGTGATTATATCAAAAATAAAATCTATTTTTAGGTTCAGCGCGGTGCCTTATTGAAGTTGGTGTCAACATCATTGGAAATGTTTATTATATATACTTTTCTAAAAGTAAAAAATTTTAACACGCTACTTGTATAATTTTTCATTATTTTGAAACTACCTAGATTATTTATTTTGAAACTTTTATATTTTTAATAATTATCAAAATTATAATCAGTATATGACAACTTCGCACAGGAAAAAAATCAATGAAATTCACCTTGGCTTTTTAGTGAATTCACAGTGAAAAGCTGCAATCTGACAACAATTCACGGTGAAATTTACCTTTTCATCGTGAATTATTAATTGCAGCTTTTCACCGCGAATCCACTAAAAAGTCATGCAATGATTTACATTGAATTTTTTCTGTGTTGGACTTGAAAAGTTTTGAAAGACCATAAGGTGGGACCAATTTGATATGTTGTTTTACGGCCCCGACCGCACTTAAAATTTAAAAGATCAAAATCAATGCTGATCATTCACACAGGAAAAATCTAAAAAAGTATATACCTTGATTTTCGGGTGAACTCACATATAATTCACTTTAAAAAGTTGCAATTGTGAAAATGAAATCTGGTAAATTCACCCAAAATATCATGGTGATTCAAAAAAAATTTGCTATGTGTGACTAGTAGTATAGTGACTAGTAGACTACAGCTTTATTCAAAATTTTAAAAGCTTTCTCAAGTTTTTCAATAAAACTGCAATTCACCAATAATCTTTAATTTCACAAGTTTGGTATAATTACTGATTTTTGCTGTGTATAGACTGCAGATGTTTTCACGGGTATAATCATTTACAATATCATTTTTTATATATGAGTATGATTCATTCTTTTTTTTGCAAACCACACTGATCCTCTTTTTTCGTTAGCTCGCGGCCTGTAAGAAAATGACAAATTAAAAAAATTTTGATAAAGAAAAATAATGCATCACACGTACACTTGTAAAACTTGTAAAAAAGCTGTGATTGAAAAATGCGGCTCTAATAAAATTTTCCAATGAGCAATCAGACAAAATAATCTGCATACACTGGAGAGTGTTACAAAAAGATTAGTCTTTCAAAATAAAAGAGCCGTACTGCTTACCTCTTCTCTCTTTTATTCTTGAAAAAATATATATGATACTTGCTTGAATCTGAGTTCTGCTTGTTAAAAATAAATTCAAAACAAACCATTTACATAAAACACCTTGTTGCAAAGAAGTTACAAACTAAAGTACTAACTAATAGGAGGCTAAGAGACTAAAATGCCAACGAATTGCATAAAACATTTCCACACATTTAGATCAACTTTCTGTCGCCCTGTTTTGGTATCAAATTCCAGTCGGGTCAATTTGTATTCACAGCAAGAACTGCCCCGGGATTTACCAGTCAGACCCGACTGTTTGTTTACATTTGTTCGAACCGGGCCGGCCGATCACACCCCTAACCAAAATCCAAAATTTCCGCTTTTCGACCAAATTGATATAGTCTAAGACAACGGCCTCTCCCGTAAAAAAATTCCCCTCTTCACGTTTGTTCTTTTTTTAGATGAAACTCGTCTTAGACTATAGCATAGTCTAGGCAGGCTGGAGACTTCAAGGGCGAATCCCTGTGGGTGGTTTTCATTATTTTATAATTTCCATTTTAAGGGGGTGGTCATGAGTTTTTAGTTGAAATTGGTTACAATCTTACAATTGGGCCTACGAATGATTTAAAAACACTAAAGTTGATCCCAGTGCGGTTAGCACGTTCGACAGTTTCTCTAAACGTCCCGTTTATAAATAAGATGTGAATAATTACTTTTTACTCAATTTTCAAAGCAGTCGGAATTCACACTCCCTTGACATAGGTTCTAATTATAACAAAATCATAACGGCCAAGGACTGCTACTAGCCTATATTTATTCCCCTGGACCAATCTTTGATCGGTGTTTGTTAGAAGCTCGGTACCGTGAAATAGTAGTATTACTCGATGTAGGTCAAATTTATGGTGCTGTCCCTTACAAAAATTCTGGCTGGATAGTGGGATTTTGCCTAAATTTGGCGCACTTGTTCTATGGGTAAATAAATATCTGCGGTTATTTTTTCTTTCTTTGTAAAAATTGATTTAAAAAAAATTTAATTTAGCGAGTTTATGTATTCGAGATCAATCGAGGGGACGGTAAAAAGCAAAGTTGACATGTCTCCAAAATCACCGTTCACTTTGCTCGACGACGGTAAAACCACCAAAATACCGTCGTCTGTTTAGGTGAGCAAAGGTGATATAGAGTCGTACATCAACTATCGACTTTATTATGTATCGATTTCACTTACCATCGCCCTCGACATCCTCCGATACATAAACTCGGTTTTATCTCCAAAACTAAGGAAATAACTTTGGAGAAGCCTGGGGTCTTCAAAAATGGTAGGATTTTGCAGAAATTTTGCACTTGTTCCATTGGTGAAAACTTCCGAAGTATTGATCCTTGCTTCAATCAAACCTTCAAATTGTTGGAATACTGAAATAAAACTTCTAAAAACTCCGATCAGAGTATATCATGGTTTAAAGGGGATGGAAGGTTTTCACATAATCCTTAAAGTTATTCTTCTGCTCTCTTTTTTAGGTCGTTTTGCATCTGGTGACTATTATCGTTTGTCCATTGAAGCATTACGTAACGATTCTCGATTAGCCAATGGGCTTGGACCACCTGTTCGCTCTTTGTTCTTGAACCTTGGGGATAGTAATAATCGATTATCGCCCACAGAAGCACATGTAAGAAAATAGGGGTATTATTGTTATTAAAGGGGTCGCCAATTTTCTTACAAGTTTATCTGGTTAGGTAGTTTTTAGAGTAGTTTAAGTAAGTTACATGTTAGTTTAGGTATTTTACACAGGAAAAAATATTCGAATTCCATGCCTGGAAAAATACTATTTTCAGGTGGAATTTATTTTCACCCTGGAATTTTTTTGCTTCATTTTCTAAGAAGGCTGGAATTTTATAAAAACCGGTGTGAAAATTGTTCCTTTCCAGCCTTTCAACACAAAAACTCTTGTCTGGAATTTCATAATTTTCCAGGTGGAAATTTTCCAGGCTGGAAAATATTAAAATTCAGGTATTTTGCCATTATTTTCAAAAAAAATAGTGACTTGGAAAATCCACCCCTAATTTGATTACTTTCCAGGGTGGTAAATTTCCGGGTTGGTAAACAGCCATATTCAGGTCTGATTTTTCTTGCCATTATTTCCCAGGCCTGGGATTTCTTGCCATTATTTCCCAGGCCTGGGATTTCTCGGGTTGTAAAATGATCATTTTCGGGGTGGGATTTATTTTCCAAAATCAGAGATTTGAAAACCCACCCCAAAAATGGGCAATTCCCTGGGATTTCTCGGGATGTAAAATGTACGCATGTGCAAAGTTAAAACCACAAGTGATTTTTCAGTCAAAAGTGTTCGAGTCGTATGTAAACCAAACCATTTTTAGGGTGTTTTCGATCAGTGTGTAACACAACGCTAAAGGTGAGGCGTCCCGCAAGCCAAGGGCGGCCTCATTCGTTCGCAATGGACTTGCGTCGCAAGGGCTCAGTGGATCGGTGAGACGGGTTTGAGGTCATTAAGTTGGCTCTCTAGTGCAGCTCCACTGTTGTAATAAAAGTGCCGGGATTCTCAAAGTAGATGTCAGAACGGATGAGAGCTATCGAACCAATGCTCACAGAAAGATCGAATACATTTAAACACCCCTGTCTCTGTGACCCAGTGGGATCCACCCCACTGCCCACCAAAAATGGCTCATTTTTCAGCCCCACTGGACAAATCACTCACCCCACTGGAATGTTGTAGTAAAAAAACACCCCATTGAAAATGATAAAAAGTTTACACATACCCCACTCGAAATGCCCTCATTTTAACGTACCCCAGTAGAACTTTTCTTTCAAAAAATCACCCCACTAGAATTTTCTCCTTCCCCTTCTTTAAAGTTGAAATATCCAAAAGAGCCAAAATAATCTGCTCGCTTCGCTCCCTCGCCGTCAAATGTTCCACTTCAATATATTAACTGTATTTAACCCGATTTCTAATGTCATTGTCATGGTCATTTTAAAACGTAGAAAATGCCTAACGAGAGGGGTTGAAAATCAAAAATTTCTGTCAGCGCAAACCACAGTTGTACTTGTACCTTTCTTTCTTTAAAGCTAGGTTATAGCCTGAAAGATTTTCGATAGAGGCTTTCTCACTTGCGTAGATACTGAAAGAAAGACCTCTACTTAAATCATGTTGACTAAACATTACTAGGTTCCAGATTTCATAAAATTTGATGTAACGTACTGCTCCCAGACCTCATTACATTTCCTGTTACAGTGTAAGAGTAAATCTACCTGATCAAGATGATATTTCTAGTGATATTTAGTAGCATGTAAGAAGCAGATTTTTACTAGCACTAAACCAAAAGTTAGCCAACACCTTCTATCTTTAAAACGCGACAAAATTAAGCGGTCTACCCAGTCTAACTCACAGGCTAACTAAAATTTAGCCCTTGCAAAAAATTCTTTCTCACCCCAGTGAATATCAAGGGAAATTTTCGCCACCCCACTCAATATTTGAAAGAATATTTTTCACCCCAGTGAATTTCAGGTCTTTTGATTCTCACCCACTGGGTAATCAACACCCACTGGGGCACAGAGACAGGGGTGTATTTAACAATTTATTAAACGTAATTCATTTTCGGCATTTTCGCCCCCGAATATGTAAATATCCAAATTTCCAACCTGGAAATAAGCTCTTTTCAAACCTGAAAATACTGTTTTATGAATTATATCGAGGCTGGAAAGTTATTTTCTCTGGAGTGAATAAAGCACTTTTCCTACCCTGGAAAAAGTCACTTTTCCAAGGCTGGAAAAAGTCACTTTTCCAAGGCTGGAAGAGGCATCAACATTCCAGGGCTGGACCAGCCCAGGAATTTAGCAATTTTCCAGGTGGGAAAGAGGTCAATTTCCAACCCTGGAATTCGATAGTTTTTTCATGTCTTAGGGGGTCGTAAAGCCTGCTTCCCAAAAATGCATTCAGAACCCGGATGTTGAGCAAAAAGCTGGTCTTTAAATCCTACTCCTGCTCTTTTAAAGCGATTCTAAATCCAGATTGACACTAAATACTGAATAGCTAGGGGGGGAACTAAGCTCTCGAAAACATTGCAGTTGATTGTTCTTTTTATTTTTGACAATAGAATCTCTACTTCTATACAGACCATCAATTTTCAGTTCGAAGTTAAATAAGTTGAATAAGTATTGAAACGAATGGTTTAAATTTTTATTGGATCAACTGAATATTTAGCATTGATGATTTAGCAAAAATAACATCTTCATTCAATCATGGAGGTAGAAATTCTACCTCCATGATTCAATGTAGAAGATCGGCTTTAAGCTGTAAATTTTTCACTTTTTTTTTACAGTTGTCAATTCCAGTTAAAGGAACAAAGCACAAAGGATTTCTGCACACCAAATGTTCCACAGACGTCCAAGGGGAATGGAAGATCAATTCCCTTGAATTAGAAGTCAATTCAAAAAGGTTTGAAGTGAATTATTCCAAGAGTATAATTGCAAAGGACGAAATTGACAACGAAATTCTAAGAGATTGATGAAATTGGCCAAGTTCAATCTTGTAAAATGACTATATAATGGAATAGCTTGTCGCGGCTTTTGCAAGTTGTTTTGGAAACAGGACTTAGAGGAATGAACTCAAGGCAATCTTCTCACCAAATTACCAATTTTTATGAACTTCCTAAGAAGGAATTCTGTCTCCTTGAATAGGTAAATAGGAAATCGGTGCTAGAACGATCCACATAAAATTATTTTTTTGAATGGTGTGACACAGAGAACCAACAATAATATTGATTTTACTCTAACTTTGGACGAGGTATATCATTCGATTTACATTAGTTTCAGGAATCAGAGCTTATGGAACAAATAAAAAGACGTACAAATTATCTGGAAATTCCCTTGCATAATCTTCTTTTAAGCTATACAAAACTATTTGGAGTCTTGCTTTAGGTGAAATGCCTTTTATTTCTCCGCTCGAAAAGCTTTTATGAATTTTCTATTAAGGCGTCCAGCTATTAGAACATAGGGTTTCAGAATATTAAGAATAAGTTAAGAACTTCTTAAGGCTTCACAGACTCAAAAACGTCAAATTTCTTAGGAAATCGCTCAAAACACTAATTTTAGAATATTTAAAGAACGTCCGAAGTGTTAATTTTATTTTGGATGCTCTTATCGCAAAAATGTGTAAGTGCGTCTAAGTGTATAAGTAAGGACATTTTTGAAAAATGTTCCATTAAATTGAACCTGAGATTGTTCTTACATTTCTTTTATTAGGGTCTGAATTTGAGGCTGGTGTTCTTATAAAATTGTCCTTATAAATAAAAAAGGTGCATGACATAAGTTTAGACTTCCTTAAACTTTACGAAACTAAAACCCCTGAAAATAAGTTTCTCCTCTTTGCACTACCATTATGCTTTTGCTTGAGTCGGCCTCGTATATTATCTATAGATCTCATTAAATTTCTTACGTCGTTCGCCGAAATAGATTTTATTATGTCCATTGTTTTAAACTAAAAGCTAGACTATGCTACTTACATGGTGACATTTCAAAGTAATGCTAATTAAACTGGCTTTTATTTTAATTGATGGAGTACAGGTTTATGTTTTAAAAGTTGAGAAAACTAAAACTTGAAGTTATAGGTTTATGGTCATATTATTGTATGCTGTCGATGCCGTTTATTTTCAAATCATGAATCAACAAATATACGTCCGCACTCTGTATCAGTACGAGGCTAAAAATGAGAACGAGATATCGTTTGAAAAAGGAGTTTTTCTCAAAATTCTTAGTAGACCTGAAGGTGACTGGTGGTGGCTTGCTTTAAACGAAGCAAACTCTCAAAAAGGCTGGGTACCACGAAACTACGTGCAAGAAATTGTCGACTTGCCTGAACACAACAATAATGGTCAGATAGGAAGAAAGCAAGCTGAAACAAAATCGAATCGAAAACCAAACAAGTCAGACACACTTAGATACAACCAGAAAAATAAGAAAGAAAATGATGGCTATGAGACAATGGGTTCCCTACAAAGAGGATCAGGAGCTCAAGACGAGAGTGATTATGTTCTGATGAATACAGCAAATGAATTCCCACCAGATGACGGATACGATCGTGTGAAAAGTCAATCTGATGGATATTCGCTGGTCAGAAGCATCTCTTACGGAGGCTACAAACATGTAGGAACGCAAGGTGAAACGACATTAAAAACACAGAACGATGAAGATGAAGATCAATACCCTTATTGTCATGCGCGCGAGTTCGAACCGAACGTTCTTCCACCGCCGACGTACGAACGCGAACCATATTTTTGTGGAAACATAAACAAAGCAGTTAGTGAACGATTATTGAGTGGGACGGATGAAGGAACATTTCTTATTCGAAAAAGTCAAACTCAGGTAAATAGAATTTCAACAAATTGTCTCTTACCCGCCCTATATCCACAACTGACTGATGATTTATCCATGTCGCTCACTCAGACAAAATGGCGTTACACGAATATGCACGTCCCGCTTTTTAAGGCTCTGTAAAAATCTGATAAGGTCGCAAATTCATAGCTCGGGGTCCACTTAAGCATTTTTATAAACTGGGAAGCTGGATTCTCAATATTTTTAGCTTTTAGTCAGGCGAACTGTATAGGTCCGCCAGATTCTAGTTGATTTTGGAAGGTAAAAAATGGATTGTGCAATATTTTTTATTTAAAAGTAGGTTTTCAAATCTGATAACTCTAAGGCTCTAAGTAGCTTTTTATTTAGATCGGTATGTGATTTGGATTTTCTGTATCTTTCTTCAAATTTGCGACCTCGTCAAAGTTCAACCAGTAGATTCTAGTCTAGAAAAAAATTACTAGTTTTATTACTAGTAATTTTAGTTGACATTGGGCTTTTCCAGAAAAAATTTGAATAAGGGGGAGGGAGGATGTAACATTTTTATGTAATTTACCTCCCCCCTCCGACATTGTGGCTTTTGACCCCCCGGAAAAGCATCAATTGACCCCCTGGATATTCAATATTACCCCCAAGTCAGAGCAAGTTTACCCCCCGGACAAGGCAAATTTTGTAGATTTTTCACTACCCCCGGACATACATTTGCTGGAAGAGCCCATTATCTTTTATTCTAAAGTGTGCGCATTTTCACATTTTAGGCTGGAATGTTGACCCTCTCGTTTAAGGGACTCACAAAAATTTCACATTGTCGCATCGAAATGAAACCAAATACGGTCATTCTAGGTGAAAGTCGCTCTTTTCCATCGATTCAAGAACTCGTACAAACATTTAGCAAAGA
Source organism: Clytia hemisphaerica (assembly GCF_902728285.1). NCBI lineage: Eukaryota > Metazoa > Cnidaria > Hydrozoa > Leptothecata > Clytiidae > Clytia > Clytia hemisphaerica. The sequence continues at coordinate 2,249,614 of NW_027103562.1, read as the reverse complement.
ACCGATGGTTTCAGAAAACGGTGAAAAGTGTTTACTAACATCGCCAATATGTATGGTGTGATGATTCTTCTCGTCAAGACGAATTAAAGGGAATTATGTTTAAAAAAAAGCTAAAAGATCAAATCACTGTGATATCGCTTATTGGGTGAATTTAGAATAGCAAAGCTGCGATTATATTACAAAGAAATTCCACCTTTTCACCGTGAAATTACCCAAAAGACTCGATAGGTAATAGTTATCGCACGGTACTGAGTACAATATGGGATATATATTTCGAGTTCAGATTTTTCGTAATATTTCGTAAAATATAGAAAACTTTGAACGAAAAAAGTTTGTAGCTATTTTTCATGTTGACGATAAATCATAATATAAGTGATTTTGAACGTTAATGCAAATGTGTTTCTAAATTTGTCCATTTTGTTTACCTTGTTGCACCTGAATGAATGAGTGTATATAGCACGTATAACTTTTTTATATCCATACAGGGGACGAACGAACATTTGCAAGGGGTAATTCGAGCAGACTTTCCAGCGGGTCTAAAAGAATGTTGTTTTTTATTCATTTTTCGAGGAGGTAAAGAATTATTTTGAAGAATTTCAAGAATAATTTTAGTTCGACCACCACGACTTTAAGGTAAACAAAGAAATTTTCCAAAACTGTTTTGCAAATTCTATTCACACATTTCCAAGAAATATTTTTTGACTTGAAAAGGTTCGCCCACCCCCATTATGGAAATTTAATGGAATAACCCAATATATTATTATTATTATTATTATTATTATTATTATAATATTATTCTTTTTGGCTGTAAATATCATCAATATTTTTCTATTTCTGGAAACCATATTTAAATGACATCTAAAAATATAAAATTTACAAAGCTTATGAACCCAACTTCTAAAATTATAATTGTTTATTTATCTCCTCTTTTTATCCCTTGTTGAGAAATATACACTGGGATACGCAAAGACAGGGGTGTTCAGTTGGTTTTCTTGCTCCTAAAGTACCAAAGGTGTTTTTTATCACGGTCTTTTTTGTGATTTTTTTGCACACATTATTAGCTGATGCGATAAGTGTACCGTTGGATAGCTAAACCTTCTTACCCCCGTAAAAAATCTCCTATCGCCACTTTACAACGAAGAAAGTCCGACACTTTGGCTAGGTTACTTTAATTTTTAGGCGCTCAGTATCAAAGTCTTAATCTTTTGTCCATTCACTTATACATAGCAAAAAAATCATTTTTTGCCGGTATGTCCGTAATAAACAGCGGAACGATCCCGGAAATACGCCATGAATATTTTACCAGGGATGAGAAAGTTTAACCATCCTACGATACTCATTTTGTTCACGATATTCAATCCCTCTTAAAAACATCGCAATCTTCCGAATCTTTGGTCGTTCTAAATTCTATCCAAATTGAATTACAAACTTCCAACTAAACAATTTTAGTCGAATCTAATAACGTCAGCATCTTTGACAACTACACGACGTCGCACTTTTCACTGTATGATATTTCGTCTGAAGGTATTTACAGTTCAACATTATGGTTACTTCGACATATTCCGTAACTTTACAACACCATACATTTTCTTGTAAATGGATTTCTAATTTCTTATTCTTTTCTGTTTCATGATAAGGTGAATGACACGAAATACATGCACCTAAACAAGTGCTTATCTCTACTGTCACGGGTTTGCATTCAGGTAATTTGACGTCTAAATTGAACGCTTGTAAGTTACATTTTTGTTTACGTTTAACATGTGCTACAAGATTTCGTCCTTGAACGTATTGTTTGTTGTTTATGTTGAAAAAAATTATGTTTATTATCATCAATATTTGTTCGATCTTCATGTTCGAAGCTTTTTCTTGTGACCTAAAACAAATAGTGAAGAAATTATTATTTTCTAATAAGCCATTCCTTGGAAAATCAAGTCTTGAGTGAGTGACTCATTTTTTTGGTAGTAACTTGAGCGGCTGGAGACATGAAAAATTCATTCCATGAAACTACTTTTTTCTTCGTCGAGTAAGATAAATCTTGATTTTTGCCAGTAAGGCATCTGTATGGTGGCCCATAAGTGCCAAGTAATTTTTTATTGAAAAACTCAGAAAAATATTTTTTTTATAAATGAAAATAATTTTACAATTTACAATTTAAATTAACTTTCATTTCAAAATCAATTTAAAAGTAATTTCGTTTTCAAAATGACTTTAAAAACAACTTAAAATACGACCCAGCAAGGCCACACAAATGATTTAAATTTTGTTTTAATTCTCATTTACTTTTCGATATCATTTTAAAAAGCATTTTGTTTTTTTATTTTTAAAATCACTTTTCTCACGTAGCCCATCAGTGCCAAGGACAGCTTTGTCTCCAGACCCCTACAGGCTTAAAAGATTGAAGTTACTATGGTTACTTATTGGTTTGTTTACAGTTCACGGCCCATCAAGGCCAAAACAACTTAGTGCTTAAACCCCAAATATTTTTACAAATGTGTAGGAGAGTATAAAATGATATCCTTTAGTGTTCCAGTGTTCTATGGTACCATAAATGAGAGATTTTTTGTCCGTCACAGTGCTTTTCCTTTCTATTGTTCATTGTTTGGCTGGTGGGTTGTACTGTCTTGAAAAATTTACTTCTTTTTGCAGACAAAATTATTCATCAAACAATGGGGAACATGAAGAGCCTTTGTTTTGATGTGTAAATAAAGAGTCGAATTTTTTCTTAATATGCAGCATGCGAGCATAATAGGAAAAGTGTCGAGAAGAGAGGAAATACACTTTTTTTATATAAGAACAATTTAAGAACAGTGGAGAGGCTGAAGTTAGAGAGTTATAGCAAAAAGAATCCCTGGTTGCCCTGGTTTCTAAAATCCTCTAAATAGTAAAGTAAATAGCCAAAACTTGTTTTTTACCTTGGAAAAAATAAGAACAAAATAAGAACAATTCAAGGCTCAAAGTGCCAAAAAATTAAGAACAGCCGAGCCTCAGCAAAAATTTACTGGTTCTTATAAAAAAAGAGTGTAATAAGAGGGAAGTTTTATTTACTTCCAACCCCTTTCATGTTGCCGCCATATGCTTTAATATTTTTTGCTCCGAGGAAACCCCAATGTGACCCCCCCCCCTAAAACAAACAAGAAGCCCGTTGGGCGTGAAGGCCCAGCGAAAAGTAACGTGTTGAAAAGTGTTGAAAACGAGCGTGCAAAACAGCAAATGTATGACCCTGTTGACATGGATCAAAGTGAAGACAGGAAAAATCTATTCAAAATCACCGCGGTACGTCTCATTAGTTAGACACTTGAAATTTTATTGATGGTCTCCTAACCAACCGGGTCTACAGGCGCAGGTTCACCTGGTTGAATACTCTCGGGTACCTAATAGCTGGGGGTTTTGGAATAGGCGGGGGAGGTTGGAAAAAATCTCAAAACTTAATAAGCAAGGGGGGGGGGAAATAAAAATGTCCTAGGTGGAAAATGTCCATAAATTATGCGCGCCCACAGAAAAATATAAAAAAATCCCGCGAATATATAGTGAGTGGGCGCCAATTAACGAATTAGGTGCACTCACATACAGACATATGCAGGGAGAAATATCCCTGCAGGCAGGTTAGTTGGATCAGACCGTAAACTAAAAAAATAATCTTTAAAAACTAGACGGTGAAATAGTTTACGGTCTGCATATCCAGGCTAATAAAATTCATGTAGTAATGTGAGTTAACAGTTATAATGTGACAGATCCAGAAATGACCATTTTCACTGTTCATGCGTTGCAACCATGAAAAATGTTTCAATCTACCTTAAAGGAAGAAATTTTGGCGGGAATTTAATTTGGCGGATGGCTGAAAAAGTTTTTTCAGAGGGAATTTAATTTGGCGGTTAGCTGGATAAAATAAATTTGACGGGAATTTAATTTGGCGGTTGCAGGATATTTTTGGCCAAAAGCGTTATTAAATAAGCAAAAAAACCTGTTTTAAGGCTTGAAATAGCACAAATTTGGGGAATGCGTGAAATAAATTAAATTTGGCGGGAATTTAATTTGGCGGATGGAGGAAAAAGTAAATTTTGGCAGAAACTTAATTTGGCGGATTTTGGCGAAATCCGCCAAATCCGCCAAATTTTCTTTCCGCCAAAATTTCTTCCTTTAAGGTAGTTCAAATTTTACCCATGAGCTGCATTTTAGTGTCCATTAACAGATTCCAGAATCAGTTTATACTTTAAATAATTATGTGAGTCGAGTTAGAAAAATCAAGCCACCGACCGTTTATTGCGACATCCAGAAATGACCATTTCATTTAATATGTGTAGAATCATGAAAAAAGTCCCAATTTTGTTCAAATTTACACATGAGCTGTATTTTAGTCTCCGTTAACATAATTCCATAATCAGCTTACTTGAAATAATTCTGTGTCGAGTTTGAAAAATCAAGCCACCAATCCTCAAACAGACAGATCCAGAAACAACCATTTTCACGCGTAGCATCGGAAAAAGTTCCAATCTTGTTCCAATTTACACATGAGCTCCATTTTAGTGTCCATTACCAAATTCCAGAATCGGTTTACTTGAAATAATTATGTGTTGAGTTTGAAAATCATACCGTGAAGTCGGGTAACTTGCATCAGTGTAGGCAAACATGCATAGCCCTCAAATCACAAATGAATGACCAATAAAAGCAGCAAAATTTCAAAACAAATGAACTACGCAGCTCCACTCGCAGCTCTATTCTACCATTTTTATTTTTATTTAACTTCATTTGAGGGCTATGCATGTTTGCCTCCACTGATGCAAGTTACCCGACTTCACGGTACCACGTCCCACCACTGACCGTTGTTTTGTTAACAGCGACAGATCCAGAAGTGACTATTTTCTTGTGTAGCATCAAAATAGAAGTTCCAAACTTATTCAATTTTACACATCAGCTGCATTACAGTTTATTTATTTCTATATCAGAAGCCATTATTTCCTAAAAATAAAGTCTTTTTGAAATTCTGAAAACAAGAAACTAAAAATGAAAGTGATTTAAGGTAGAATTTCCACTCATAAAACTTTATGAAAACTTGAGCAAAGACTATAAGATATGGCAGAATGTTGAAAAAGGTTTATAAAGAAAAATCATTAAAAAATTTCTTTGGTTTGAAAGTCTCTTGACCACTAAAGCAAAGAAAATGTTCAAGATAATATATAATATAAATCAACCTCCTCGCTTCGACCGCCATCTTTTTTTGTTTTGAAAATTGTTTTGAAGGAGCGCGGAATCAGAAAATATATCTTTTATAGCCAGTACCCAACTTTAGCAAGCTTTTCCCTCTCCAGACGGCAAAATTAAAAAGTGTGTTACTGGTTTTAAGCGCCGTTTCTACCAAAACGGACGGACAGACACACGTACACACGAACAGAACGTTGCAAATGAAAGGCCCACTCGCTTAGCGCTGGGCCAACAACTGGTTCGTTCTATTATCAAAAGAAACTTTATCTGTTGAAATTTACTCATTTCTATGAGTGGCCTCAATGGGCTGTCAGATCAATTCATTTAAAATAATTTAAAATTGATTTTAAAATGACATGGCCTCGATGGGCTGAGTTGGAAATCGTTTTTGAAAACAAACCCGTTTTTAATTTGAAACGAAAATAGAAAGTAAATCAATTTTGAAATCAAAATTTAGTTCAAAACTTAAATTAAAAGCTATTGCAAAAATGAATGTGAAAAGTAAATTATTTTGAATTTTTTTTATAGAAATGTCAAAACAATTTAACTTGGCTCCCATGGGCCACCATACATCTGTAACTCGCAAAATATTTCCATACATAATTTCTTTCATGAGAGATGGCCATGGCTTTCTAAATCTAGATTGAGCCCCATTAAGAACCGAAGTCGCTGCACGCTCTCTTGGCAGGTCTTGACATTTAGAACTTCATTGAAAAAGTAAATTTTACAGACAACCAACCAACACTAACTAAAAGTCAATACTCAACAAAATAATTTTTTAAAGGCTTTCAAATAAACTTTCAATCTAAACCCACTCTATCGACTTAAATTGATAATCCAATATTTAAAAACTTCAGAAAATGTTTCGTCACTTCAAGACAACCGCAATTATTCATCTTTTTCCCATGATTCAAAACAACCTCCCACAATCTTTTCGTAACTGTGTCGCTGTGTCCACTCTAAAACCAAAAATCGACAAAAAAATTGTCATGTCATTACTAAAGTCTGTCTCGAAATAATTTGCAGCTGGAGAAAAAAATGGCTGTAACTTTTGATAGAATTCGAATCAAGTTGCGGTTTTGTGCTCGTTAAAAAGATATTCGAGAGTGGAATATTATCAATTAAAAAAATTGAGAAAAAAAAGGAAAATGAAAATGAAAAATGAAGAAGAAAAAAATCAACTTCTTGTAGAAATGTGGTATAATTATCATTTTCACAGGAGTGACTCTTCAATCTTAGATCATCATCACTGTGAAAAATTTTTTCAAAAATATTAATTTAATCAAAAGATATCAAACAAAGTTTATTGCTGGTTGATCGACAAAAGGCAGGTTTTTTCGTTTTTTTTTGTCGTTTTTTACTACTTTATAGAGTCAACCAGCAATAAATTTTGTTTGATATCTTTTGATTGAATGAATATTTTTGAAAAATTTTTTGACAGTGATAATGATCTAAGATTGAAGAATCACTCCTGTGAAAATGATAATTATACCACACTTCTACAAGAAGTTGATTTTTTTCTTCTTCATTTTTCATTTTCATTTTCCTTTTTTTTCTCAATTTTTTTACTTGATAATATTCCACTCACGAATATCTTTTTAACGAGCACAAAACCGCAACTTGATTCGAATTCTATCAAAAGTTACAGCCATTTTTTTCTCCAGCTGCAAATTATTTCGAGACAGACTTTAGCAGTAAAGTAAAGGATGAGAAGTTTTCGTTGTATAAAATTTTTACTTGTCCTTGTCACTGTCACCTTATAACAATTGATTTCATCCAAAAAGTAGCCATTCATACTTACATATGACTACTCTCGGGGGGGGGGGGGGGGGGGGTCGGAATAAAAATGTCCTGGGTAATACACGTCTTTTTTTTTTTAAGAAACTAGTTTTACCAAGCAGCCTCAATGTTTCTTAAGAAATCGGCCTTTTGAGCCTTAAATGTTTCTTACATGTTTCTAAACTTTTTGACATAATTAGCCTTGATTGGAAGGTTCTTATAAAAGACCGAATTAAAAAATGTTATTTTCTCATTCTCAGCCTCAGCATGTTTCTTAGATGTTTCTTAGTTTTTAGGCATTCTGAGCCTCATGTTTCTTAAAAGTGTGTTTCTTAAAAAAAAAAGACGTGTACAGCAAAATTACAGATGAGATGGAGTTTTTATAAGATACACGTTTTTTTTTTTTTAAGAAACTAGTTTTACTAAGCAGCCTCAATGTTTCTTAAGAAATTGGCCTTTTGAGCCTTAAATGTTTCTTACATGTTTCTAAACTTTTTTGACATAATCAGCCTCATGGAAGGCTGGATTGGAAGGTTCTTAAAAAAACGAATTAAAAAATGTTATTTTCTCATTCTCAGCCTCAGCATGTTTCTTAGGTGTTTCTTAGTTTTTAGGCATTCTGAGCCTCATGTTTCTTAAAAGTGTGTTTCTTTAAAAAAAAACGTGTACTTTAATAATTGGTCATTTAATAAAAATGACGCGTTCTTTAGAAAAAGTAACAAAATTGTTTTATTACTGGTTAACGACCAACCAAATCAAATAAGAGCTTGTAAAAACTCCATCTCTTCTTCCAAAATTAGGACATTAGAGGGAATAGAACTTTCAAAAGCATTTTCCCAAAAATTAATAAACGGGGGGGATGGAATAAGAATGTCCTGGGTGGAAAATTAGGCTATTAGGTACTCGAGAGTATCTTTCCAAAAGTTCGTCCAATATTCAAATCAATTTGATTGGTCAGACCTCGAAATTATGATGCCACTGAACGAATCGACCAACCAGTGTTCAGAAAAAGAATTTCAATGTTGAGCGCACTTTTGGAAAATAGAGGTAACTACGGTAATGGGCTCTTCCAGAAAAAAATCCGTTCATGGGGGGTGGAGGATATATTATTTTTTTCATGATTTACCCCTGGACACGGGTTATACCCCTGGACACGGGTTATACCCCTGGACAAACATCAAATCAACCCCGTGGACACAAAAAATTATCCCTGGACATTAAAATTTACCCCCTGGACATTGCAATTTTTTGGTATTTTTTCAATACCCCTGGACAATTCATGCTCCACCCCCTATGAACGGACTTTTTCTGGAAGAGCTCAATATTCGTATGTTTACTTAGGCTGCTTGCATCCATTAACTAATTCGTGCTCCTTATAGACCACCTGTGATTTTGTAGAGGTCTACGATTCAGACTATGTATACTTTAAGGTATGTGTTCACCTTCCTTGACACATTCTCTTTAATTGATCATATCTTTAGAACAACAAATTTTTATACATCAAAAGTATATATTTTCTGAAAGCCAATAATATTCTCTTTCTAATGGTAAAAGTTTCAGCTGAATTTAAAAAACTGGGCAGGATATAATTAAAATCTTAAGAATTTTAAACTTACCTACTTCAAAGAAGTTAAAGTCACCCATAGCTTTTGAAATTTGAAAAAATAATTTCGATACTATGTTCCCAATAGATTGAACCAAAAAACTGTCTTAGGATTTTTTTTTGGATCGACTTTAACTCGAGAAAACTTAAAAATTGTTAAAATTTGGAAAAAAATCATTCATTTCTCGATTTTTTTCCACTTAACCTGAAATTGTGAAGCCTTAACTCGATTAGAAAAAAAATCCTAAGACATTTTTTTAGTTCAATTCTTTGCCGAAAATATAAAAAAAAAATTAAGTTCATAGCTAAATGCTATGGGTGACTTTAACCTCGTTAAAAGTAGTATGGTATGGTAAAATTTCATTTTTTGCTACATCAATTTGAAATTTTTGACGAGATAATTACTGTTTAATTAAGTAATCAGAGAAATGTGTCAAAAATGTTACTATTCAATAGATGTGAGAATAAACATCAGCTGAATTCTCTCTTTTCTCTTTGTTGTTTCCGAAAGAGACAATTATTTGAGTAAATAATCCATCATAAGACGAACTTTGTTTTAAAATTTAAATGGTTATAACTCTGGATCAAAAAAAGATTTTAAGATCGCGATTTTACCAAAATGAAATCCAGTAACTTTTCTTCCACTTTGACTGAAGAAAATTTTTTTGACAAAAAATCAGAAAAAAGGTGTACACATACCTTAATGGGATAAACTTTCGAGGGGATTAAATTTCGCGGTCGGGCCTATCCACGAAATTCGAAAATTTCGTGGATGAGGAGTTCACTTAATTTCCGCGTAATTTCGCGGATCAGAATTAAATCTAATTTTTCTTAAGTGATTCCGAATTTTTCAAACAGAACTTCTCTCAAAATTTTGATAATGCAGTGACCAAAAATTTCGAAAAATAACAAAGAGATTGCCTTCAAAGCGGGGTTTGAGTAGTCTGATTCACAGACCTTTATTGGCTAAATATAAGGTTGCTTTTTTCGTTAGAGTATGAGAAGAAACCTAGCGAAAAGTGCAAATCAAAACTCATAATTCCTTAAGTGGATAAATTTTGGAGTGGATTTAATTTGGCGATTGGCAAAAATACGATTTTTGGCGGGGATTTAATTTGGCGATAGATCAATTTCGTAAAATTTGACGAGGATTTAATTTGGCGAATTGGAAATTTTGTCACGCTGAAATAGGTGAAAATTACTCAAAGTTATATACTAAAAAGTTGTGATTTTTCACATAATTCTATGTTTGTTAAATTTGGCGGGGATTTAATTTGGCGAATTACCGAATTTGGAAATTTTGGCGAGGATTTAATTTGGCGAATTTTGGCTAAATTCGCCAAATTCGCCAAATTTAATCCCCGCCAAAATTTATCCACTTAACCCTTTCCGTGCCGATGTCGTATATACCCGACATGCAAATTTTCACTCTACTTGCCAATGTCGGATATATCCGACATCAAATTTTTTTACCTAATTGCCGAGGCCTTTAAAAAAGAGGGAGCTCTATTGCCGAGTAATTAGCTTTTAGGAAAATGGTTTTCTTATTTTGCCAATGTTGTATATATCCGACATAAAAAAATCCAAATAGTAATACTGACAGTATATATTAAGTGCTCAAAAGATTTATTTCAGGTTTATTTTAGTCTATCATAAAATATAAAACAAATGTCAAATACAAATGTCAAACATTGGCAAATAGGAATAAAATATCCTTGTCGTATATATCCGACATGCGGCAACACGAGTTAAGGTGGTCGTTAACAAACTTTTTGAAAATGTCAAAAAATATTCAAATTGAAATATCTCAAAATGTATAAATGATATATTGTTGAAACTTTGTATGATGGTACTTCATTATTATGTTGTTCTAAAAATAGAAAAAATAATTAAAAATATCAAAGACGGGGGTCATGACGTCACTTCTAAAAATAGATTCGAAAATCTCTTGGCAGAAAAATCTCAGCAACCAGAAGGAGTTAGCTTTTGATATTTGGCAGTTATGTTACACTAGTGACCTTCTGTGATCTGAGTGAAAAAAAAATTTGAAAAAAATAAAATCAGGGGGTAAAAACCCAAAAAACTGTTTTTTATAATTATAAAATTAACAAAACATTTTTTTAAAAAACTGTTTCACTCAGATCACACCTTTCCATGAGGGGAAGCTGTGTTGAAAATTTCATGCCAATCGGACCATCCAATCCTGAGATATTTCCGCCAAGAGATCAAAAACCCCCGGTTTTGCTGTTTTGCGTAAACTGGCCTTAAAACTATTTATTCCTGTAAAAAGAGGAAAAAAAAGCTTTTAATATGGGATTTTTGACATATTTCAGTTGAACTTGATGCACTTATCCAATTTTTAATATAAGTAGGAAAGTAAAGCCATTTTTTTTGCATGTGTCAGCAAATTCATGGCTTCGCCTGGAACCCTGAGATTTACCGCAAACATGCAAAAAAGTTGCGTAAACCTTACTTTTGCCTGCGAAAAAGCTAAAAGTTGGTGAAAAGTGATTGAAAAATATTCCCTAACCTTTTCATTGGTTAAAGTAACACAATTTATTGTAGAAAAGCAAATTTCCATCCCCGTTACTTGAAATACAAGCTGCGCTTAAGTCTAGTAAAGAGCACTTTCACTTTCACGTTTGCGAAAACCCCGAAATGCACCAAAATCAACTATATCACTATCGAAACCCAACTAAAGGTGTATGGTTAGTTTCAAGAATACATTATGGACGTTTTTAAAAGTTAGTTATCAATTAAATAACTTAAAAAGAGAGAGAAAACAGAAGAAACGTTTCACGTACCTGTCACACATTTGTGGCGCTGAAATTTGATCCCAATGGGGAGGAAATTAGAAAGATTATCAAGTAAAAATGTTCCTTGGAGTTTTGAGAAGCTCTTTATATAAAATGGAAGCATTAAACCATCACTTACTACAAGAAAATAAGCCATGAAACAGTTATTCCCTTTACCAAAGATCCACACTTGAAGTTTGACAAGATTCAAGATGGCGGGTTTGTTTTGATTGTCATAAATGCGGAACTATTAACAGTACCGGTGTAAAATTTTCCGGAAATGTTCTTTGTGGCTCTAAGTAGCGACGGTAAAAATTTAGAGTCGCTCCAAGGACCAGAAGAGCGAATATTGCAGTTTTCGTGACGGGCGGCGGGGTGGGCGGTTAGGGCGGACCGCAAGATCTGCTCAGGTAGGTGTCTAAAGACCTAAATTTTTCCACTTTCCTCTTCTTTATATCAAATAAAACTTTGGGATATTGTTTAGTAAGGTTCAAACTTTAATTTAAACCAAAAATTGAAAAATCGACCCAAAAAAAATGATCCTATCTCAGAAGTGTTAACGACCACCTTAAAATTTGCATGTCGGGTATATACGACATCGGCAAATCAGGTTACTAAAAAAAATTACCCCTCGGCAAATGGATTGGGGTACAAAAACAAGGTAACGGCACGCAAAGGGTTGGTAGTATGCAAGAAATTTGATGGACGAAAAAATGACGATAGAAATCTAAAATTTTCGCGGATCGAAGAAATATTTCAAATATTTCGTGGGTACTTAATCTCGCGGATGAGGCCCCTCCAAATTTCCATTGGGACTTATTTCACGGATTTTTGCGGATGACACCCAAATCCGCGAAATTTAACTCTTTCAAACAGTGGTGAGGTTTTCCAAACAACTTACTCTAGAGATAAAGCCTATCAAAGTTGATTCTGCGGTGTATATCGTTGGTTACTTGCAGTAGGGTTTAATTCTATAACAAAAATTGTTGATAAAAAACGATAAATCTATATGCCATATACTTAACCCACATGAAACCATTACCACCTGAAACCATTTAACGGATTCAATTTAGAAATATTGAACCATTCAGTCATCAAAATAAAAGTAATCAACTTTGGTTTACGCTGATTCAATGAAATGTTAGTGCGGTTTCTTAATGTCGATGTTTTTAACAAATTTTGCGGAAAATTACTTCTTCCTCGTCACAAAATAAAACAAAATTAAAAGTTGTTGATTACAACAAAATGACAATGCGTCGTTTTAAATAGAAAGCTTAATCAGTGCAAACTCTACAATAACAAGTTCTACAATTGAAATGAAAAGGCTAATTGAGCAACCCTGCCTTTGTTAAAGCAGTGTAAAAAAAGCCAATGACATATAAATTTAATCGGAATTGACATTGCTGCTCCCTATTTAAATTTAGCAGCTCTTCTATTGATTCTTTGAGTTCAGTGAAAATTGACACTTCTCCTAGCTTAGGACAAACTAAAACGAACCAAGTCCCTTAGCTTGCCTTTCTATAATTCTGATAGCGCTCACGAAACGCTCTCCATAAGCAAAATCAAAAAGTGGTACAGTTAAGTCTCCATAACTCGAGCACGCATGGGAAACTTGTTCGAGTTAAGGAGAGATTCGATTTGTAGAGGTTCGAGTTAAAGGGACTCCACTGTACAAATTTCGTGATATTTTTGCACACTGAAAATCCACGACTTTCACAAACCATATAACTTACAAATAATCTTCACAACTGTCAACACAAAGATTACTTCAAAGACGTGCAAATGCTTTCTGGTAGACTGAGAAATTCTCTATGAATGATAAATCGAAGGTCGATTAGCTTAACTGATAACATTGATCTATACAGTAATTTAAGCGTTGTTCTTTTCCTACCCGATCTAGAATTCATTGAAAAATTAGCGGAAATCGTATTGGTGATAAATCTAAGCGACTTCACGCCGAAAGGCAAACTACGCGCTGAACTAACATTTCCATTTGGCAAACCATTTTTTTATATGCCAAAAAAAATGGGATTGAAATCCCCACACAACACAAGGCAAGAGATTTTACATTTCTCATTAACTCTAAACCTTCCCTTCGTTCCACTGACACAAAAAGGGGTGTGAATACTTTAAATACACCCAATATATCATATTCTCCAGAAAAATTTACAAACTAAACCGCCGAATGCGTTTTGATATCAATCCAAAATAGCAAGTTTTTAGAATAACTTTAAAATGTCCGCAACTCAAACTTTATTCCACCATCATGAAGAAATATTAAATGATAAAGGATTAGTAAGTGCGACCATCTTTCTTCAAACAAAAGTTCGATCGATTTTATCTTTTCACGAATATAGATTCTAAAAGGATAAACTACACTATCCGATTAACGTTGCTAGGCAACGGAAGATGTGTTATTCACAGTAATTGTGTAATTTCTCATATGTGAAGGAGTTGTGTGTGGTTGATAACAACTCACAAGCCTAAGTAGACCCCCATAGAACCTTTTCATCGACCTCGCCTCCGTGTTTCCCAAGCTTTATTTATGTACTGATGTACTGGTGCCCGAGAATAGGGTATTAACTAGCACTATAACACTATCCAATAAGAATTAAAAAACTGATAATGCGCAGGGATCGAGGTTGGATTCCATTGTCCTTTAGGCGATCGCGAAGGTATATTGAATATAGCTAACTAGAGACCTGTAGGGCGTGAAGGTTCATTGACTCAAAAAAGTACATATTGTAAGTTTTTCCGTTTTTTGATACATCATATCTAAATAAATATAAACCAGTAAACTTTTAAGCTTTAAAAGAGAACTTTCAAAATGAACTTTGAATTGACAAAGTGCTGTTTCTTCAAAAACGGACAAACAGCAACATGGGCAGCGACATGCTAATGAAAGGATCAATGCTGGCCCAATAGACGATATCGGCTTTCCGAATTCTCCCCGAATGATTACCCATAATGCATCGCGCAAAAAAATTCACGGACAACATTGACTTTCTGAATCAATAATCATTCGGGGAGAATTTCGTTAAGCCGATATCGTCTATTACTAAAATTTAAATCATTTACCTCAAGCAATACTTTAATCGTAGAAATTTTAGCGAGACTAATTTTAGCGTTTTAGCGAGTTTTCCCTATTTTCGCTAAAATAAATCCCGCTAAAACACGCCGAATCGACAGATCGCTAAAATTTATCCGCGCGAAATTTCTGTTTATATTGCCTTAATACATTTTTTATCAATACGAAGGGTTTCAGTGCAGAAAAATGCTAGAAAACGAACTCAGTCAATAATGTAATACGAGTATTCACTAAAATTTATCCACGCGAAATTTTTTGAAATCGTGATTCGCTAAAATAAATCCAAAAAAAATCAAGATTTTCCTGACTCGCTAATATGCGCTAAAATTAGTCTCGCTAAAATTTCTACGATTAAAGTAGCCCTTTTCATAAATTACGTCACGAACGACATCACTTGCCTCGTATTCAAACAATTGCCATAGCGATCATGTTCCTTGAGACATTAAATGATTTTTATGAATAGAAAGTAGTTTTGATAAAATCACCGAGTAATCAACATGATAATAATTTCAAAACGAGGCAAGTGATGTTCGTAACGTAATTTATGAAAAGCGGTCTATAGTACCAGAAAAATATTTTTTTGCAAAACGAGTGAGATGATGAATCTCCTGAAGCTTTGGGTATGGTAATTTATACTAGTTAGATATTCAATTGCGATCCGTCCTGATCGTCTAAAGTAAAAGACTATTGAGTTTGGGGATCACCGAGCACTATCGAAGTGTAGAAAGTTTCCAGTTTTTTTTTAATTCCATACTTTTAAAAGGAAATTTCCCATATATTGAAAAATTATTACTTCTTATGCCCAATTTGGACATTGACAAAAATAATATTATTAATAATTATCGACAGACGACAGTAACAGATCGAAAGATCTACAAAACTTAAATAACAATGAAAATATATCTCTAAAAAATAATAAATATTAATCTCCATAAAATTCTTTTTTCATATTTTCACAATTGAATAAAAAATAAATTTCTCTTAATTCATAATTTTGCTGAAGTTACCTTTCGTGACAATCTCTTTAGACAGGGTTCGCGAAAAACGGGTCAAAGCACAAAAAATTATGTATCAACTCGTATCAGCTGCATAAAGAGTTGATGTCTCTACCAAGCAAGGGACATTACACCCTGCCAAAATTTGACGTGATAGTCTACAATAGTTAACTGCGTAGCGTCGATTTAGGCTTGAAAGATATCGCCTCTCTACCAATCTTCAAACCAACGTCATTTCTTCTAATCAAATCACCAAAATATTCTACGATCCAGGACATTTTCCACACGAACATTCAGTTGCACTTCTAACAGTATGGAAATAATTCGGTTGATATTTACACTTGATTCGAACGTGAACTTCTTGGTATTTCACTACACGACAACACGTGGTCATTTCAGTCATTTTGTTACGTGTAAAAGGACCGGTAGCCGATATACAAGCTCCAAGACAAGTATTCAAGTTAACCATACTGTCGTAACATGTCGGAAAACTTAATTTCAGTTGATATCCAACTAATTTGCAACGTTCTTTATCTTTCGCTACAGCGTATGCACCATCAACGGTCGAATGTTTTTGTAATGGTATGAACAACATGGCCAGAATGCATATAATATTTAGTCTTCTTGATTGTTGACCAGTTATTGATGATTGTTTATACATCTAAAAGTAGGGGAAACAATTTTTAAAAATAAAGTTATTTTTATAATTTGAGATCTCGAAACCATTGATGATCAGATCTATATTTCCAAGACTTGGATATACTCTATACATCTATCAACCTTTCAAGCGTGAGAAGACTGGGTTCGAGTTTAGCAAAAAATAATGACATCAAAATGTCTGAAGTCGTTCGCATTCACATTCTCAAAAACTAAAATAATTGTCGTCATTTTCTTGTAAAATTCATCAGCAGTCCCCTCAAAACCCGACCGTACTGTCAAAGGTTTTTGGGTGTAAACAACTGATATCACAAACTGATAGATGAGACAGGGTTGTCGAGTCAAACATTTATACCAGGTTATGAAATATGGCTCGAAATATGGAGGAATCCTTTTTTGAGAAATTTCAGTTACTTAACTATACCCTTTACAAAACCCCAAAATTACCATAGTTGGAAAAATGCCCTGGAATTATCAAACACATTTAACCAAAAGAATTTACTCTCCTTTGCTATTTAAAAGGGTATGGGACATTAATGTAAACGGAAAATATTACAACAACTATCCGAAATCCGAACTTTATCAAGTATAGAAAAAAGTATACCCCATCCTAGACGATGCTATCGTCCGTTTAAAGTAAATGCGAGAAAGAGTTAGGGCGTCAGCGCGGTTTACGGGAAAAAAGTTGCGGTAGAGTTTTGGAACAAAACGGACTGTAAACATCACCGCCACTGCTTACTCCACCCGAATTTATCACGCCTCTCCTAAACTATTCCCTTTTTAGTGATCGTGTGTAGACGATAGGATCGTCTAACCCCATCCCTACTATCGAGAGTCTTGACTTGCCGATACAGGACAGGAGAGTCTTGTCCATGAAATAAGAAGTTTTCACTACGAACTGATCAGAAGGTCAAAAATCAATACCTTTTCTTTCAATATGCACTCCCCTCTTGAAGGTCTTTTCAAAGCTTTCAAATGAAAATTATACGAATAGACTATGTATCCTCTGTTTAAATAAGTGTATTTTATCAATTTTAGGCATCAGCATAGCATCATTTATCAAACTGAATCTTTTTATTTAAAAATCACCACAATTTTATTAATAAGGGAAGTAAAAGCAATTTTGAAATTTCTTTACGAAACTTTTAGACGATTCATAGATAATTGTATCAAATTTGTAAAGTTCAAGTCAAAAGGAGTGCGGTGAAAAGTCAATAGACCATTTTTTGAAGGTATTGAAAGTGATATGATGTCATTAATCATGAGTAGGAGTCAAGAGATGAAAATAAAACCTCTTTTGATAGACTTTTTCCTGTCTGGGAAATATTGTTACATTTTTCAAATGTAAATCATCGTCTTTTTGGATTGCCTTCTTTGATTCTAATAGCTGACGTTTCTTTCTAAAATGTTTCTATTTTGAGACTCCAGAACTAGCCGTAAAAGAACACAATTTAATCTTATAGCTACTTAAGTCCAGGGAGAGGGTTCTTGGGAAAAATAGGAACCAGGGTTGTAAAACATAAGGGGGTCGGTATTAAAATCTCATACACCATGACTTTGATTAATGAGAATGTAAAAATATTAAATATTCGGAAGAAAATATACGGAACTGACAAATCCCTTTATATCGTAAGTACTTATATTACTTATTATAAAGAATCCAAAAGTTCCCTCGACAATCAAAAGCGCCAAAATGCCGCAAAAATTCGGATAAAGCTGCGGGTATAGTAGCCAAATTAATCGATTTTGTTGTTAGGGGAACTTTTAGAGGTAAGTACAGTATAGAGGAAGGCGGGGAAGGCCCCAACCCTACAAGTGCCCTACAAGGATCCCTCTCCAACCCTAACCCAATACCCCCTCGAAAGGCGGAATGGTGGATAGAAAAAATTCGAATAACCTGATCTTATTTTAGAGGCTTGTACCTTACGTTTGTCTTATCAAGTCAATATAGTTTTTACTATCTGTGCCCGGGTATCTGTGATACTATCCAAGATTAACTTAAGAATCAGGTAATTATAGAGTCAAAACTTTTAACGTTAATTCCTTAGCAAAGTTTTGATACATACCTCTAAGCCAAACATAAAATCATTTCGACAACACATAACACGCACACTCTGAAAACTATACTAACAGTACACATTACTCTATAATAACAACATGTTTAAGAATACCCTTACATTATCAACCTACAACATCATTTGTAAATAACCGTATGATTGCTGGGCCATTAAAACATTTTCCTTTTTAATTACTCTCTTAATGACTATTAAAACCTTTCTTCAGGTTTAATATAGATGTACGGCATAATGACATAATTTTTTTGTAAGCGAGAAGAGCTCAATCCGCTTTCGTTTAAGCGTGGTTTCAATGTTCGATGGAATCATGCTTCCGTATTCTACTTACGGCTAGCAACCTAAAAGTTTGATTGTTTAGGGTCTTTGGATTATTTTTGGTAAGTACGGTATTTTTTCGACTACTCTTTTTGTAGAACAATTTTATTAGAACAATGAGGCTCAAAAATAATAAAACATGAACAATTTGAGAACAAAGCCGAACATTTAATGGCTGGGTTAAAAACGAAAGGACAAGATACCTAAATAATACTAGTAACTGGGTACAAAGCCTAAAATACTTCGTTTTTGCCCAAAAATTAGAACAATTTGCAAACACAAAGTGCTAAAAAATAATAACAGCCGAAATCCTCATTGCAGTAGATGTTGTAAGAACCCTTCCTAAGGGCATAAAAATCAAAAATTTTAATGGAAAAACTCCCCTCTGTATTATAGCCAAATTAGGCTGCCCAAAATTTTAGTTTTTTGTGAACTCATCGCCAGACCAAAAAGTCTCAAAGTATTTAGTCTGAATCGCAGACCTGTAAAAAAATTAGGTAGGGGATATCCATATACTCTCGGGTACCTAATAGCCGGGGGGGGGGGGGGGGGGGGGGGGGGGGGGGGGTGGAATAAGCGGGGGGGGGGGATGGAAAAAAAATCTCAAAACTTAATAAGCGGGGGGGGTGGAATAATGTCTTGGGTGGAAAATTTTTGAAAAGGAGGCTAATACAGCTAAATTAGGACAAAAAAGGGAACTTTCAAAAACATTTTCCCAAAAAATTAATAAGCGGGGGGGGGGTTGGAATAAAAATGTCCTGGGTGGAAAATTTTCGAAAAATTAATTAGCGGGGGGGGGGGGGGGGCGACGACAGTACCCGAGAGTAGTACGCACGCAGTAAAGGGGGGAGAGGGGGTTTAGCAAAAGCGTACATTATGAACGACAAGAAGCACGAATCCGTCAGTGGAGGCCAGCAGCCTAGATAGCATTCGGATGGACATACATCCGAATCAATCTCAGATTCACAGGGAGGGGGGCAGCTAGGCAAAAGGACCGACGGGTATGTGCGGGACCTGAGGGTACCTTTTCCAATATGTTTAAAATGCACTGTAAGGGTCGGAAAAACTAGAGATGCACTGTAAGGGTAGAAATTTCAGAAAATTCTTGGAAAATCTAGATATTTTGACCAAAAATGCTAGAATTTTGACAATTTTTTGCACGAAAGGGATCGAAAATTTGGGGGAAAATGTCCTCTAAGGGTATGATTTTCACTGATTTTTGCTGCACTGTAAGGGTGCAATTTTAGAAGCCAATTTTTGGCCCGCACATACCGTCAGTCCGCAAACCCGGTTGTGTTTCAAGCGAAATCAGTCATTTTCTTTCTATATTCCTACTTTTTGAAAATGCCCAATTTAGTGAATCGCGAAATTTAATACACGCGAAAATTTCTAGAAACTGCCAATCGCGAAATTATGTACACGCGAAATACCAATATATACCAGTATATTCAGCAATTTTATCGAGCCTAGCGCAAGCATGGATGCGGTGAATTATAACAACAGATATAACATGGTTTACTAGAGAGCAAGGAAGCTGAATTAATGGAACCCATGCCATCGATGCATGCTGTTAAATCCCATCAAATACCTACAGATGGAACCCACATCAAACTGGAAATAAGTACGATAGATTAGAGTGGTGACTTACAGCACCTGACCCCGAGAATGTAGTAAACCCCGAGAATGTAGGTTTCTCATTTTTTAGCATGGTAGCCCTAACGATAGTTCAACTTCATAAAAAGTTGTTTCAGAGCATACTGTTACGTATTACTGATTATTTCTAGACATAAATTTTTAACTTGAATTGATTTTTTCAGGCCAAAATCTGAATCGAAGTTGATTGGATACTACTCGAATTGAGACATTTTTTAAATAAATCCTCTCTAAATCGAAATCTATTGGAATTAAGTTATGATGATAGGGTATTTTCTTATTCCTAATAAACTAAGGAAATGTGAAAATAGTCCATTTCAATATTTATTGTTCTAAGTTAGATATTTTAACGAAAATGTTTGACCTACCTTTTGGCTTTTGGGGTTAGTTGACCTACAATTTGGGAGCCTTCATAACCCGACATAAAAAGTCTGTCAAATTATATAAAACTTTTTTGTTTTACTTTCATAACATGAAAGTATTACCTGAGAGATGATTAATGTTGGTATTTTAAGCTTTTACGACGTGTCCCAGACCCGCTGGGACCCCAGCCCAATCAGAAAAGTTTGGAACAACAGAATTTCTATCCCCATTGGGAATTTAGTAGCAATTTTTTGACCCGACGTGGGAAAAGTTCCAACGGGGCTGTGAGGCATAGGGGTGTTGTTACATTATTCACATATTTTAACACAGAATCTTCAACCTACAAAATAAAAACAACTTTCTTGTCTCTTCTTTTCGTCCTTTCTTTTACTTTTCATGATTTGTAGCACGATAAAATTAATATCTTTGTAATTTTTTTGTCAGAGTATATTTCGAAAGTATGAATTTCACTTAGAGAACAAAAATTTCCGATTAATACTGAAATTTCGCTCTCAGCAACCGAATCTTTTCACCTACATTCTGGGGGTTAAAAAGCGAAAAAATTCAATTTTCAGAATAACAAAAGCTCTTTAGAATATTGTTTTGGCATAAAATATTTCTAAAATTTCCTGTTATAATTAATTCAATCGAAAAAATATCAACATTTTACTATTACTAGATTTAAAGCCATAAAACCAAACCTACATTCTGGGGGTTATAACGAAAATGGGAGTCGACTTCAAGGACCAAAAAAATTAGCCTATCTATCAAAAGTAATGAAACAAACCCCTGGGAAAGGATTTTGGGAGTTCAAAATTTCGTTTAAAACATGCAATATTTTCTTAAATGCAAATCTACATCTCTCAGGTCTGATTCAAATTTCACCTACATTCTCGGGGTCAGGTGCTGTATATGGAAAATATAGTAGGCTATCGCTACTTCTGTTATTGATCGAACATAACTTTAAATGAGTAAGGATTGACCTTGCAGTTTTAGGGATTTCCTGACTAAACTAAGTGGTATTTCGAGATTTAGAAACCGTTTAATATCAGGTACTTAAACAGGAGACTGTAGTAATATCCAGAGTTAAAATAAGACGAAATCTATTTGAAATGTTAGATATGCGACAATGGGAAAAACGAAAGCTTTGGCTAATAATTTTATAGCCATATTAAGTTTGTCAGCGGAAAATACGTCTCGTAGACTCAAGTTAATTTGAAGAACTTTTCAAGTCTTAAATAGTGAGAAAATAAGTAGACACGAATGAGGAAAAAGTTTTACCTCTACCGGGCTTTAAACTCAATGGAAAAACCTTTCGCGTACTGGTGATTACTGACATTTCCCGCCCTTTTCACATAGAAATAAGGGGAATATGAATTTACACGAGAATTCATTTGTTTAGTCTGTACGTCTGATGACTCCACTATAACGGAATGCTTTTTATATTTTTTGACATTTTCTCACTATGCCCACGACATAAGAAAGAAATTACGTCACTTTTACCGCATGTCCAAATTAGGTTTCTTTAATCAAAATTGACTTAAGGATTGTGATGCTAATACTGTAATATAGTTCTAGAAGTGTGTAATAGTTTTCAAAAACGAACCATCGAACCATACCGTACTTACAGTAATCTATTAAAAAGTTCGCTCAACATTCGAATTGTTTTTCTGAGAAATGGTTACTTGATTTTACTCGATTACATCATATAATTTTAAAATTTGACCAATCAAAATGATTTGAATGTCGTAAGAACGGTGCTATTTCCCAAAATTTGACCAGTATCTTCCATAGATTCATAAATTCCAAAGGGGCTAGATGTCGTGCTTTAGCTGATAAGTGTGCCTAGGTAGGTAGGAAATCCTATCTAGGTCACATGACATTACAATAGAATTTCAGCGCTTGACCTATAAGAAGCTTCGCAGGTTTTCGAAAACAATAGTAGCAATATTTTTTGCGTTATTCATTTTTTTGCTTGGAAGAGCACGACATCAAGTGCTTGGGCTTCACAGAAATCTGTGGTATCCTCCCCGTCCACATAGAAATACTATTAAGTGATCTCGATTGAATTCAGTGTCTAATGACTTATTCCAGAAAAAAATAATTTGTTTGAAAAATACCATATCTTGATATTTTCGTCTAATTTACAATGTGAATATTTTGGTGTATTTTACCGAATAACGGAACCTTTAATAGCTTCTACCGAATAGAGTGTAGTATTCGGCGTCACATTCGCACCCTGGACAAATACATTTATCTCCTTTTTTGATTTCAGCAGGTTGTTTGAATGGGATACATAAACTCTTGGCTCCCATGCTTGGTGCTCCAGCTTCTGTTTCCTCCCTGAAGAAGAAAACATGAGCGATTATTGTAGAGGAACAAACGTATTCAATTCAAAAGGAAATATAATTGGTCAGCCTAAGCTGGGCATTCAAATAGGTAAAATTCAGTTCTTCCATCATCATAAGACGGCAAAAAAAAATCCGATTTCCCGATCTCACTTTGATTTCTAAACTTTCTTCCGATCGGGTTAACTTTTTGGGTACTTTTAGCGTGCGTTGTTTTTACAGATCACAGTGGTGTTTCAAGATGGCGGCTCAATCGATAAGTCAGATGTGATAAGTCAGTGTTGTACCAAAGTATTTCCAGTGTAAATCTGTTGCAAGCTTCAATTTCTGTCATTTATTTTTTTAACTCGGCAAATTAAACACATGATTTTCATCAAGGGGATTCTTTTTCTACATCTCTTAAAGGTTTAAAGCCGTTTGCTCAAGTTTTTGTTTATGTTGAATTTTCTGATACTTTTTATTGCTGCTTTTTATTAGTTTTTGCAATAAAAACATATTTTTCTTGTCTGCCTCTAGGTGGGATTGATGGTGTTATAATGTTATTGGAATTTGATAAAGTTTACAAAAGTACAGCTACTGTCTAAATTTGATAAAGACTGGATGGAATTGTGCTTTTTTGGACTAAGGCGAATCGCAAAAAATTGTTTGGTTCCCGTCATTTCTACTTTAAAAAGTGGGGGTCGTTCGGTCATTCGGTTGAAAATATTTTTCTTTTAAGAAGCAGCTACATCTTGTTGAAAGGGAATCCGTCGTGTGGACTGATACGAATTAAGAAATTGAGAAACCGTGGATATAAACTGGTTTTCGGTTTACTCTCCATTAGCATGTGGCTCGCTACTTCGATTTGAAAACTTGTAAACACAGAGCGTGCAGAGGTCGACAGTGGAAATCCAGCAAAGCAGCGGAAAAGCTTTCCGATTCTCCAACTCTACCTGATGACCGTAAATCAGGGTCGGTCAGATGACGGGAACCAAATGATGACATCCCATCTCCTATTATTGGGCTTGCAAAATTATGACAAATGGTCTTTGGAATTTGATCAATTATATTAATATTAATATATACAGTTCTTATTGAAATTGATCAAACTATTTTTCATGCAGTTCCAGACGCAGATTGTGTTTTTCTAACCTTTCCTAACCTTGGCGCACGTTTTGACGAATAACCGAATAATGGAATGGAA
Source organism: Clytia hemisphaerica (assembly GCF_902728285.1). NCBI lineage: Eukaryota > Metazoa > Cnidaria > Hydrozoa > Leptothecata > Clytiidae > Clytia > Clytia hemisphaerica. The sequence continues at coordinate 2,225,561 of NW_027103562.1, read as the reverse complement.
TGAATGGCGATAACAGTTTATACATATCTCTTATCAGACTTGCAGAAAGCGGACTGCAGAAAGTTATGAAAAATGGTTTCTAGAATTTAATGAATTATATCGCCAAGTTACACAACAACAGATCCATCTGGTCTTCATTTAACATTTTTTAAAGTTTAAAAAACACTGCCAGTGCTTGGCACACAGAAGAGAGGACTCCCAGTTGAAATTAATTGCTACTCCGCTGCCCTGTTGAATTTATTTATTATGCTCGTGTGTTTATTCCGCCAAGGCAGTAAAAGCGATCGCCCAAATCATAGACCAATTAAAAAGCGAGTTTAAAGCAAAACGGGGGAAAAATGAGCTTCCCCGCAAAGTTATGAATTTTAAGTTTTGCTTTCCATTATCATTTGTGACCAGCAAAGTCTTCAAGATGGTTTGTGTGCATGTTGTGTAACTTGACGGTACTAAACTACAAATTTATTTACGCAGACTGGATGCAAATTGTGTTTTTCAAGATTTTGTGATTTTGCTTCAAGTGCAAAGTAGATATCTTCATTTTGGTTCTGACGTTTTGGCAATTTTCTTATTTATTTCTAGCATAACACTTTGGTCAAATATGGATATTGTCTACATCCAACAGAAAAAATGTAACATAACTGACTGTAATGAAATTAACAAAAAGTTTAATTACACTATGTTTCTCTTTTATGTTACAGTAATGAACTATAGCTTAATTGTTTGATGTCATAGAAACAGTGCTACAATGATGCTATAAAGAGAAGTATACTTTGAACTTCTCGTGGCGGGTGGGGGGGGGTGGGGGTTGGAGGTGCTCTCAGGCTTGTTTTGAATAATTTTAAATGAAGTTATCAAATGTTTCACATTTTGTACATTATTCAACATTTTTAGTCTACTCTGTTTCAGTACATCTCTTACATCTGTTAACCCACTTATTAAAGCTATCTAGCTAAGCTCTATTGGCTGACCTTCCAGCCTCGGCTGGTTTATTTTGATTGGTGCAGACGCGATTCAAAAAGCTTCGTATTTCCTTTTTACTTTGTGATTACACTAATCGATATTTAGCTTACAGCCATTCACAATCTATTTTTGTGACGTAAATATTGGTGGATATTTTCACGTCTTAGAAACCTCTTTTGGTTCAACGGCAGTAGCAAAGGTTTAAATGTAGACATTAGAGATCAAATTTAACTACGTACCGTGCACTGTCCTTCTTGATTTTATCCTCGCAAGCGGGAGCTCCACAGAATGGGGCTTGTATGAGCTGCAAGTAAACAAAAGGATATTTGATTAAAAATGAAAAAGAGCGTATGATTTTTTTTTTTCAAAATTGCTTTCGTCTCTAAGTATTGCACTATAGGGCCCACGAAATAATCTGGAAAGTGGTGGGGCAAAAAACATAACGGAGGCGCAACTGGTAGTGTGCCTTAAAATGGCCCTATTTCAGATTCCCTACTCTGTACCAGAGTGTATCTCACGATTATCGTAGCAGCAATGAATTTTGAAATTAGCCGTAGATATCGGGGTTGACTACAGATTCCCATGCCCTCAGATTGATTTTTACCCGTGATATTTTCAAAATAACTTTCTACTTGAAAAAAAAGCGAGTGGGTTTTGCGACCCTGACACAAGCCCTGGGCCACAAACTGACGTCGAGGTTATTGAGTATTTGAAAAACGTTTTGGGTGACTTTTAGTTATGGAGAGTAGATGTACCACAAAGATAAATGAACGAGCTAGAATTAAAAATGTTGCAAAGCATGGTTTTTTTATTAAAGCAAGGCAATATTGTTCCACTCATTGACATCGCTAAGAATACCTTTTTCTCGTCGAGTTTGGCTTTGAACTCGTCGAACGATTTGGTGACGATTATGTTGCTCTCCAATTCTTTAGATGCTCTGAAGAAAAAGGTTTTTAAATCAAAAACTAAATGAAATAGAACTGGTTACATCTCCGGGCGTTCGAATCGATCAATTAAGCCAGAATCTTTTGCAAAATATTGTGAAATACCTTGCAAATCTACAAAAACTTAGACTCCCCTCAAAATATTGTTAGGTGGCCGAAGGGGGAGACTTCTTTTTAAGCCGTTTCATATATTTTGAAAAAGATATCGGAAAAAATTGTCATAAATATACTGCCTATCGTAGAGCAAATACTTCTAAATTCGTTTAGCAAGTATGAGCAAAATGAAGGAAGTTTATTGAAACTTTTTGTGCTCAAGTGACGGTTCTCAAAGTTCTACAATGCAATTAGCTATAAGCAAAAAGCTCGTACCCAAAAATTTTAAAAATGTCAAAAAATGAAGGTCTTCAAATCTCTCTAAATCCTATTTTTATGGGAAGCTATGGTATTTTGTAGCAAAAAGCAAAAAAAAAATAGAGCTTAACCTCGCTTTAGAATTTTTTTATCGCATTTTTTAGGTTTTTGTAAAATCGCAGGCCAAAATAGGAGAAAAAATCACCAAGTTTGGCATTTTCTTCTCATTGACTTCATTTTTAACCCCTACTTTTAACCATTTTTGAAATCTACATAAAATTTCCGACAATTTGATATATAACATGCATATGTTCCCGAAAAATCAACATAGGCTAAATCTGAGCCTGCTGCTACGGTACTTAAAAAACTGCTTTGGAATGATGTCCTTATTACAGGGTTTTTTTTTCAGGTATAGATTCAAAAAACTTACCAAAAGGCCTCTTTTGCAAGCTGAGTCAACTTTCTATAGGACTTGGGCTGGTTAATCTATGATTTGAGGCTTTCAAATCCATTTTTTCACTGACTAGTACTAGGTCAGAGTTTTTGTCACGCCGTGACGGAAAATTTTCAATAGCCTGTAAAAATCTATGAGAGTGGAATCAGGCCTTAATTTTCTCCATGAAACATCAACCATATAGTGTTAATCAGAAACCTAAAATAGAAATTCAAAAATCAACCCACAAGATTTCTGTAGCCCTTTTTAGTTTTTGTCACGCCGTGACGGAAAATTTGGGCCTATGTCAAAATTCCCCTATCTTTTCGTCAATTGTACTTGAATTGAGATTTCTTTGCTTGAAAATTCTTCAAATAGGTAGAGTATATCAGAATATGCAAAAAATAGAGTCAAAAATGCAGAATTACAATGAACTAGAGGTCCTGCAAGGTGGATTTTCTCATTTTTGATCAAAATGTTTCGTAGACTAATTTTGGAAAAACCCGGTTTTTTTTTAGGATTTAGCTCATGTTTTAACTTTCTAAGTTTATTTTTTTCATTCTAGTATGTATTTCTGACAACTTTACATTAAAATTATAATATTTCTTACAAATTCAGGAAAATAATTACATATTTCTCATTTATGATTTTTAGCGTTTCATCACTTTTTTGGCCAAAAATGGGTCATTTTTAGGCCGAAATCCAAAAAAACCGGAATATTAACTTGAAAATAACCCTATCATGTTATATATCAGTGGAAGCCGAATTTTGAGTAGATTTTGAATATCCAAGTTTCATGTCCTGAAAAAGAACTCAACTCAAATTATTATGCTTTAACAGCTAAAAATAGACATGGGTACAAGCTTTTTGCTTATGGCTAATTTAATTTTGAAGGGGGAAAAGAAAAAAAGGCTTACTTTGCGTAAAGATTGGCTTGAATATTGTCCAGTAATTTATTGATATTGTCCACGCATCCTTCTTGTTTCATTGTGATCTACAGATATTAACGAAAACATTTAGAGCGACAGTAACGCAGGTAGGTTAGCGTACGTGTCTAGTATTTCATGAATGACTTGAGGTTTTCATTTCTTTCCGGTAAAGTTTACAAAGTCTATATTGTAAAAAAATGCAACCGCCTCAAATTTATGATTGTGAAAAAATGCAAGCACATATCAAATTCATACAACGATATACTCGCGTCAAGGTTCCAAAACAGATTATGGGTTAAAGTTAACCATCGTGCCTCTAAACGAGAAAACACGAGCTGATATATCCGAAGAAATTAGACGAACTATTGATCGTCAAAATAATTTTTTACGATCGACCAACCAACCTCCAACATCACTAGGGTCGGCTGACGATACAAACCAATGATTTTCTAAGCCTCACCCTACTTCACTAGATCAGCCTTCTCGTAATAAAAGAATGTGTGTCCAGTTCTAAAGCTGACTACTCCACCATCTTGTTTTCAATTCTGGTCGTCAACAGCGCGATTCGAAAGTTTTGAAATTCGAACGTTCGAAAATTTGAGGTGAATTAGAAAACAACATGGCGGGCTAGTCGGCTTCAAAACTGGGCACATTTCCGCAGGAAATCTGTAAGCAGCTAGCCTATCTAGTGTGTAAAGGAATATGATATTTGTAGGACCAACCTTTTCACCAGTATCTCGTCTGACCACTACCATTTGATGATTGTCGATATCACGTGGTCCAAGCTCAACACGAAGTGGTACACCCTACAAGAAAAAGCAACAAGACAAAATTTCAAAGAAGCTTTACGAGAAAATAAATAAGTCAGATAGCTGGAAGCGACCCGAAGATATCTGTCTACCCGAAGGAAGGGGAGGGCACTTCATTTTTGACCTTTCTTCCTGGATTGCTCCAATTACTCTTTTCATACTTCCAATAATTGCAAGTTTACAAGAAAAAGTTTCCTAAACTATCTTAGGGGAAATAAAAAGATCTTTATCAGAATAGGCTTCGGAGTGCCGACAAACCGTCTTTCAATTTTAACGTAATGTGAGAATTCTACATGAAACACTCTAAATGATTTTATATCACAAAAACATTTTGTTAAACCCATTGATTAGCAACTCAAAACGGTTGATGGATATGATATTGCATCAAAATGGAAAAAAAAGACACAGAAAGGCTGCAATGTTTACCTTCATTTCCCAGTGGTTGAATTTCCACCCTGGAGTGTAGTTATCTCTCGAATCGAAAGTGGATCGAATGCCAGCTTTAGCGAAAGTTTTTTTGTAATCTTGGCAAGCATCGAGAATGATCTTCTTCTTGTCTTCAGGTGTTTGAGCTGTCATGATAGGAACCAAAACAACCTACAGATCGAGAGGGAGAATGAAACTTATGAACGGGGAAAGAAATTCCTTGAGTAACAAGCCCAGAGAACAAAAGCCGAAATCTAAACAGCTTTTGACAAGAGGTTTTCCCTTTGATGTTTTAAGGAATACGAAACAGTTTTAAGGGTTACAAAAACATCATAGTTAGTAAATTTTGACACCAGAACCGTGGAAAACCAACGGATTCGTATAAATATCAAGTATTACAAACTCCGCTTGCCTTAGAACTGAACACATCAATTTATCCAAACAGGGAGTTTACTTGATAAACTTTGATTGGTTACCTGATAATTGGCTACTTTCGGGGGAAGCACCAATCCCTTGTCATCACCATGCACCATCACTAACACACCAATCGTCCTTGTGGTAATTCCCCAAGAATTCTGGTGGACGAACATCTTTTCTTTGGCGTTGTTAGGATCCTCAAAGGTGATTCCGAACATTTTAGAGAAGTTTTGTCCCAAATGGTGAGAAGTGGCACCTTGGATGGCGCGGCCGCTTGCTTCGATGTAAGCTTCAACTGTAGTGGTGAAGTCACCTCCAGCGAACTTTTCTTTCTCTGTTTTCTTTCCTTTGACGACTGGGATGGCCAACAAGTCGGTGTAGATTTCCGCATAGTAGTCCAAAATCTCGTAAACCTGAATATTTGATGACGGAGTTATTTCTAAAGCTCTAGGAAATTCGGAAATATACTGTTATGGCATCCCAAGGAGTAATGTTAGAGACAGAGATTCGTAAGAACTAAAAATTTCTTTGCAGATGAAAAAATCAGAGGAAATTCATGGGAATAGTATTCCTTTAGGACTTTCTAAGTTTAAAATTTGAGCGACTCGAAGTTTATACCGCTGATTGATCCATGATTCTGTAGGAAGTTAGAAGCTCGTCCACTGCTTTGAGTCTCATTAGATATATTATACTTTCAAAATGTAATCAGTCTAAAGGCAGACGTTTCGTTATCTGACAACCAATGTAGAAATTTTCTCTATAATATAGGTCCATATAATTAAAAACAATTGGAAGGTTTGAGGAACTACGGCTGAAAGTGCCTAAGGATATTGCAGCAAAAGGGTTTGACTTCAAGTGTTATTGACTTAGGGTAGTTGAATCAGTCTTGATATGCGGTACAAAGGTTGAGTGCTATTCTTCTCCAATGAGAAATTATCCCGCTCCTCTAGAACTTTAGCTTGAGCGGCCGCTAATCACCAATCGGATTTTCAGATAAGGTTTAATTCAGTAAAAAGTATAGTAAAGGAACGGTAAATTACCTCATCTGTAGCCTCTTTTCGAGTAGCAAAGGCAGAGTGGCCTTCTTGCCATAAAAATTCTCTGGTCCTCAAGAATGGTTGCGGATGTTTGAATTCCCAACGCACTACGTTACACCATTGGTTAAGACGGAGAGGGAGATCGCGATGAGATTGCACCCATTTGGCGTACGCGGGATACATAACGGTTTCACTGGTCGGCCGAATAGCGATGGGCTCGGCGAGCTCGCTCTGTCCAGATTTCGTCACCCAAGCAACCTGAAGTGGAGACACAGAAACAAAGGTTTATAAATACAGTTGACACTCTCTAATTCGATCTTCAAGGGGAATTGGATTTTAATCGAATATGGGATCTTATCGAAAAAGGGAGCGTCGTTTATATGAGAGTTTCTTGTTGACGGGGACTTAAAATTTCATCGAATAAGGGAGCCTATCGAATAGTAGAACGTCGAATTAGAGAGCGTCAACTATATTGATTGATGATTATATTTGAGGAAAAAGTAGTGCATATCACGGTCATAGCATGATATTTTCTTCAGTTAAGTAATATTAATCTTCTCAGTGCTAATTTTAATTCTATTTGGTTGAATTGCAGATGAGGGTCGCTTGCTCAACTATTGACGCTTTCAATATCCAGGTGCTGACAGACCTTGGACTGACTACCCAATTCGCTCACATGAAATGGGTTTACCCGGGCGATGGTTCATTTACTTTCCCAGTGAACCGGTGCGAGTGGGAATTGAAGCCCATTCGCCTGTGTAACAACCAAGTTGCACGGCATTTTTAGGCTACAACTAAATCAAACTTTGCAAATTCCCACCAAAATGTAGGTAGGTGTTCGATAGGTGTATTGAACGTGGATAGTTGAAAACGAAATCTTACCTCAGGTGCGAAATCAGCGATGTGTTCTTTTTCTTTCTCAAGAGCACTGTGCGAGACAAACATTGGAAAATAGCAATTCTCAACACCGGAATCTCTGATTCTGCCATCGAAATGAGCCTTGATACGTTCCCAGATGCTGTAAGCCCATGGTCGCAAGATGTAACAGCCGCTAACGTCGTAATACTCAATCATTTCAGATTTGGTGATTACCTTAGAAAGTCAAATAAGTTGCACAATGTTTTTAAAAAGACTTTCATAAGGAATGCAACCTTTCTGAAACTCTCAATTTTCACACGAATTTAAAAAGAAAAACAAGAGGGAAGATTGTTCTTGACAGCAGTAGAGAAAAAACCTATCAGATAGCGTATATGATAAATATATGAATGACCCGTGAGTGTTACTAATTTGGTCACTCAGAGTTTAGTAAACTTAAATCACGCATCCGGCTGCCTTTGGAACAATAAGTTCGAAAAAAAAACAAATAGTAAATTTTTACCTGCGAATACCAGTCAGGGAGGGATTCAGCTTTTTTAAATTCTACACCGAGACGTGTTTGTTTCTGTTTCTGTCCATCATCGGGCGTGGTGGCGGCGGCCGCCTTCTCTTTCTTTGCCTTCTCTTTCTTTTCCTTGGGTTGCTTTGGCTGTTTGTTCTCTTTGCTCTTCTTGTCTTTCTTACTGCTACCAGCACCAGGGGCTTGGTAATCACTGCCAGTGATCGCCTTGTATTCTGATTTCAGTTTCAGCAATTGATCAATCTCTGGTTGAAGGGCTTCCTAAGAATGGAAGGAAACATTTTTTTTGAAAAACTAGTACTCTCTAATCCGATAAGAACTAAAAACTAGTAATCTCTAATTGGATTCTCATCGAATAAGAGAGCGTATAGAGTAAGGGAGAGTATCGAAAAGGGAGAGTATCGAATAGTAGAGCGTCGTTTAGAGTTTCTTGTTGGCAGTCAATATAATCGAACAATAGAGCATATCAAGAATACAGTAGAGCAATTGTAGAGCGTCAAATTAAAGAGCGTCTGATTAAAGAGTGTCAACTGTAGAAAGCTTGTCTGTAAATAGACCTTAAATGCTATGGAAATTAAAATATTCATTGTAATACGACTAAGAGAAGGTAAAATGAGATTTTGAAACTTTGGTTAAGAGAAGTCCGAGATTATCACAACCAAGTGGCTAAATGTGGCCCTGTGATTACACGTTTTTTATAAGAATAAACTATACAAGAACATAAGGCTTTGACATCCAAAATATTAAGAACAAGTTAACATTTTAAGGCTCAGGAAACTCTAAAACACCCGATTTCTTAGGAAAACAGACAAAAATACTCACAAAGTGGGGAAAATAAAAACATGTTAAGAACATTTTTAGGCTTCACACTCAAAAAGTTAAGAACATCCCAAGGTTTAAAAAATTTTGGGTGTTCTTATAAAAAAACGTGTAACCTAATAATAATTGTTTTGCAAGAACCAAGAACATACCTTTGCAGCTTTGTTAGTTTTCATGTCCCTAATCTTGTTTCCTTGTTCTGTGATCTTTTGGACCACACTCTCGGCTTCCGGTGAAAGCGAAACAGTGGTCGAAGCTACAGGGGCCATCTTCTTTTCTACTGGTTTGCTGGTATTGGCTGTTGGAGCAGCAACGTATTCACGACCTGTGGCTGCTTTGTACTGTGCTTTCAAGTCTTTTAAAACGGTGACTTCAGCAAGAATTGCGTCCTAAAAAATTGAGAAGACTCAATGGTTAACTCCATGAATTCATATCAGTGAGCGTAGTATACTCACCTTTCATGCACTTCCCGACTAAGCATTTTAAGTCCGTAGAGGCTCCCAGTTAAGAAAATACCAAGCTGAAATCAACAAGCCTGCCTTTATCAGACGCCGGAGAAGCAAAAGTTATTTATACAAAAACCATTGAATGAAGAAGTCTCACTTTAGCAGCTTTTTCGGCTTTCAAGGAGCGGATTTTATCACCCTGAGCAGTCACGCTATCGTATAATTTCTGTTGTTCCGGAGTATGTCCAGAAGCGTCACTAGCAGCAGTTGTAGCAGAAGTAGAGAGGTTGGCTTTACTCTCTTTCTGTGGTGAAGTTTGCTTTTGTTGCTTCTTCTTATTGGACTAAAATGAGATCAAAAAAATGAACAAAACAGTTGAACAAAAGTGTCTTGTTTTCTTCTGAACAGTATTATAAGGTTAGGATCAAAATATGCTGCTTTCTGAAAGTCTTAAACAACGATCAGGGATAATAAGCCATCAATAAGTAAAAATGCTCTAAAAATGCCCAAAATTTAGCCTGAAATTAGAACTCTTAGGCTTAATAACCAAATTTTATGATGGTTTTTTCAGAAAGCGTACACCACCTGTTAAGGAGTTCGATTCTTCCACACTTAAAATTGAATTCTAAATTACAAGTTTTTTTTTAATAAGAACATCCAGAATTTTTTGAAGCCTTGAATTCCAAGCACAAACTATTTCAAACCTTACCCCCTTGAGACAGAAATGGAACTTCTCAACAGGAGTTGTACCGTATTTTTCTAGAAAAGCATTTTGCCAATGCCAATTTAAAAACTTTCGATAAATAATCATTACAAACACAAAGTTAGACTCTGGTCTAAAAAGTATCCATGACACAAAATTGCAATGTTTTTTTTTTCTAAATAGGAAGTACAGGGAATTGGCTCATTAAAAACAAGTACTGTAGAAAAATAAACTAGGATAATTAGAAGGACCATCAATTATATAAATCACTTCGTCTGCTTCCTCTTACAAAAAAAAAATTGTAATTGAAGTCTTCAAAATGAAAAAATCATTCAGATTTTCGGAGAAATGGAAAAACACTGGAAATATTTGTTTGATCTTTTTTGAGCATGAAACACAAACACGAAAAAACACCAAAACGAAAATGAAAGTGAATAATGAAACTTCTAGATAAATTTCACGAAGAACTCTTAACCACAAATTTATCATTAAAATAGCTTTATCACTTTATAAAAAAGAAAATTTTTTTATCATTTCATATAATACTGTGAAGAAAAGTATTTTCAAATCGATCGGGAAAAGTTTCAGCTATTATTTCTATAATTTAGCAAGCAATCAAAAATCCTTTTGAAAAAGCTAAAATGAAAACTTTTGAATTATTCGGTGAAGAGTCAACAAAGGGTTACCGTACGAATAAACGCCTCTTCCTAGAGGAAAAACTTCGAATATACACCCTCTTCGAATAAACGCCTCTCCCTAGAGGAAGAATTTCCAATAAGTGCCCCTTTCGAATAAACGGGTCCCCCAGGGGCTTTTATTTGAAACAGGTAGCTGTAAGGAAGCATCATTCATCATTCAGAAAGAAACGCCCAGAAATGGAGGTGGCTGAGGATTTCAGGTGGCGGAGGGGTCGAAAAATTCGGACAAGGATTCCAATTTTCCTAAGGGGAAAGAGAAGATGCGAAATTGTATCGATCGAGGAGAATAACTATTGTTTATGACGAGGTGGAGAAATACTCAATAATGAGTTTTGTACTTTTTTCTTTTTGGCTGGAAAAAAAAAAGTTCCACTCCACTTGGTTCAAGAAAATTTTGGAGATGTGACCCTCTTGGATGGCTACAATTCACAGTTCACGTAATTATCTTTGTTTTTGCAATCACACTGAACTGGAAAGATTCACGCTATCACGTCTTAAAATCTTGATTTCGTAATGGCTTATTTTCAAGAAGATTCACGCGTGATTCATCCGTGACAAAAACAATACCGGGGCGATGCTTAACCGTGATATTTGAGACCATAGTCAGACATTACAGTTTGGCGTCACTTCAGATTACTTTTTATACGGGTAGGAAGTGATCATACCGATTTTGGAACGTTCGAAACAACGAAATGGAGCAGTTCCTTTCAGATGAAAATACTGGAGCGTAACTGTTTCAATCCGTTTTGCTTTGTAACGTCTTCGTTTCGAACCGTAATATTTGAACATAGTCTGAACATGAATGAATGACTTACTCGAGCAGTAGCAGAACTGTTACTTCCTCCGCCTCCTCCGCCCGAGGCGTTCTTCTTATCATTCTTCTGATTCATCATACCGGCTGTGCTGCCGTCCGGAATATGGAATAACATACAAGGTGATTCCCGACCTGAATGGCGACTATGGTGAAAAAAAACACACAAGACATTGAAATTGAGTTAATAAATAATAATAATAATAATAATAACTATTATTTTGAAGTGGCTAGCCATAGAATAATGAATCAGCTTTTAGGCAGCTGAGCCATTGTCTCCCCCAGGGGCCACTCGTATAACATAACAGAACAACAAATGGAACGAAAACTGATTAAGATAATAAAAAATAAATTTCTAATTGAAAATACGAGTTTTGAGTTTGTTTTTAAACGATAAGAGGGATTGGCATTGTTTCATCTCTAAAGGTAGATTGTTCTTCAGATGTGTGTAGTTGAGGTAATGAACGTTCGACTAGCAAAGGTGTTTTTGAGGGACAACGACAAAGTTGCAAAAGATTCTTGCCCTGGCCAGATAATAATGATCAATGAAAGACAAGAAATTTAAATTTGTTCATGTGGACCTTTCGATGTTTTCTCTATATCATCATAGTCCAGCATGATCACAGAGGCAATAAGACAATTCAAAATTGAATTTCGTTCTACAAATTACCAAAAAGAATCACATAAAGGTTCAGTGTTCAAAGCTCAAAAAAAGATTTTGAGACGGAAATAACAAGAAATTTTGTGTGACGTTTTAAGAAAAAAATTTTTTGAGCCTAGCTAAGATCAAACACTACTAAAGAGCCTCCCCCCCCCGTCATCACGCCATCACTCAAAATTTCGCTCTCATCACGATTACGAAAATTTGTAAAATTGGTTCATCACGCAGAAAAAAGCGAACATTGTCCCCATGATCTGATCAGCTAAAATGTTTTGCCCCAACACACCATTGCGTCAAAATGTTTTATCCTATCACACCATCACACAAAAGAGATTCTTGATATTCATGACGTAATCTTTTATGCGGAAACCAGAAAATCTCTGGGCATTTGCAACCAGTTTTGAATTTAAACAATGAAAGACAATATTGGGTGTCTACAGGTTGTCTTTGGCTACTGAGCTAGGGGGGGGCTAATTTTTTCACAAAATGTACTGGGGAGCTGCATTCTTCAATTTTTGAATGGAAAATATAAAAATTTAAACACTAGAAGTTTGACAAGATTCAGCTGAATAAAAGTTAACCAGTAAATTGTTCGCATCATTTGGGAGAAATCAGAAGTGGGCTTTTTATAATGTTGACCTTTATGAACATTTGAAAAGAAGGCATATTGCCGGGGAAACTGTTACATTACCTTGGTGGTTCATAAGGTTGATCGCATATGAAATAACCACGTCTTTGGATTTGAATGATATCACCTTTCTTCAAGTTTTTCAACTCAGGATCTCCCAACATTTCGTTTTCTCTCTAGCAAAAAAGAAAAGAAAATGGAAGTACAGTTGAAGAGTCTCTCTGACACGATTCTTATGATCATATATGGTCATTAAAATTCTTGTGTGGACAAAATTTCTTGAATCGTCCTCTTTTTGACTTAATTTTTTTCATTTTCCTAAGGAGTTTTCGCGAAAATCCTGATTTTAGATTTTTCGCGAGGACTGAATTTCACGAAAACGGTCATTAATTGAAAAATTTAATCCATTTAAGATCTTAAGACTAATTTTCCTCCTGAAGAAATTTTGATAATTTCTTTTCGTATATTCATAATATGCATAATATAACACGACTGTGTCGGTAAGAAGGCATGGAATAAATTCATTAGTAATGGAAAAACCATTGATCTCGTACAAAGTATAAAATGAGATGGCGTACCTTGGTATCTTTACCAATGAAGTCTTTGAAGTTATCATCTTTACCGAGAACGTCTTTGGTGATGATGTTGTCAAAGAAGAAGCATTTGGTTGGGACGAAAGGTGCTGATGAATGTTCGGCAAGCCAGGTCACCTTCAATGTCTTCTTGAAATCTTTGTTGTCGAGTTCGGTAACAGCGTCCACAGAAACCACTTTGTCACCTGTTATGATAAAGAAATAAGAAGTTGAAAGCAAGTTAAAATCTAACCTGATGACCAATCAAATCATAAAAGCTTCGAAGGAATCATTTATAAGGCCAGTGATGGCGCCCACATACACGACCTTGTCACCTTTGGATAACAAGATAAAAGTTGGTATACACCAATCTAAAATCTAATCAGACGACCATTGAACAAAATCCTTTGAAAAAGAAAACTTTTAAGCATCGAAAATGATTCAATAATTCCAAAAGCTTCTGCTCTTTACAAAACTTTTTGCGACATCATTTGTTTTTCGAAAGAAACTAGCAGTAAAGCATTTATAAGGGAAGAAGTGACGTGATGTCAGTAGATACGATTTTCACACCTGTTTAGACAAAAGAGACAAAAATAAAAAATTGGCATAAAAAAGAGAAACTACAGACGTCACATCAAGACCATGGTAGGGTATATCAGGCTCGAATGAGGTAAGAGCAAAGTTAGAGCCCCGAAGGGCTAGATATTTAATTTCAAACTTTCCCTTTGTAAAATTTCGGAATTCAAGATTTTGTGGCGATGGCTCGTATCAAGCATTTCCATTGTTTTCGCAGCGCGCAAATGTAACGCCATTTTCATCCTTGGCCAATGACACCAAAGTGAACTTCAGTTTTTTTGACAAGGCAAGACAACAAGTCAATCTGCATGACTCGAACAAGTTTGTTGGTTCCAATTTACTCTCGACTTGCGTTCCCCGTGCGTGTTCGAGTTATGGATACTTAGCTGTAAATACAAACCTTCTTTGTTGATGCCCTTGATCCGTAGGTTTCCCCAATTGATGAAAGTGACCAGGTCTCCTTCCTTAATAGCGGCAGCGTCTTCTCCCTCCATAAACACTTTGCTTGAATAGTACACGTTCTTCTCTCCGACCTCTTCGTTCTGAATGTAAAATCGAATAACAATTTGTTTATTAAAACTCGATAGGCGGTAGTCTGTACACAGACTCGGCTAATTTCAAAATTCATTGCCGTAGAGTGTTTGTTGTCATGTCTTTTCTGATTTGGGATATTTCAAACCGACCACTGCGATGGAGTGCAGGCGAGAGAGGGAAGACGACGAGAGAAGTGTGCTATCTATAAATCATACCTCATCGCAGAGATTTCCGTACGGGAATTTTTTTATCAAACAGACAATGCGCACAGAGTGTACCACGAAACAATAAACGTGAGATACACGGTTAATATTATAATGTCAAGTAAAGAATTTCTGGCAAGAAAACTCGTTGAGAAGAATTGGTAAAATGTACGAATGAACAAACATGATCTGAAAATTTTTATGGGAACACAAACAATACCTTGGGGTGTCTTGGATATTTCGTGGAAGATTCGTTGGCATTGTTGACATTAACGGGGACGACGTCATTCTTCAACAAAGCATTGTATCTTGGTGCAACTGGATCGATCATCTTCTTGTTGAAGGCCCAGATCTTATCCCAACCCATCACGACATTCGCTTTTGAAGCTCCCTGTGAAATCAAAAACATATACTCGTTTATCACTGTAGTACAAAGAAGAGTAGCTCTCTAAATTTTTATGGAAGAAAATGGTCGAATTTTAAGATGATATTGCTTCAGCAAATTTTAATGTTTTTCCATTATGGCAAATAATTACAAAACTGAAAAAAACCTATTGCCTGTTATAAACGCTTAACTGTGATTGGTAAATTGGAACTACCTCTCAAATTAAAATCAAAATGCGGAAGACATGGTTTGCCCTCTAACATTGATATATCATAGTGTGCACTCCCCCTAAATTAAGGGGGGGTTTGTTGATTTGGGTTCAATCTTTAGGTGGGACTTCCGATTTTTTGGATTTCAGGGGGGGACAGGATTAGGTGGGACCTGATTTTTTTAAGGTGGGACTAAGGTGGTTTGGTTGTAAAATTGAAACATCTCATCAACATCAATCAATGATATATAACTTTAGTAGTTACCTTTTACTATTGAAACCTAGTGGATAATCTTGTACATGACCTGTATTCTACTTCAAAGAAGACTTAAGTTTTGCTTTCTAAATTCTGCTGGGAATTCAAATTTTTCAAAATCTTGGTGGGGGATATACTTAGGTGGTGGGACCATGCATGATTTATTCTAGGTGGGGGTTTTAATGTGTGCTGGGACCTTATTTTTTTGGTGGGACCTGGACCCCACTTGCACACTATGTACATGAAGAGTGCATTTTTACGGAAAGAATGTCCAAGCCTAATGCATTATTGTGTGTTTTCGAAATTTGGGCTCCGTCACATTCGAGGGATAATGATTACACATCTTTGTGTAAAAAATCAGAAAAATCAAATGAGCGAAACTCTAGAAAAAGTATCAACGAAGAAACGAAGAAAAGAACAAACATAAAGCGGTTAAGGATCTCCAGGTAGATCCAAAGAGGAAGAAGCGACAAACCTGAGCTTTGATAAACTCAATGAGACCAGGGATGGTCAATCCACGACGTAAAACACCGCGGACAGTCGGGAAACGTGGATCATCCCATCCGTCAACAAGACCTTCATCTACCAGGTACGTTAGTTTACGTTTCGACAACACAGTATTGATCAAGTTCAATCGACTGTACGAGTAGATCATAGGCTTACGGAGACCTGAAGACAAGTTGTAAAAGAGGTTAGAAATAAAATCAGTTCATTTTACTGTGCATTTTCTGATGGGGAACGTATCTCGTCCCTTATAAAAGTCGCTCGCCAGTTTTGGTAATTATTGAAAGAAAATTCATTTTCAGTTGGTTCGTTTAGGCCATTATTTCAAAATTTCGTATAATTGCAAGTAGTCATTTTTTTGTCCGTAATATTCAATATTTTCAAGTACTTTCAGCATGGTTCAGCATGGTTGGCCACCTTGTCCAAGTAGGGTCAGGCTGGAATTAATGGAAAAACTTCTAAGTCTATGCCCGAAAAGTGGCTTGAAAACATATTAAGGCTGATGTTATACTTTCAATTCCAGTAGACGAAGATTTCGAGTACCGGTCAATTACATAGTGAATTGCACAAATTAAAAATTCTCTTGTAACATACCAAGTTTCTCAAGCATCCAGAAGTATTGCACATCACGATCATCGTACTCAGAGGTTCTCATCGTGTGAGTGACTCCTTCCACGCTGTCTACGATCGGGCAAGCGAAGTCATACGTTGGGTAAGCTCTATAATTTAAAGATGAATATAGAAAAGATACTTTTGAAAGTTCAAAGTCATGTAGTTTTGATTAATACTTTTATCTCACTTCATGGTACATAGAAGTACAACTGAGAGGCTCTAAGCTCTGGCTTAGACGGTCAATTTTCACCCTGCCTATTTTTATTGTGAACTAAAGTGTACAGCGAAAGTTGGCTGTCTAAAGTCAATGCATTCAATGCCCTCTTTTGACGTCAATGGAGACTTTTTTTAATCTTTTTCAAGCAAAGATTGTAACCCTTTCAGTCCCAGAGGACTGCACTGCAGTCCCTTTATACCCCTCGTTTTTTCCAAGAGGACCGCACTGTTCTGTCCCTGACTTCTTTTTCAAATTGTGATGTTTAGGCGGGAAATAAAGAGTCTTAAGTAGCTTTCAAAAAAGATAAGATAGCGCGTCGTGTGCAAAAGACCGCGTACAAAAAGCTTGTTCGAGTAAAAAGTTTTGTTTACAAAAGTATTTACAAAACTTTACATTACATATTACATATTTACCAAAGGCCGAAAATGGGATTTTTTACAACTTCTATCAATCATTATGATTTTTCTACGAGGGCTAATCAAACAATTTTTTTTTTTCAGTTAGAAGATACTGTTGTGCTAAACATTTATCAGAAGAATGAATGGGTTTAATCCATTTTTTCATAAAAAAAATTATCATTGAATGGCAAAAAATTGCTGTTTCCAATTTTTTTGCCTTTTTCTGGTCACGTGACACGCTGATGACGTCACTTGCAAATTTCTTTCTATCAAAATGATCCTCACACTATAAGCGAAAAAGGGTGAAAACTTGAGAGGCCTAGGTTTAGTGATTCCAGAGATATTGAAACATAAGTAAACACATTCAAAAACTCATTTTACGGCTCTGGGAAAGTAGCTGTGAAAACTCCGGGACAGTATGGGTTAATTGCTTACTTTCTGTTCACTTTTTGCCTAGATTCTTACCATTAGAATAGGCAGGACAAAAAGTTGGCCGTCTAAATCAGACCTAAAAACAAGTTTGAAATTGTGCAAAACCAAGCGTTTTCAAAACGTCCTTTGTAAGTAGTAAACTTCGTATCATCAAACTTGAAATGGCAGCGCAGAACAATAGCAATGCAATCATATGCAATCACTAAAAGGTAAATATCATTATGCAAGAATATCGTAGGCTCCTAGAACGTGTAAGTATTAGAATTAACATGTCAAAAATGAAAGAACATTTTTAGCCCGATTATTTCTTTAATAGGTAAGGTTCAGATTACAGTAAAACTTTATCGAGGCAAAAAGATAAGCCACGTAAATATGAAATTTTTTAGTAAAACTGAAAAGGGTGTGTTAAAAATTTACTTGTATTTGTCACCAGTAGATATGTGTTCTTCATTACGACACCTGTACAGCACAGGATCTCTCATGCACCCATTGTCCGAAGCGTAGTCCACTTTGCCACGTAAACAGTTAGCTAATCCCTCTGGTGAGCCTTTCTTCATCTCTTGGAAGATCCGCATCGCCTCCTCAGGAGCTGAAAGATAAATTAATAGTGGAGAGGAATTTTTCTAAACAAAGTATCAAATTCATACTACTAGATCCAGTCCTTTTAATTGGGAATAACAGACATTCGAATAATTATGAACGCAGTACTCATGATATGCAGTATTGTAATGTTTTCCACGGACCCTACAGCTGATTGGTTGGAAGTGACGTATTGGTTGATTTTACGTCACTTATAACCAATCAGCTATTGGGTCCATGATTTAATGTTACAAGACATTACAATGGTGTATATCATGAATTAATAAAGTATGATCCATTACTTTGATCTCTATAAATCGATGCTTGTCTCTCTTCTCTGCACTTTCTCATTTCTTCTGAAGGTGTACAATCACAGTAAGCATCTCCTTGGCGGATGAGTTGCTCAGCAAACACCTCAATCTTATCAAAATGATCGGAGGTACGCGAGTACATGTCAGGTGTCAACTTTAACAATTTGATATCCTCAAGAATAATCTAGAAAAGAAATTAAGTAGGAACTATGTATCGGGAAGCTAGTTGAATAAGGAGCTATGAACTAAAAAGATACTAGCTTCAATCACACAATGGTCAACGCAAGGTTCTTCCGTCTGAGATGGTAAATGTATTTTTCAAAGAAAATTGGCACATTCTTTGAATTTTAGTGAATTATGCAGAATTTTGAGACAAAAAGTCTTTTGTTTCGTTCACTGAGATGGAAATCCGTTTGAGATGGAAGAACCTTTAACACTGACAAAAAGATAAAATGTTTTCCATACACTAGCTCCTATACTAGTTTGTTGGTCAATATTGAACATGGAGTAAAAAGAATATGAATAATCACCTGCTCAAAATGAGCATTTTCTTTGGCTGGATTTGTGTCATCAAATCTCATGATCAGCTTTCCATCATAAATCTCCTTGTACGCTTGATTCAAAAGAGCAGCTTTGGCGTGACCAATATGCAAGTAGCTAAAAAGAAAAATGTGAAATTCAGTGTTGTAATTAATGTTGGTGAGCTTGACTGAAATGTTTAAAATTACTCACTACTTTTATAAAATAACTCTCAAGGCTTCTTATTGGGATAGAAAACCTTGTTAGAAATTTCAACTACTGTCTCAGGAAAAGTCACTGGGAGTATATGCAGTATATAGATGTCAGAACCCTCAGGGAAAGAATCTATTAGGTTTTTATAGAGGTCATAAATTCAAAGTTTTTACCTTTAAAACTCACATAAGAAAACTTTTTTTTAAACCTAAAAAAAAATTATTGGTTCAACACTAAAATAAACCCGTAGGATTAACCAGTTGTCTTAAATACAAAAATGTTTTCAAAAAAATAAGAAAAAAAGTAGTGTTTTTACCCGCTAGCTTCTGGAGGGAATCTGGTGACAACTTTGCCCATTTCGGCTCCTGGTAAATCAATGAATTTACCACCTTCTTCAAGGGGCTGAAATAACATCATATATTTATTTTCAATATAGAAATTTAGTATAGCCTGCTAGATCAAAGTTAACCAGTAATTCTAGTTAGAGTTCAGCTTATAAGCTAATTTGACAATATAAACAACCAGAAAGTCAACCAGAACGACTTCCCGGAAAATATTTAAATGAGACTATTAATGTTTCCTGTATTTCATAGAACTATTGACGGCCTACCTTTCCGTCGCCTTTCTTGGACCCTCCTTGGTTGGATGAAGAGGATTTGGTTGTTTTGGCAGATACAGCCTTAAAGATTCCATTCTCAGAGGCAAATTTGAACCATCGGGAAACTTCATCATCACTAGCTGACCATTTCGAATTGTCTTAAATAGGATAGACAAACTTGACTTGAGAAATCAGTTAAAACAAAAACAGAAAATTAGTAAACTTACAAGTAAAATTATAAAACAAGAAAAAGTAGAACAGCGAGACCAAAAAAGGAAAAAAAAACATAAATAATTATGTACTAAATCTCGTGTCTTTTTTAACAATCACCTTTAAGTGCAGCCCAGATTGCAAAATCTGCCAAAGTAAAACCTTGTCCAACCAAATAAGTTGACATCTTTAAAGATTTGTTTAGCTCAACGATTGCATCTTTGATCTCAGAAGAATTTTTGAGGTACAGTGTTGAAAAGTCAAGCCAACTGTCAATCTAAATCAAGAAAAGCAAAAAGAAAATGAAAAAGAAAGAATTAATCCCAGAAAAAATTGTCATATATATTAATTATGATGTCCCAAACAGAATCCTTTCAATAGGGTAGTTTGCCAATGATAACTTTCAACATTTTTGGTCAGTAAATTATTAGACAGGTGGCTGACATGAACTTTACAAATCATCTTGATTTGTCAATAATATGATATGAGCCCTCTCCATGGGGTAGGGCCCCACTTCCATACGAAATAAGAATTCCTTCTTTTTTTAATTGGAATGTGGTCCAGACACCGCTGATTCTGTGCACATGAGACACAAATGCCATGGTGTATAGTGATAACACTAGAACTATGTGGGAGAGCATATAGCTCATCAGAGCATACAACCAGGGTAAGTGCTATCACACACTGCATTGTCTGGCATATCAACCAGACTCTTGTATCAGAGTAATGGTACCCAATTCCCTTCACATGATATGGATTGACCTGGCGAAGGTGTGTTCCCTTGCAAAGAGAACCTTAACTTGGACCTCCCAGACCAGAGTCACGAGTGCTGACCACCAAACCTCTACACCTTTGCCAGGGAGGATACCGAGTCAGTGTACTGATCCATAGGGTACTAACTTGATAATGGTACTAATTAGACCACCACCCTTTTTAGTACACTGTACTAACTTTCTTCCGTGGCCGGGGCTTTGCCACCAACCTTTTAGTACACCGTACTAGCTGTTTTTTTGACAAGATTAGTTTAGAAACTACCTCTTATAGTGCACAGTTCTAATTTCATCTTGGCCAGATAAGTTTAAATTGCCACCATTTTAGTATTTTTAGTACCCTTTTTAGTACACTGTGTACTAACTTTCTTCCATGGCCAGGACTTGACACCACCCTTTTAGTAGACTGTACTAACTTTTCTCCACGACCAGATTTTTAAGGGAGGGAAGTGGGAAGTGGAAAGGGGGCTTTTAGGCCCCCTCAAGATGCTCAATAATATTAAAAACCCAAAAAGGGTTAAAATATCACAAAAAATTAACTGCAAAAATAAAATACCTGTGACATTTCAAGTGCTGTTGAGCCATATAGTTGAGCATTGGGAAATTGTCTTGCCAAGTAACGTGAAACAGCATTTTCACCTTCAATTGTTGTGTCACTAAGATTTGATCAAAATTAGCCTTAACTAAATAACCAACATAAAATCCCTAAAGCAGCAAAGAAGTTGGGTTCCAGTTACCATTTCCAAAGATCAGCATAGCTTATCAATGTGCCATTATAACATGACGATAAGAATGCAGGAAAGAGTCATGGAGTCAAAAGTGAGCTTACCTGGAAATCTTAACAAATGTTTTGTCAGCTTGATTCACTTGAACTTTCTCATTCAATGATTTCAGTTTTTCGACAGTCAGCAATACCACTAAAAGAGGAAATGAAATGGTATCAGATTTTGATGCACTGCGTTGCTGTATTTTGCTTTTTCGCTCGCAAGATAGGCAGGCTGATTGGATCAATATTTTTGCACCAAATTTCTCAGTATTACTCTGGGACGGGGGTTCATTATTCTTTTCATAGTCATGTTTCGCTTCTAAGAAAACAATAATATCAAGGTTTCTTTAATCTCATGGGTGTTTAAAGTTGCACTTTAAGGAAATTGTGTGATCTGTAATCTGTAGTCTGCTAATTAAAGGATAAAGGAAATATTTTTTTCTCTAAACCACTGTAAATAGACTCTGTAAATAGACTCCCTAAACACATTCAAAGATTACTTTTCTCGGGTTTTCAGAACAAAGGAAGGGTATAAGTCATTTAGAACGGCTTTGTTTACAATGATTCCAAGCGTCTCATAAAAAAGATTTTCAAATAGATGTGGATGATAACGAAATGTCTGGAAATGACTTGAAAAGTACCCTCTACAATGTGCATCGTTTTTTATATTGGAATGCGAGTACATGATATTTTTATTGATCTGTGTTCTTAGGATCACTCTCATTAAAATCCCATGTGAAATTACCTCTTGATAGAGGAAAGCTATCCTAAACAAAAACAGCGTTTTTTTCACTCGCTGTCTACCATCTACCATCTGAATTTTGGAAATCGTGCCTCCTGTATTTTCGATTGACACCATCTGGCCACGAGTAAACGTCCACAAGCTACACCCCAACCCCCCCCCAATATAGTTGCAACTTCCTCATAAAGACAAAAGACACATCTGGACAAATTATTTTGTACTTTCCAGTTTCTTGTTTGTAGTTTTTCTGACTTTCTGGGACTATGCGAGTTTTTTTATGGTTTTCAACTGATTGAATGACTTTACATACCAAAAGATTGCCACTGATGGGATTTGAACCCACTAAATGCAAAGTTCCGCTGATCAGAAACCCAACACCCTAACCACTGCGCCACTGATTCATGCCAAATGATCATTTCTAACAGCTACTTATATTGTACAAACTAAGACCATACTATATTAACATCAATAATATCTTCTGTTCACATCACCCGACCGACTCACCTTCAAAACATAAATCACGAGTCAGCCCTAGTCAGACTTAGAATCTGACGTTGATCAAATTGCCGCGTGGAAACACATCTAAAAAGTGGTTTTCTGGTTTTAAATGTTTTAAATATTTTGCTGTTAAATGGAAAAAATCAGTTTAAAAGGTGACATAAAAGATCTTCATCATTCCTTGACTGTTAAAAGTAACTATCAAGTATCAAATAAGGTCAATAAATGAGAAGTTTTTTGCAGTTCGCGCGGGCGGGAGAAGTCCCTGGAGTGCTTTTTTAAGTGAACTAAGCTTACCTTACGAAATCAAGTGGATACTGTAAATTGGTCTAATAACGACATAATCTCTGACCACTAAGCAAAGAAAACAGTTACAACCTTTCTATAAATTTCAGCTGATAATAAGGGTGTTGGAATTAGAGGAGGGGTGTCGACATTAGACCAAGTTACGGTTTTAAAAAATAAAGGTACGGAGGTAATCAAATTTGTCAAGAAAACAAACCAAAACTGGCCAAGAACCAAACAAGCCATTGTAAATTTTTGCTTTTGTTTATGATTTCGACAGACGGCAGGTACAAAATGCATAAAACATAATGCATATTGCATAATGCATAATAGTATTGTGTAATTTACAGAACGAATTTATATTTTATACTCTACTTTGTAGAGACTAATACCGGGAACTTTTTGAATCCCAACGGAAGAGAAAACATTTGAATCATATACCAACAAAGAGTTTTCCAACACCACTGCCTAAATCCGATGGGGTCTTTCAAAGATACAAACTAAAATAAAAACAAACCTTTCGCTGTGACGCAAAGAAGATACCAAAGTGTCAACTAAACTGAGAGATTTGATACACTGAACCAAATAACAATAATTGCTTCTTATAACAAAACATATTTTTTTATTGCAATATGCACAACATCATAAATGACAACAGTAGTAATTGCAGCATCATAAAAAGTAATGATATGTTTTGATTTTCCAAAGCACACGAAAATATAAAAGAGGTCTGTGTACGAGCGTGCTCATTTTGAAACGTTACGTAATCAAGCCTGGTTTTTATTACTTTACACTGGCACTTGGCTTGATTGCGGGCCTTCCGTAAATAAACATCCGGACTTGTGGGTGGTAAAGAGGGCGTTGATGGTTGCCGCCCCATTGATTCGATGTGCTATCGCATCCGCCCTTTTTTCAACTTTGCGCCATTTTTGCAATTTAGTCTGTTTGTTTCTTGATGGAAACCAGCCCAAGTTGTTCCGTGTTTTTCCCGCACAAGTCACATTACAAAACTGTTATCGTTTTAAACATGAGCAACTGATCCAGAATAAAAGGTAATTATTTTTACAACTCACACTTTTTAATTACATTAATTGACATCTTGACATTACAGCTATCTTATGTTAGATGTTTTGTTTTTGTTTATATTGTTCTAACAATAGTTTATCGTTCAACTTGGAGAGGGAATGTTTGTAAACATAGAATTTTTTTTCAGAACAGTTATTTGGGGGGTCGGAATTAGGCAGTGGTGTCGGAATTAGGCAGTGGTGTCGGATTTAGGACCTCTCACGGTACGGAGGAGATATTTTAGTGTTTTATCGAAGTTGTCAAAGTTAGCAACTCCAGAAGTCATGCAACTTTCGTTGACGTCAAACCAAATGTTTCATTTTTTGTGAACTTTGAGCCCCTCAAACTTTTTTCTACGTATGCTAAAGCGTTCTGGCAGCGGTGTGTAACACTGTGGACACGGGCTAGACGGCAAATTGGTAAAATGCTGAATGTTTTGCAACATTTTGAAAATTGTTTGCCGACGGGAGAAAATAAATTTGCAACTATCGATGAACAAATGTTTCTGGAAACGGAGGAAAATGTATTTGAAGGTGAAGGATTCCTCATAAAGACAAAAGACATGTATCTATTTTTCGGATCCGGTATGCGGGAATAGTGTCAGGACCTGCAGGCGACCTGGTAGGGTTGAGTATGGGTGTAGTTTGGGTGTGGTTACGTATCAGATTGGTTAGGAATTGGGTTATTATCAGTTAGGGTTAGGGTTGGAGCTCAAAACAAGCACTCTTTTGTGATTTTCTCTTAATACAGTCTGGTCTGCAGTTTGTACAATATAAATAGCCGTCAGAAGCGCTATCCTCCCTGGCATGAATCTGTGGCAATGGGTTTCAAAACGTCGGAACTTTGCATTTAGTGGGTTCGAATCCCACCGGTGGCGATCTGTCGGTAAGTCATTCAGTAAGTTAGAAAACATAGAAAATAACTCACAAAGAACCAGAAAGTCAGAAAAACTACGAACAAGAGACTGGAAAGTACGAAATAAGTCCAGATCTGTCTTTCGTCTTTGTGAAGAAGCCACAACCGTATTTGAAGGCTGATAAACTTAACTTTGTATGTTTATCAGAAAAAGGGTGAGGAATTCAAAAAACTCATTTGCTAATTTTAGTTCTTTCATTTTCATTTAGTTTTTTCACTTTTTTGCTTCTTTTGCATGGCTTGGCAGCAGGTTTTAGGTGCCCCCTGAGAATTCAGGTGACCCCTATGATTTAGGTAACCCCTGGTTGCCAAATATTTTAGGTGGCCCCTAAGCCAATGACACATCAAATTTTTTCGAAAATCCTTTTCAAACAATCAAACAAATACAACAGTTAGTTTAGCTTATTGCTAAATAGAATAAATGCCCTAAGAAATAAGAGATAAGCTAACTACTGAAGGTTCATGCTACATTATCAAGGTTTTGTAAGTCAGGGTGCAGATCCCTAGCCAGACAGATTTTTTATCTAAGTAAATGCAACAGGATTAAAGAATTTTTACAGATCAGTGCCGTAAGAAGCATTTTCATATTAGGGGGGCTAAAGTTTGGTGACACCGCGAGGGCCAACCATGGTTTGGCCCGAGGGGGGAAATTTTGAAAATTTGAGCTCTAGATTGCTTGAAAATGCACTCAAAACATGCACTTATAAGACAATTATGACAAATTAAAAAAGAAAAACTTTGCATTTTGCAAAATAACCATTTTTTAAAAAATTATTAGGGGCATAGCCCCCCCCCCCAATTGCTTCGGCACTGCAGATAATATATTAGATACCAAATTGTCAGTTTTTGAGCATTGCTTAGATTAAAATATAAGATGAGAAAGTGCCAACCTATGGTCTGGTAGGCTGCTTGTAATTCAATCACCAAATATAGAATCTAGCCCCCAGGTCCATCTGAAAAATTAGGTGACCCCTAACATGGTTAGTCCCCCCTAGCCACAGTAAAAAATCAGGTACCAATTGCTGCTTGACCTTTTAGCCCCCCCCCCTACGGCCAGGGGGGGTTCCAGCCATGATTTTGCATGGGAATGTCCCAAAAAAAGTTTTTATTTCTGCCGAAATGGATTTTCTTTTCATTTGGGGTTTCTCCTTTCAGAAAAACTTATTCTTTACTCATAAGTTTTTGTTCCTCCAATTCCAGAGGCCCCTTGAAAATGGGTCCTACCACCTTTTTTGACTCATTTCAACCTTTCCAAGCTACTTTTCTTCAAAAACAAAAATAAAACAATGCAATGTCTTCTTTTTTCAAAAAAAGATATATATCGAGGTTATCGAGTCTTCGAAGGGTTGTTAAGAAAGTGATTGACGACTCACAAATTTTTGGGTGGAGACAAAACGCAGAACGGCGGAATACTGGAATGCCGGAACCGGAATAGCTGTTCCGGCCGGAATCTACACCCAAAAAAACATGAAACATCAAAACCTAGATAAAAATTTTAAAGGTGACTTTGAACCGCTTCGATCCGGGGATCTCTAGTGCGTGAAACCAACGCTTTAAACCACTGGACCAACTTCTAGCCCTACTTTACTGAAATTTTTCAGCCATATCATACCTTCGTTAGCTTGACTTGGCCCAAAGCTCAATAGGGACACCTCAGAGTATTTTTTTAGACTTGGCTGAAGGTGTACGTCAGCACCAAGTGGTTCACGAGTTGTATAAACGTCCCACTTGAGGCCTCTACAGCCCTCCATATACAGCCAGGCCTCGTTTTCATGTAATTAATTATATCTTAGTTATATGTAACGTAAGGGAAACACTCAAACATAAAATCCCAAACAACACCCTGGGAAAGGTGTATTAAAGGTAGCCGATTGCTGATTATGGGTGATTATGGAAAAAAATATATAATCATATTCCGCGGAATACAAAATATAAAAAAAAATCATTATTCCGCAGAATAGCTATTCCGGCCGGAACAGCCAGCCTAGACTAATGTTAAATTTTGTTTCAGCGCAAATTCGTGATATTTTGTCTCGATAACCTCATAACTACGGAACTTATCGTTAGAGGCAATCGAGCAAGAACAATAAATAGAAAAAATCTTTATTTGGCTCTGTAGAAAAATTGCAAAATAGAAACTCGCTTAAATTCACAATACTGATTCTTTACCCCAAAACGAAGCTTTTCTATTTTGTAAATCTTTCTTACACTTCCCCATATGTAAAATATAGAGTACTTTTGTTTTCCCCCCAAACTTGTGAGGGAAAAATGTTAAGACCGCATGTTGTCCTCGCGGACTTTCCCAGCGTAATTTATTTGTGTGATGTCATAATGTTATTGTTCTCTTCTCAGATTATTACTGACGGCACTTCAATCGCTTACGGGATTGGACAATGGTTGACAATAAATCGTGACGTATACAACAATTCGATGAAAGTTCATTTTGGGTGGCTTGATAACACTTGTAAATTCTTTATTTTTCTAGTGTATTTTGTTTTTTCGTTTTAGAAGAAATACTATACGGTAGAAAATAAGGTTTTATACTATTATTTTTAAATTTGATATTTTAAATGCCTGCCTATTATATAAAGAAAAATTTGTAAGTGGGCGGAAAAATAAAAACGCCTTTGTTTTGAACGCCCGACTGCAAAAATCTCGGGATTCTGGGACATCTTTTAAGACGGGGGTTAGGGCCGATTAAATTTACATATGAGTTTACGTTGTGAACTTACCCAAAAATAGATGCGGCATGATTTCATTATTCATTATTCATTATTTTCCCAACAGCACCTTATCCACCATTTCTGCTAACCATTCTCTCTCAAAATAAAAAATTTTGCTTCGCTTCAACCCTAAGCATGTTTTGCGAACGAAAAATAAAGATCGATTGCTACAGTGGCGCTAGATTTGGCAAAAAACTAAAATGGCAGCCAGGGCAGTTAGGCAGATAGATGGGCGTGACGCCCGCTGTAGTTGTAGGATTGAGGGCGGTCACATTTTCTGTAAAAAATCTTCTTTGTTTACCCGTGTTTACTCTGGGAAAAAGGTCATGCGTAGAGGGAATCCTGCGTAGAGACGATTTTAACAACGATGGAGGTTGTAGTTGTAAAGAAATATAGAAATAATGAAAATCTTAGGAATTTTGAAGATAATGAAATTTTCATGCGGGTGCTTTTTAGAGATGCGGGCGGCCGACGGTAAACTCATATGTAAATTTCATCGGCCTAGACATGAAAACAAAATGCTAAGTAGAATAGTAGAATCGACTTTTTCAAACTTTAAAATACAGTGTAAAGTATTTTTGTAATCAAACATTATATTTAGCAAATATATCGAAAAGTAATATTTCGTTAATAAGCAAAGATAACTTGTTCGGAATTAAAAAGTTTTCATTCTTCGACCCCCGGATTTTTCATCGCATAATTTCTACAGGAAATCGAAAGTAATTTCATTTGGCTTGTGATGTATGTTTGAGACCTTGGATGTTGGGAAGCTGGCAGGAATAAAGGTAAACAAATTATAGTCTTTTTTCTGAAAGAAAAATTAACATTAGTCTAGGCTGACAGCTATTCCGGTTCCGGCATTCCGTCATTCCGCCGTTCAGCGTTTTGTCTATACCCCAAATTTTTTGAAATTTTGGTACTCGAAATTCGATTGTTAATCGATAAAAATGGTTGTTTGATTACTTCTATCATTATCGATTACTTCTATCATTATCGATTACTTCTATCATTATCGATTACTTCGATCATTATCGATTGAACAGCTCAAAAAATATACACATACCGAAAATGAAAGTAGTTTTTACCTGCAGGCTGGTTTTTCTTGTCAACATTTAATTCGATCATTTTGCAGGTGCTTGTATAAGTCAATCTGCTTCTGTGTAAAAGTGGCTGGTTGAGATTACAAAAATAACGTAAAGTTGGCTTAACAAAGGATAACCTGTTGAGAGCACTAAAAATCACCATAGACCAGGTTGTTGGGAATGAAACCTCCTTCCGGCTTGCACAGTTTTCAACGTGTGAACAGTTCACCCAGCTTGGTCTACCATTTTTATGATCACGTTGACACACATAATGACGTAATGCGTCAGATGACGAAATTTTGAGAAATTTGCCAGCGCGGTCCTCAGTAGACTAGTGAACTATTTATCTGATATTCCGATGGCGTATTGGCGGCCGCCCACGCTAAAGCTCTAAAGGAGCGGGCCAATATATGAAAATTTTCCCGACCTTCAGAGCTTTAGCGTGTCGGAAGAAAATTTCTACATCGGGTGCCAGATAAGTGAACTATCTGACTGTGTCGTTGAAAAGATATAGCATAAACATTATCTATATCGCGGAAAAATATCGATTGAAGGTAAAATCGGGGAAACTGTTTTGTGATGGGAGTTTCCAAATTTCAATTGATGGTTATTTTCCTCACTCTCTGCGCGCAATTTCCCGTGTGAACGTTTTCCTGATTTTACCATTAGCCAGTACCCGGGAATTATAAATAACCGACTTGTTTACAAGTCTAGGTCCTCAGCAGCGCGGCCGAGAAAAAAAAGGTGATGAAAGAATGATAAAAGAAATCACTCACCCCTGGAGCAATAGTTAGGTAAAGACGTTGCTTATAAAATACAACAAATGAACTTTGATGCAAAAGCATTCAAGTGTCTGTCCGCAGGTGTTCTCTGATGGCTGTTCCTGTAAATAGACAATGATACAACAGGTGACCTGAAGGAACTACAGAAAACTACGCCTTTATGTATCTTAGTTACAAAATTGCAAAAGGATAAATACTCGTATTTCTATTCTGATCAAGTCAATCAATTAATTGATAATTAAACAGTCTCATCCCTAAACACCCTAAATCGAGCCTTGAGAAACCAAAGTAAAAAGTGACCCTTAGAGAGAGACTTAACTCTTTCTGGACGACGTGAATTTTTGGCAAATTTGGACATGTTTACTTGAACGTTCATAACTTTAGTTAGAATCATCTTTAGAAACTCACTGACCCCTCAAATGAAAGCTTATACCTTGGAGAAAAAAAATTTCAAAAAAAATTTGAAATCCATAATGGCAGAAATCCATAATGGCGGAATAAATGCGGAATATTTTACGAAATTTTTGTTTTTTTCGATTTTCAAGACTCACTGCTTAAAACCCATGGTTTTCCATCGAAAGTGTGGCTTAGAAAGTTGTTCTCCTGGGAATTTCTGACAATCTGCAAAAAAATTCATGAAGATAGCTCTTTTTGATCTGAAGATATTGACAAAAATTGGTCAACGATTGTTACAAGGAAAATAATTTTGTGAAATACTAATATATGGAAATTATACCCTTCCACTTAATCCTTTATAGCTCAAGTTAGAATTATCTTTAGAAGCTCAATGACCCCTCAAATGAAAGCTTATACCTTGGAGAAAAAAATTGTCAAAAAAAATTCTGAAATCCATAATGGCGGAAATCCATAATGGCGGAAAACCACAGAATTTTCATGAAAAAATCGATTTTTTTCACTTTAGAAGCTCCTAGTTTCTAAAGTTTTGGTTTCCAACTAAAAACTTGGCTTAGAAAATTGTTCTCCTGGGAATTTCTGAAAGTTTGCAAAAAATTTCATGAAGATAGCCCTTTTAGATCTGAAGATATCGAGAAAAATTGGTCAACTATTGTTACAAGGAAAATAATTTTGTGAAATACTAATATATGGAAAAATATACCCTTCCACTTAATCCTTTATAACTCTAGTTAGAATCATCTTTAGAAGCTCAATGACCCCTCAAATGAAAGCTTATACCTTGGAGAAAAATATTGTCAAAAAATATTCTGAAATCAATAATGGCGGAAATCCATAATGGCGGAAAACTGCAGAATTTTCATGAAAAAATCGATTTTTTTCACTTTAGAAGCTCCTTGTTTCTAAAGTTTTGGTTTCCAAATAAATACTTGACTTAGAAAATTGTTCTCCTGGGAATTTCTGAAAATTTGCAAAAAATTTCATGAAGATAGCCCTTTTAGATCTAAAGATATTGAGAAAAAGTTATCGGCACCGCTTGTCTTAATGCGAAGACTACATTTCAAAACACAAGAAAACAAATGAATTTACTGCTGCAACTCTGTCAAATATTATTCATGTTTCATTGAGTTATGCCATATATCAAAACAATTATTCTCATCTCTAACATGTAAATGAACATTGCATTGTGGTGCGGTGCACTTGGTACGCACTTTGTATTCTACATGCAAGCGCTTGAAGCATACAGCACAATTCCGCTTAGTGCTAACTTGACTTGAAACGTGCACGGTGTTAAATCGTCCATCAGGTGCAGGCCGGAAACTTTTGTAGGTAGGAGGGTTGTCATATTCATTGAGGTTGGCCAGTTGACGAATAACTGCTTGCCTGAAATCAAGTAACGCGTAGGAATTGGAGCGTGCCAGTGACTCATTTCCTGGATTCATAGAGCGATGCTTTTGAAATAGAATAAAGCCGTTGACGACAGAAATATCAACCATATGGAAAAATAAGGTCTTCCACCATCTGATACATTTGCGCAGAAGATTGTATTTTGCCAAATGCTGGTCGGATTTGTCAACACCATTCATAAATTGGTTGTATTTATGGACACATTCTGGTTGTTTGACGGCAACTTTTGAGAATTTCCCATCATTTTTCACCTTTCTTTCAACTTCAACGTACTTATCAGCGCGGTCGATGGAGCTGACCATTGTTACCACTTTGTTATCCTTCCATTGTACGTTGAGGACTTTCCCATTTCTCGCCCATCTCATATCCCCTCTTTCTTTCGCTTTGGCCCAGAACTTGCCACCTTTCATGGAGTCAGGGAAACCTTTTCGACTTTCGACAGTAGTGCCGCATGATGGGATGCCTTTTGTGAACAGATCTTCAACAAGAATGCTAGAGGTGTAGAAGTTATCAAAGTACAGATGATAACCTTGAAGGAAAAGTGGCTTAGATAAATTCATTACAACACCATATCCAAGTCCATGAATTGGGTCAGTAATACCATCACCTGCTCCTGTGTAGACAATAAAATCCCATGTGTACCCAGTTGCGCTGTCTGCTATAACCCATAACTTTATACCAAACTTGGCGGGTTTATTTTTGAGGTATTGCTTAATTCCTGAGCGGTGCTTGGACTTCACTAGTCTTTCATCAATTGCTAGATTTTGCTCCGGCTGATAAAGCGATTTACATCGGTTTCGAAAATGATTGATGAAAGGTCTTACTTTCTTTAGCTTGTCGTCTTTCTCTTCTTCACTAGGATCAACAACGTGTAAAACAGACAAGAGTGCTTTGAATCTATCCCTTGACATTATTGCCCTTGCCCATAACCCATGAAATAAAGATTTGGTGCTCCAGTATAAGTTATTTTGAGGAAGTCTAACTATACCCATGTAGAGAATCAAGGCGATGAATTTTTTCATTTCTGCAGCGTTTGTTTCTTTCCATGAACCGTCAACCTTGGCGAAAGACTTTTTCTTTTCGATGTTCAGCCATGCGTAAGTATTTGTATGAGTTACAATGGTGTTGATAATGTCATCTGTTAAATTTAATTGGAAAAAATCTAGTTCTTCACAACCACGCAAGATTGGTACATCATTATGAAATCCCGGCTCTCGATGGGGATTGAATTCTGGTAAAGTGTTAGGAGTATCTGGATCGTCATAACTTTTTTCTACGCCA
This sequence comes from Clytia hemisphaerica, assembly GCF_902728285.1. Classification (NCBI taxonomy): domain Eukaryota; kingdom Metazoa; phylum Cnidaria; class Hydrozoa; order Leptothecata; family Clytiidae; genus Clytia; species Clytia hemisphaerica. The sequence continues at coordinate 2,193,036 of NW_027103562.1, read as the reverse complement.
TCTGACTCATTAGATTGATTATCACCATCAGTCTTTTTTGGGGCAGTCTTTTTTGGGGCAGTCTTTTTTGGGGCAGCTTTTTTGGGGGCATCTTTTTTCGGAGCAGTCTTTTTGACCGATGTTTTTATTTTTGAAGTATCTTTCGCAGCGGACTCTTTTACAACTGGGGGGGGTTACCTTAGTTTCCCTTTTGCGGATGTCTCTTTTAGCAGCTTTTTGTTTTCCTCTGTAATTAGATATATGTGTTCTAACACACTTTCATCATCAATAAACATTACTTCAGCTCCTTCAGAAGAACAGGGTTCATTATCTGATAGCGATGTTTCATCAGCATCCTTTGGCGATGACGGTACAATGCGTTCAATACGATGATTGTTGTTTTCAGTTGCTGTTGGGTTTTCCATTAAGATATCAGCTGCTTCAAGGTGGATCTCATCACTAAAAGAACAAAGAATTATCTAGGTTTAATAATTTATTATTCACTTTATTTAAATTTATTCATAAACAAAATGTGGAAAATAAATATTCATAATTACACGTGTAACGGAAAGCGCCATGTCGCGCTTGAGTTTGAAATCAGAGACTATACCTTATTAGTGTATTGGATGGTAGTTCTTCCATTATTGTATTACTTTGCTGGTCATAGTATATTGAAAATTCAGATGTTTTTGCTTCATTATCATCTTCTGTGAAGTCTGTTGAGCAAGCCGCGCTTTGCGGTGGAACTGATGGCGGTAGTGTACCGTCACTGGGTTTGTTTTCAACAACATCAACTACGTCATCAACTTCATCGTCTCTAAAATATTTAAAAGTTGTTGTATAAGAACACTTTAGGTTTCAACATGATCCCTAGTATCCCAGCAAGAATAAAAACAAGTACATATGCTTCTGATTGTGAATAAGTAAACATTTCAATAAAGGTTTTCAGGATTCAAGAAACTGCGCGGCCGAAGAAATCCGTCAAAAACAAACTTACGTTTGGTCATAATCTGAATAACCCATCAACAAATCATCCAGCTTTTCTTCTTCATCACTGTCAAGACCACCTTGAGAGGAATCAATATCAGAATTATCACTGTCTAGCATGTAATTCACAGCATAATTGAGATCAAAACATTTAGTGTTTTTAGAAGTCGCCATTTTGCTTGCATTTCAGTTTCTTGAACTTTGAACCATCACCAAAATATATGTAGCGAAGCTAGGCTAGGCTCATTCGATCGGCAATTTTATAAGGCGCCGTTTGCTTTTTATTTGAGTAGAAATGGACCGCTAGATCAATCAAAATTACATTCTGACGTCATCGTTCCATATGGAACGATTTTAGGTGGACCCGTCCAGAAAGAGTTAATTGAAAAATTTACTACGATTAATGAGCCCCCCCCCCCAGTCGACCCTTAATTCACGTATTCACGCACAAAATTTTGCCAATTCACGTATTCACGCGCGAAAAAAAACATTTTCACGTTCACGTTCCAAGTTTGCTTTTACATCTTTGGTTAAAACGATTGTGTCCTTGTTGGGCTAAATATGACCTCTTTGTGTTTTTTTAAGCAGTTTAACCTATTATGCCAAACATTTTCGCCAATATGAAGTTTTCTGCAGTTTTGTAACCTTATTCTCGATAGCGTCGACCTTTTAAGGCATCTTTTACAGCTATTTGAGCTTCAGTAAAACAATGTTTTAGGTCTGCCGGGCCAAAGTTACAAAGAACTACCCCTCTGGCGTAGGGTTGGCTTCTCTTCGTCACAGAACCGTAGGAAGTTTTTTGTATTTTTAAATCAGTCGAGGTTGGGCCAATAATGGTTTGAGAAGCCGTAGAATTCAACACAAGCTTAGTACAACCAGAGGACTCAAATTTCAATGCTCGACCACTATCTCACGGAAGGAAATGTATGGAAAACAGCAACGCGAGCAAAGCGAGCACGAAATTTTTCGACAATTTTCGCTCTTTTATGACTGAAAAACGGCCTTAATACGCTATTGTTAGCCAAGTATGCCTTGTTTTGTCACACAATTCTTTTGAAAATTTTTGATTTTATTTAGCACTGACCATTTGTTGGCAAATATCTGGTACGGCGAGCGACGTACCTGCCGTACCTGGTGCGGTGTTCCAAGAGTTTCACCCAAGAGAAAACTTTTAAAATTTAGAATGCCTAGATGTACATCATTATCTATGAGACTTATTTTTTAATTGTTCGATGCCACATGCATACAAGATGTTTTAGAACTACCTATTTTTGCAAATTATTGAAGGAGCAAATCTTCTAAGTCTCTAAATTAACGCGGTATCATTTTGTGTATTGTATTGTAGTAACAATATGACTACGGAGAGACGACCATTATTAAACGTTGACGGAAAAGATTTTCTCTAGACTGTTTGTTTTGGCTAACAACGCTTTCGTTGGATGCAGTATTTGCATAGGTGTAGCGAGATACCCTGCAAAATTTATCGATGAGAGCGGTTTTTACGACACTGTTATTATTATCTTTGTTTTATCAAAAGATAATGAATATGCCATAAACGTCTGCACTCCCTGCATCACAAAAATTGTCATAAAAAATGAAAAAAATACACCCTCGGAAAAATAACGAAAATATTTGTTTAGATATCTTTGATGATTTTAATATTATAAAGTTTTGATTATTTTGAATGACTTTACCATGACAATAATGCAATCCAAGACCATGCGAGCAAAGCGAGCACCAAGAAAACTTTACAGATTTAGGTCTTGAATTTTTAGAGTTTCCTTGTGTTTTAGACAATGATTTGCTTTTCACGTTCACGTTGAAAATCTCGATTCACGAATTCACGGTGGAAAAATCTTATTTTCACGTTCACGCTGATATCTCAATTCACGTATTCACGCGCTAAAAAAGTCCAATTCACGTGTTCACGTCAGAAAAAAGGCTCATTCACGTGTCACGCCAGCCCCTGGGGGAGCCCCATTAATAAGGTTTTATTAGTTTCAAAATTCTTTTTGTACACCAAATGAACAGTGGTGTGGTATTTGACGTTATTAAACCCTGCAAAGGGTCTAGCGTGGTTAGACATAATGCAGTTGAGCTCATTGATGCTAAACGATGTATAAGATCAAATGGCCCTAAAGCTTCTGAAAGGCAGTGCTACTCTGACTTGAAAACCAAATATTTGATAATTTTCTTCTTAATCTTTGTAATTTATGCTTTTCTGAGAAAAAATGTCCGTCACATTGGCGCTGTGCGCAAATAATTCCTCTCCCAAAAAAGGGTGATCTTTCACTTCCATCAAATTATAGAGGAATTTCTCTCGTCTATCGCAGCAAAAATATACAATGAATTAATTCTTAATCGACTATTACCAATTGTAGAACCTCTCTTACGTGATAATCAAAACGGTTTTAGAGCTGGGAGAACAATCAGCCAGTCAAATTTCTCTTTCTTCGTCGCCTTATTGAGGAATCTGATCTGTGTAAACTTGATCTTTCTCTTATTTTTGTCGATTTCTCGAAAGCTTTTGATTCTGATGATAGGACTAAAATGTCTGAAATACTAGAGCTCTATGGAATTCCACAAAAGTTCATCTCTGCAATTAAAGTACTCTTTCTACACCAATTCTATTTCGAAAATATTAACGCCCGACGGCGAAACGGCCCCCTTTGAAACTATTGCAGGTATTTTACAAGGCGATACCCTTGCTCCCTTCTTGTTTATTATCGTTGTTGATTATGTTTTAAGAGTATCTGTTGACACCAAATCTCAAAATGGCGTGCAGGTCATTCCAACTCATAGTTCTCGACATAAAGCCAAATTTTTGACTGATACAGATTTTGCTTCGTTCCATCGAAGATGCCCAAGAGCTCCTTTTATCCTTAGAGCAAGCTTCTAACTGTGTTGGACTTTACTTAAACGAGTCAAAACCTGAATACATTTATAACCCCCACTCTGACCATATCAATCAAGGTATAAACACATTGAATGGTTCTTCATTAAAACAAGTCAATGATTACAAATATTTGGGATCTTTCATATCATCCTCTCAGAAAGATTTTCAAACACGCAAAGGACAAGCGTGGGCTGCTTGTAACAAACTCCATTCAATTTGGACGTCAAAATTAAGCGTTGATATCAAAGTCAAGACATTCAAAACCATAATTGAACCAATTCTTTTATATGGTTCTGAGACATGGACCCTCTCAAAGCTGCAAGAAAAACGATTAGACGGGACATACACACGCTTGCTTATGAGAGTAAAAAATCTTGCGTGGAAGAACCATCCCACACTTCTTCAGATCTATGGAAATATTCCTAGAATTTCTAAAGTTCTTAAGAAACGGAGAACTCAATTTGCTGGACACTGCTATCGCGCTGAGCACGAGATCATTTCCTCTCTTCTCCTTTGGAGACCCCCAAACACAATCCGTCGGGAAAGAAGGCTCTCATTTCCTGATGTTCTCTCTAGGGACACAGACATACCAAAACAAGATCTTGGAACAGTTATGAGGGGTAAGCATGTTTGGAGAAGGATTGTTAATGCCATGGTTTTGACTGCGGTCGAAACATGATGATGATGACAGAGGTCAAGTATTTTGAACTGACTGTTTGCTGGGAAACAGGTATGGAAGCTGCAAGGATACGAAAAGAGGATCACTACAATCAGTTGGTGGAAGATTGCAAGAACCAAGGTTAGACTGTCACTTGTCTACCCTTTGAAGTTGGAGTCAGAGGTCTTGTTGGTATCAGAAAACAATTGGCCTACTAAAGCATCTTGGTTTTAATCGTACTGAAAGAAAGGAAATGGTCGAGCAGATGGAAGAAACTGTTGAGAAGGTAAGTCGGTTGAACCAAGAGGGACGTTGCAAACTGAAGGAGTCAGTCACCGCGTTGGTAGGATGGGAGGTGCCCGCCTCCATAGTCTGTCGCAGCTAGGGAGTGAAACAGAAGACGCTCTGGGGGTTACCGTCTGATGAATCCAACAACGCCAGTGTGATATCTCGGAGACGGAGCGACTGATTTCTCAGCTCACGAAACCGGTTTATTGTTTCTCTGATGTTGTAAGACCCTGCCAGGTACCGCAATTCGACATTTCAAGTGATCGTGTCACGTATGCGGGATGACAGTCAGTCACCTTCAAGGCCAGCTTCCTATAAATTTTCGCGGATATTAAATTCCGTGGATTTGGGTGTCATTCACGAAATTAAGTCCCATTGGAAATTTGGAAAGGTCTTACAGTAAAAAGACAAATTTCACGAAAATATTGCCTCCTGCATCTCCGGTTCTGCAACCTACCTAACCTTGTTTGTTTACCTTGAGAGCAATGAACCTTCTTCTCTAACACTCTCCTGGACGAGAAGGTGATGATAGGATGAAGTTCAGCAGAACCAAAAAATTGAAAGAAATATTTCTAAAATATTTATTTACAATTCAGCACTTTTAATATGCGTCTTTCTCTAACTAGTCGTAAACAGGAACTTCTCTCCTGTTTTTTGAAGCAAAAGACCAACGTTCTTAGCCTCCAGGGCACAAAATCTTCAGTCTAATGCTGCATTCCAAAACACACAGCTTAGTAGAAATAAAGTTGTCACGATTTCAGCCTGGAGAAATTCTCAAGGAACAACTATATCAGGTATGGGTTTTTTGCTTTCCCCGAAGACCTCGCACAATCTACTTTCAATTTCAAATTGTTTTATTGTTGCCAAATTTAACAGTAACCCCAAAACAACATTGCGGATTTCTGGTTACAACCATTGAGTTCAAGCCCGAAGGGCTAGAGGTCAATCTCTAACCTTTCTCAGGCAAGAAAAATTGAAGCCTTAAAATATGCGCCGTATTTTTGATGACGGATTGAATCTAGCACTTCCTTTGTTTTCGAGTGATATATTTTTCGAAATTAAGCGGTAAATTTTAGTTTCAATCTGTCATTTGTGTAAAAACCAGGCGGGTCGCTCAAGGCCGCGCAACTTTGGTAGGATTTGTTGGCTTCGAATCCTACCAAAGAGATTGACCTCTAGCCCTTCGGGCTTGAAACTCATTGCTTACAACCCCCTCCCCGTTTAATACGAGGTATAAATGTCGATGATTTTTATTCTTCACCATCCCAAGCTTTCCTCAATACACCAATGCACAATTTTTTTATAATATGTGGTACCTTTAATGTCCAGGTTGGTCTGAACAATGTAAGATTTACTTTTCATAAGCTTACAAATCGAAACAATTATTTATTCAATTAAATCAATTATTTTCTACAAACACAAAATTCGTGAACAGCTTCAGAACTTTGGTCTTTTCAAAACCCTTCTGGAAGCAACGATGAAGTCAGTCTCCCCCTTTTACCAAAGAAACAAAAAATCAATAAGAAAAATCTCTTTCAAATTAATCTTATGTCTGACGTGCGTAAAACATTTTGATAGAGGCGAAGAACAAACACCAAACACGCCCTACAATACATCTAAGAATCTTTCAAATCATTACAAATGAAGCCCTCAGCGGACCTAATTCACGCAATCACGCAAATTTTTTTCCAAAATTCACGCATTCACGCAATGTTTTTAAATTTTTACGCATTTACGCAAGTGAAAAATTCAAGCATTCATGCAAACCACTGGAGTGGGGCATGATGATCTCAAGGCAATGCGGCAATGTTTATTCAAGTGTCAATATCAAGTCAGTCAAAAACTCTGAAAGTGATTTTAAAACAAGAAAAGGTCTCGCTTTGATAGCATACAATAAACTCAATAATAATATCGGGAACTCCGATGTATCTAATGTTCTCAAAGTTCAGATTTTCAAAAGTCTTGTTTCGAGCCAATTATTCTTCACACTTCTGAGGCTAAAACGATAACAAATGCTATGCTTAAAAGTCTGGTCTTTTATACTGATCTCTTGAAAAGGGTACAAACCTGGACTGAAGAAACCACCCTACAAGAAATCTATTGCCGAATGCCTAAAATTTCAATCTGACTAGCAGAATGTCTAACTTTCCTGTCATTTCAAGACAATGATTCCACTCAAAACAGAGAAATTATCTCTGATCCACTTCTTTGGTGTCCTGCTGGCATCTGAGAAAACACACCTTCTTAGACATTTTAAAACGAACAACATAACTTGAGTTGGAGAATCGGAGACAGCGATGGTCGAGCTGTGGATGGAGGGTCATTGTATGTCTTAGACCTAATCACATGAAAAACCTATCGAATTCCAGGGTTGGAAATTGACCACTTTCCCACCTGGAAAATTGCTAAATTCCAGGGCTGGTCCAGCCCTTGAAAGCATTCAGTCCAAATGACTGAAAATGAGTGAAACTCAGCACACTGGTCGTGGGTGCACCAGGGAACTTGGAAATGTCATTTATTTGACAAAACCTTCTCAAATTTGGTCAAATTGACAGTCTTTTTGAGAAATTTGTAGAGAAAAAATCTTGAAACCTCGTTTTCTCGAAATACCACTTTTCGATCTCCTGGCAAAGATTGACGCTGACCCAAGTGCCCAAACAACACCAAATTCGATGGGGGTCATTATACTCTACATTGTCCACAAAATGAGCGGAAGGGATTTTGGTTTGACTTTTATGGTGGCCCATACGGGTTGTCTAAAATTCTTGATTTCTGATGAAATTTTTGATGAAATTTAGACGAAAAATCGAATTACAGGGTACAGAAGGACTGTATTCAAAATCTGCTCCGCTCATTTCATAGAGACACTCTTTAAGGAATCACATGCACAATTTCACTTTGAAAAACTTACTTCTCTTTTCTGAATCTTTGCCGGGGTGAAGCGCCTAAATCTCAGAAACCGCTGTCTTATTGTCACCATAATAAGAAATTTTCAAAAAAAAATTTCAAATTTCTAAGTTAGGCTAAGGACTTCAAAACTACATAAAAATTGTTTTTGAAATATCTGTACTTCTTAAAATAATTTTCTCGGGGGAGGGGGGGGTTAGGCCTTAACCCTCTAAGTGCCAATGTCGAGTATATTGGATATAACTCATATTGTATTACAGGAGGGCGTCCTATATAGCCCATTATGGGCTATATAGGACGCCCTCCTGTAATACAATATGAGTTAAATGAGTTGTTTCATGGTCAAGCAAACAAATTCAAAAGTGTAGTCTTTCTAGCGAGATTTTAAGCCAAAAAGACAAAAAAATACAAAAGTTTGACAAAAATCCACTTTTTGGGGACTTTCACCGTTTTTGGTCAACGAGTGGCCCAAGAACCTCCAAATTTGGACCTATTTTATTTTATTCTGTTCTCTGGCGAATTGGTTTGAAGTTTTACCACTGGGGATCTTTCTGTCAATCCAGTCAGGTCCGCTTCAAATCCCCTTACATTTTTTACAAGAGCGCTCCTACCGTATTGTCGAAAAGAATTTTCTATGTACAGTGGAGTCTCCATAACCCGAACACGCATTGAAACACAAATTTGTCCGAATAATGGAGATTTCGAAATATAAAGGCTTATAAGGCATTGTTAACTGAAGGGACCATAAAACTTGTTCGAGTTAAAGAAACATTCGAGTTATAGAGGTTCGAGTTAAAGAGACTTGATTGAATTTTCTTTACCAGTCTCTTCAAAATTGAACGCGGTTTGAAAAAAACTGAGAATTGAAAAAACTACCATGTTTCCAAAAGGAAATTTTGGAATTTAGAATCTTCTCCAAAAAGAGCGTAAATCGTAAATCAATCTCACATATAATTTATAATTTGCAATAAAGCTATCTAAGAAAATTTCAAAGGACGTCTTAAGATTGTAAGTATTTTTTAATTAACCCTTTAATGCGTTCATTGTCAGGCTACGTACGTAAAACGGAGCCTAATTATGGAGCCAGATATTTCCGCTAGGAAGATGTCTCATGCTTTTTATAAAAGAAAATGTGTGGATAGAGCTATCTATCAGGGTGGGTGGATTAGAATGAAAGTTGCTAAGTATGTCTGTATGCAATAGGAAGTTTATGATAATTAAGATTTCAGATTTTTGACGTGCGTGGTAACTTATTACAAAATGTTTAGATAGTTTATCCGGAGCTGTATTTACCTGAGATAATTATCATAGGATATGAAATCAAACAGATCAGCCTTCAGACTACTTGATTTTCTTTTTTTTTTTGCAAGTGGCAACAACGAGTTTATGAATATGTGTTTTCATACGAAGGAAACGGTTAGTTAGGCAAAACTGCGGGTTCTTCTGAATTGCTTTAGTCATTTTGCCGCCCTAAAAAGTGAAAATAAATAAGCTCTCTATTTTTTGTGACGCTGTGCAAGGTGTGTTAGTTGGTTTTCAAAGGATCTAGATTCGTACCGAGAATCCCGTTAATAAAGGTGATTGGATTACCACGTTATATTTCTTCAGTTATTTACGTACACATACTCACATTTGACGTTCTTAAACCGTCCCGCTCACATCGAACCTAATTTTCTAGTGGTATTATCTGATATTGCGATGCCGTATTGGCAGCTGCCTATGCTAAAACTCTAAAGGAGCGGACCAATTTACCATCGGGGAGGAATGATAATAGGCCTTTGATGTGCAGCATCCCATATTTAACTCTCCTTGTAGGTTAGCCTGAAATTAATTTTGTTATATCCGACTTGAGAGCTCGAAGGCCTGCCTGGAAATTCCATGATGTAAAATTTCCAGATGTTGAGATTTTCCCGACCTTCAGAGCTTTAGCGAGTTCCAGATGACTAGTTGCGTTTCTACAAATTCGATTGAATGAAAAACCTGGAAGTTATTTTTACCCATCGATATTTAGAGAGTGTTCAATAAAATTAGGGAAATCGTTGCATTCGAATCACAATGTGCTCTTCCAGAAAATGTCCGTACATGGTGGGTGTAGGATATATTGTCCGGGGGATAATTTGGGTTGTCCGGGAGTCAACTGATGCTTGTCTGGGAGTAAAACCCGTTGTCCGGGGGGCCAAAAGTCACTTTATCCGGAGGGTAAATCACTGAAAATTATTATATCATCCACCCCCATATTAATTTTTTTTTCTGGAAAAGCCCAATGTTATGTCACCCAGCTAAACGGTTGTAGATTGTTCATCGATGTAGATCACGTGACCAAAATAATTGAAATTCAACGTTTTTATTTGAATTTTCTGACCAGGTACAATAAAGGTCATAATATTTTGATAATTTTGGTTACTTTAACGTTTTTCATAATTTAAAGTTCCGGCGAGAAAGTCGATTTTGGGCTATCTCTTTAATTTAATTGAATATTTCAATTCGGAAGGGGTTGGCAGACTTACAGGCTATATTCTGAGCCTTATTGGACTATTATGAACTTTTGGATCCTCAGATCCTAAGGTCCTATGTCTTAAGTCTAGTGTTAAAACTCAGAGTTAAAACTCTACCCTTCAAACCTACTTTAGAGCACTTACAAATCGCTTGTGGTTCAAAGACTTCCCGGTGTATTTCCCTTTTTTCTCAAATATTATGACCTTGATTGTCTTTGAAAATTAAAAATGCCGATTTCTGCTCTGCGGGGGGTCTAAAATTAGGAGAAAACCCCAAAAATTGGAAAAATAACCCTTTTCCGACCATTTTGAGGCATTTTCACTAGGTCAAAATCAGTTTTTGGTGAAATATTTCACTTTTTGATAAGGTCCCGTTTATGGACATCCAAAAATGCCAATAATTGAGAAAATTTTCAATTTTTTAAAAGTTTTTGGCTGTTAAATAGAAGAAAGGGATATTTTTAACCGGAAAATGTGCCTTAAGTTTGAAATTAGACCCCCAGCAGAGCAGAATTTGGCATTTTTTATTTTCAAAGACAATCAAGGTCATAATATTTTGATAATTTTGGTTACTTTAACCTTTTTAATAATTTAAAGTTCCGGCGAGAAAGTCGATTTTGGGCTATCTCTTTAATTTAATTGAATATTTCAATTCGGAAGGGGTTGGCAGGCTTACAGGCTATATTCTGAGCCTTATTGGACTATTTTTGAACTTTTGGATCCTCAGATCCTAAGGTCCTATGTCTTAAGTCTAGTGTTAAAACTCAGAGTTAAAACTCTACCCTTCAAATGTACTTTAGAGCACCTACAAGTCGCTTGTGGTTCAAAAACTTCCCGGTGTATTTCCCTTTTTTCTCAAATATTATGACCTTGATTGTAAATGTTCATATGATATTGATCTGAGATTCCGAGTCTCTAACTAAATGTCTCCCCGTTTTAGTGATTAATATTTTACCAGCCAAGCAAAACCAAAGTGGTTAAGATGGTGAAGATAAAGGTTTCACTTTCAACCTTTGAGTGTTAAGTTTCTAGTGGTCTGAACATTTACAAGGCCAGTCGCATAATCGGTAAGGGCGCATATCTCTTCTCGGTTCCTCTGTGAATTTGTATCTTTTTTCGTCATTCTAGTTGCTACCATACCAGTTAACAAAAATTAATAAAATTAAGGATTATTGTGAAAAATATTGATATCAATAATAGTGTGGTGAGCGGAATCTTTTGAGGTAATATCCTGTTTAAGCAAACTTCTGTTTTCGTCTTGTAATAAGGATTGCATCAAGCAGTCGGTAACATAAGAGAGCATATGAAAATCATTGGAGTTTTGACCACATTATTTTCTAAGGATAATTATAATGGGATATGCAGTGTGGCCTTAATGTGTATGATTCATTACGCTAGTTAGAAACCACCAAATGATTTTCATGTAAAAGTACTTTTAGTGTTTGCAATTAGGAAAAAAAGAGGGTATTTCATGTATTTTTCGCATGAAGAAATTCCACCATTTGTTTTGTTGGTGACTACACTGTCAGGACGATGAAGAATTTGGCTCATGATTGAATTGACTTCCGAAAAGCTAAACATCTTGATGTAGTAACCTTCTAAGAAGTCATATCAATCTATAAAAGAAACCACAGATAAACCAACATCTTATCATATTGATGTCGAGAAAAGTCTTTTTATCGGATTCCTCGAAGTCCTAACACACCCATGTGTCACAGACCCGCTGGGACCCCAGCCCCACTGGAAAATTTGGCAAAAATTTCGTTACCGGTGGGAAAATACCCTAAAATTTCAGCCCCACTGGGAAATCGACATCATCGATTTCATCCCCATTCGAAATTCAATGTTTAAAAATTGCACTTCAAACCCATCCCCACTAAATCTTTTAACCTTGGAACAATATAATTTCTATCCCCACTGGGATTTCAATAGGAATTTTTAAATCATCCACTGAGGAAAAAAGCTCCACCGGGGCTGTGAGATAGGGGTGTCCTAACCATTTGGGGTACACGGGATGAAAATTGACGGGGATATGTGGTGGCACATACCCGTACCCTGCTCTAGTTTAGGTACCCCCTCTTCAGCCCGGTGAATTTCTACCCAAAAGCGCTTAAGAACTATAGTTATAGGAGTTATAGGAGTCAGACATTAAATGGGAAGTTACTGTATGGACAAAAATATTCTGATGTCTGTTATAATCACTGGTATGGTGATGGTTTCAGCAAAAAGATTATACACGCCCTTCTCATAGACCTGGTAGGATTTCTTCAGGCAGTGGGGATAAAAATAACGGACTGAAACTCGATGGGGATTGATATTGCCATATTTTTTAAGGCCGGAGATTTAAATTCTTTTGTTTTCGAGTCAGAAAATTCAGTGGGGATGGGAAAAATAGCATAACATTTGCAATGAGGATTGGTTTATTTGATTATTTTCAGTAGGGACAAAAATTGGAGGATCATTTTTCCACTGGGGACGATATTTTGGCCAATTTTTCCAGTGGGAAGGGTTCCAAGTGGATCTGTGAGAAGGGGGTGTCTTTAATACTAAAAATTCTAGAACACTGGCGAAAACTTATTTAAAAACGTCCATTATTTTGAAAGCGTCCTTAGTAGGGAAGATTATGTCATCTAACGAGCTGTCATATTAAAAAGAGATTTTTTACTAAGATTTTGGCTGAAGAAGCCCATAAAAATTATTATGCCTTTTAAATGAGATCACTAAAAATTAGAATTTGAAAGATATTATATTTTCCAATAGTTTTCAAATCGTATGATTTTAATCACACTTTCAGTTTCATTCAATTTCAAGAGATTTTTGACTAAATATGGGAATTTAGAAGAAAACTATTTATAGCTTGGGTCTGTCATCAACCGCAATATACTTGCGTTTTTAATTTACAAAATAAAGAAACGAAATTGCACATTCCATCAAAAAAATGTATCTTTTTCTAAAAAAAAAGCTTTCAGTATTTCGCTGACACACTAGGTTAATGCGTTGGCATTTTTTGGCAAGCTTAAGAATCACAATTCATTAAGTATCTATCCACACCACAAAACGTTTCGTTTTTTCCTAAACAAGAACTCTAAAAATAAAAGAAGAAAAATGAAATTATATTTGAAGATTGCCAGAAAATTACAGCTTCTTTTGGGTGGCTGTTTCTATACCCCAGCTGGCAAACAACGTTGTTCCAAGGTTTTATGAATGTTCAGAATGTTTAATGGACGCCATTTGGACGTTTTGAAGCTGCAGGATCTTCACAAAGAAACAAAGTAATGAAAAGTAATTTCATTTCTATTTTCCGTGTTTAGATACCGTCTTTGATAAAAATTGTATTTCTAAATGACATTAAATTTCAGTTCAAAAGCCCGATCAAAACCACATACAGCCTTTTCGCAAGCCCGCGGTACTCATTAAGAAACTGTATCTGGGTAATTGTCAGTCTACATTCATTAATGTATACAGCAAAGTAATTTAAAGTTATATACACATTCCTTGGTTTCCCGGTTCAAGAAATTCCTTTTTTTAACTAATAGAGTCGTTTCCGATTTCCTGAAGAAACTAAAGCTTCCTTTTGTTTCATTTTCAGTTAGCTTTAGTTTCGATAACCTCTTTTCGATGAAACTTATCCGCATTATTTTATCTTTTAGAGACTAGTTACCAATCCCTAGTGCCTACTCTCGGGTACCTAATAGCCGGGGGGATGGAATAAGCAGGGAGAGGGGTGAAAAAAATCTCAAAATACAATAAGCGGGGCGGGTGAAATAAAAATGTCCTGAGAGTGGAAAATTTTTGAAAAGGAGGCTAATGCAACAGAATTGGGACAAAAGAGGGAACTTTTAAAAACATTTTCCCAAAAATGAATAAGCGCACGGAAAGGGGGTTTGGAATAAGAATGTCTTGAGTGGAAAATTTTAGAAAAATTAATTAGCGAGGGGGGACGGCTATTAGGCACCCGAGAGTATGCCATTAATGAAATTTCTAACCTGGGAGATTAAAAAGACTAAGCACGAGGTTGCTAAGGTGGCGTCCTGGCATGAAGAAGTGAAGCTTCCTATTGCAGTGTATTATAGCAAGATGAAATTGAGGCTCTTGTGAAATAGTGTGATTTCTGGTGCCAAGAAAATGTTATAAAATGATAGATACCCACTTTCCGTTTGTACATATCCCAGGGAAGTCCGTTGATAATTGGAGAAAGATTTGTGTGAATGAATTTTCGTAAAATGAACGTGTATGTTTCATTGACTACCAACTCTACATTTAGCCCTTATATTATTTGACTGATGCCGTAACCAAGGGAGATCCTTGCTATAACAAGTAAATGTGTATGCGTACCCGACAATTGGGCTTTTCCAGAAAAAATTCGTTCATGGGGGGTGGAGGATATATTATTTTTTCTGTGATCTACCCCTGGACATTTCGATTTTTCACCCCCTGGACACGTGTTTTACCCCTGGACAAGCATCAATTTGACCCCCTGGACACAAATATTTACCCCTGGACATCGCAGATTCACCCCATGGACGTGTCAGTTTCTCAGGGTTTTTTCAATACCCCTGGACAATATATCCTCCACCCCCATGAATGGTTTTTTTCTGGAAGAGCCCATTCTTTGTCAAACGGTTGCCGTAATACACCTCATCAGTACCTTGATCAGAGGATATGAACATGCATTTTCTTTGAAATTCACATGACATTGGTCTGCGTACTGTTTTTCCTCTCTCTGTCTATTTAGAGTATTGATAAATCGCCTGAAAGTTTGTTATTTACAACAAAAACTACAGCATTTCGACAAAATTCATTATTATTGGATACTTTCTGAACTGTTTTCGTGAAAAACCTGAAATAGATCCTTCCAAAGGGGCTACTTATTTTTGTGATCTTAACACTAGTGTTTCATAAAGGTTTTTCAACAAATTCACTAGACGATCCTAGCGTCTACACATTATCACTGGAAAAGGGAATAATTCGGGATAAATTTGAAAACGAGTTTAGTTCGGGGCGGAGTAAACAGTGGCGGAGGTGTTTACAGTGTTGTTCCAAAATTCTACCGCCGCCACTCTTTTTCCCGTAAACCGCCCTGACGCGTTGACTCTGCGCATATATATTTTCCCCTGTTTACTGACCCTCTACTAAACGGATGATATCATCGTCTACAAATTCACTTGAACTTCATGTTGGCTAAACAATATTGAGTTGGGTCCTTGAAAAAGTAACGTCAGAGCGAATTTACGTATTTACACATTTGTGGGCGGCCAAGTGACTGAATCGATTTAGAATAACCCGCAGTTTCAGTCGAGGACGGCAAGTCAGTCAGTCAGGATCTAGACAGGACAGAAGCTAACCGTCTCTGTCGCTGAAAAACACAGAAACATAAACTCGCTAAATTCACACAGGAGACAGTATGTAGGAAAATACTCATTAACAAATCGTTTTAGCATTGTCAATGTGGATAGATTTATGACCATTAACTGTATTGAATCATACATTAATTTGCTTTCAGCTTTAATAACGTCAATACTGGGTCCACCGCAACATGGAATATTGTGTTTCACTACACGTTTTTTTCTTTATAAGCATTGCGCTTATAAGCATATCTAGGCTCAGATATGGCAGAAATTTAAGTATTTACTATAAGCATTACCTTGTCCCCTTCATTTTCAAATTTTGTCTGTTTTTGGCTGAAATTTTACGGATTTTCGGAATTTCCCTAAAAGTTTGCTTAGGATAGCATCCTTATAAGTATTTTCAGTCTTGTCAACAAGCTCTTGACCTTGCCCTTGAAATTTTTGTATGATTATAAAAAACAGTTGTTTAACATGACAGAATGTTTTACTCTGTGGTCGTTATGTTCTATGATATGGGGCTTCCGAGAGTCTAGTGTGCCGGTATTCCATTTTTTTGACCGGTATTCCTATATTAGAGGAAAAGAGACATCTGCAGGTATAATGGTATTCTAGTGATTCTTATTAAAGGCTATAGAAGTTTTCATTCAGGTATTTAGCACTGTCTGAAGCCCCCAACAAATGATACAGTGAGTTGATTGAAACCTCTTTGTGTGTATCAGTAAAATACCATCGCAAATATCCAACCAATTAAACCAACAGTACGAATAAAAAAGGCCAAAGAGAAGGAGATACTTTCTTGGGCTACTCTTGCTCTGTCATAAGTACATGTGAAACTATATGAAAACGATATGGACACTTTCTCAACATATGCTTTTAGCGTCATTTTGGTTCCGTTCCTCACTCCAACAATCGTTTGAGAAACATCTTTGAGGGAGAATAATATAGATTAAAGACTTGAAAATTTTGGAATGAACGGGAAGTTTTGTAGTAGAATCATTCTAATCTACAATATCTAGCCGATAGTGTATAAATTTTTAACATGGTATAAAAAAACCGTGAGAATATCCGTGTGCTGTGCACATTTCAGAATATCCCGGGGGGGGGGGTACTTAGGCAAATGGAGGGTACGGTATGTGCCGCCCTTAAGGGTACCTTTTTTGGATTTCCAAAGTCCCGCTAAGAGTCGGAAAAATCAGAAAGTCAAATTTCAGTCCCACTAAGGATCGGAAAAATAGAAAAATTTCAACTTTTTAACCCCGGAAAGATCGAAATTTGGTCAAAATTGGTTAAATTTGTCCCGCTACGCTAAGGGTCATAAAATTCCCAAAATTTTCCTTTGCTTTCTCCTTTTTAGTCCCGGTAAGGGTCCAAAAATCCGAAAGTCTTCCCCCGTCAGCTCGCAACCCTAGTACACCCCCGGGCAGAATATCAACTTTGACTTTGGTTGTCGTTACATTGGCGCGGCCAAAATGTTTAGGGGAAAGGATGAGTCAATCTATAATATTACTTTTGAAATAAACAGACGACAGACTGAAAGTCAATCGAAAAAAATGTAATTTTTGTAAGAAAACTGTCATAGAGAGACAATTCGATTGTTTTTCAAGTGCCCGGAAAATAAGGTAACTGAAGAGGAATGTACAAGATATGCAAACATTGTATCTTTTTAATGTCTTGACCTATGCAAAAATGGTAAAACTTCTTAGAAATCAAAACAATATTTAAAAAGGTACTTTTTCACTTGATGATGAGCTCATCACCACAAAATCAATGTCTTGACTGTTGTCAATTGTTTAAGTTCACAAATGTAAGAGAGGTCTTGAAGAGGGGATATAGGAACGTAAAAAAGTACTAAAAATATATCATACAAAATATTTTCCTGATTATTTCAATATAATGATTTTGGTATTACATGATGCGAGCCTATTTATTATAACACTTTATCGAATTTCTACAAAACATCATGTTTAGTATTTCCCGAACCTTTGCCCTTTTGGGCGAAAACTGATATTGTAAAATCGCCAGGTTCCACTAGGACCCAATTTCCGAAATCCCGTAGAAATTTCGGTCAATCAAAGAAAGGGCCGATTCCGCTCCTCCACCAACCGTAAACCCCCTCCCCCACAAAAAGAATGTTTTTGTTTGAGCTGTTATTGCTGACGTGAATGGGTAAAAAAAGGAAGTCTATAAACTATAGAAAGTACAAAAAACTTTTTCAACATCGTCCTACTCGTCTCTTGGAATTAAGAGGGTCTTTTTTTATTTGAAGTGGACCAAATTTTCAAGTGAGGGCCGTCCACATAGTACGTTTGCACTAAGGGGGGGAGGGGAGTCTTCTCAAAAGCATATGCTTGCGTACACGGGGAGGGAAGGGGTCAAATGAAAATGTACGTACGCAGAGTTTCATAGTCCATTTTCCATGTTTTTTTGTCGACTTTTACACTTCTTATACCATGAAGGAAAAGAAAAAGTGAGTTTCATGTATGAAATAAAGGTCTAATTTGACCAGACGATTTGAATTCGAAATTTTCTTCAATTGAGGGGGGGGGGTGTGGAATGAAAAAGTACATACTCACCAGGGGTATAGCCATTTGCGTACGCGTGTGTACAGGGGGGACGGGGTACTTGATTTTCAACATTTTAGTGCGTACGTACTATGTGGACGGCCGTATATGGCGAATGGAACAAGGAAATTAATTAAACAAGGAAAGAAAGTACATAACGTGACAAGGAAAATTCAAACTAGCTTCGACAAAATTGCCCTTTGGTTTTGCTATTAGTACACTGAATTTCTAGAAAAGTGCTCCGGAGACTTTTTTTACTAACTTTAACATTTTAGAAGCTCTACAAAAGTCTTTCACAGTCAACGTACTCCGTCACCACGAAGGCTAACGAACTCATATTTAGTTCTCATGCTGTTATAGAAAGATGATACTCCCCCTTTCAAACTTAAATATAAAACTTCATTTCTAATTTTCAGCCAGAAAAGTTTTTCCCAGCAACCTATCGACGGGGAGACTAATCTTCATCAAACCAACAGTATGAACCCCTTCACTTAGGCATTTCCCGAAGTGCACTGTAATGATCAAACTAAAAGAAAGTGCAATTGTGCAATAAAGGGTGTAAAAAGAGAACAACGAAGCTTTTGAACAAAATTTTGGAAAATCTGACCATATTTTGAATGCTTTTTGTCCAAATTTACACAAATTCGGCTAAATTTTCTCTACACTTAAGTAAAGGGTTCAAATTTTGCGACCCTGATTCTTATCCGTACATACGGTAGTCTTCAGATCGAGTGACCTCCGGATATACGTCCCTTAACTATGTACTACAGTTAGCTTTTGTTAATTCGAACTAGAACGATAAAACTAATTCGTTCAAATAACTTGTTTTTTCTTTTATAAGCATAACGTTTAAGCATTGTAGAAAGCATATACACGAGCTTCAGATGAATTTCCCGGACGATGGAGTACGTGGTGCACAAAGCAAGTCCTTCTTTTATAGAACTATCTCAACATGGAACGCGCTTCCAAAATACGTGGCAGAAGCATCATCGATAAAATCGTTCAAGAATAATTTAAACAAAGCATGGGCAAACCATGAACTACGATATTTATTGTAAATAAACAAAGACCAGTTCTAGAGGCCCACGGCGTGCCTGAACTTTGTATTCGTTGTAATAATAATAATAATAATAATATGCAGGCTCAGTTTTGGGTGCCTAAACAATGGAATGGTAAGCATAGTGCGAGCCTGATATAGGGGCAGACACTTGATTATAAAAAAACATGTAACAGGGGGATTCGAATTATAGAGAGTATTTCCTGAGGATTTCCCTTTGTGGGAGCGGAGAATCAGTTCGGATCATAGAAAAATTCGAGTAATAGAAGTTCGAATTAGCGAGAGTCTCACTGTAGTAAAGTACTGCATGTATTTTCACATGAAAACTAAAAAGTCATGACGATTTTTTATTATCAGGGTTACTTTGCTGTTTTCTTAGAACCAGAATTTCCTGTTTCGTATATAAGGGAAAGTAAAGAAAAAATGATACTGTAAGCAAAGCTGTACATCCATAAAACTTGGCAAACTTACGCATATTTTAAATTGATTGTCATTATTGTTACTAAGGAAAAGGACCTTGATGTGTTCGCTTTAATTTAGTATGACGTCAATAAGATGATTGGTTCATGATTAGCCAATCAGTGAGTAGCCATTCAAATACGACCTATACATAGATGATGTAATCTTTTCAACATCCAATTAACATTCAGGAGAGGTTTTGTTGTCATGTGCTTACTGTATGAAGGATCAGAACTAGGATTTCATTATTTCGCAATTTGTTTAAAGTTTTTTTCGGGCAATGAATGAATCTTAAAATGTAATTGGGTCATTACTTTGATAACTGCTATCGTAAACGCTTAAGGTCTTCTCTCTCTCTTTCTTGTGGGTAAAAAATATAAACACACCCAAATCACTGATATACCTTTGAAAACCTCAAAACTTTTCTTCATACCGACTTAAGGTTTATGAATCATCCAAAATATACTTGTTTGGAGAAAAACTGAATCCACCCAACTTTGTTTTGGGGGGAGGGGAGTCTGAATTTTTATAGATTTGGAAGGTGTCTCGCGATATTTTGCTAAAGATTGTAGATCGCTAATTGACTTCGAAATTCTTGATATTTTCCATCAACTGTTCGATTTCCCATGGTTCGAAGCCTTCATCGCTGTGATTACAACTACTGTACCATAGATCTGTAAAACCCATTCAAGGCGAATAGCTGTAATATACTCAATTTTATTGGGTTGACTGTAAAATGATCCAGATATCCTAGATATCTTTGTCAAGACATTTTCGGGCGCTTAAAATTCATTTTCGAGAAAAAAAAACATTTCGCAAGGTGTCTCGTACATGCCCTAAGTACATCAATCTAATTCAAAATTTCATCTATTTCATTTTTCCTTTAGGTTACTTTTCATTTCATTTTTTTTTCTCTTTTCGAGACATGATGATTTGAAGTTACGGTCTGCGAATGGGCCACTCAGTCGGCCCACTAGGCAGGAATGGGGTTAAATGCCTTCAATCAAATAACATGATTGATATTTGATTTCATTCTCCTATAAAAAAAGAAATTTCTTCCTTCATTAAAATGTATCTAGCTTTACTTAAAGATCTTCACTTCTATCTTCAGTTGGCAAGCATCTATATGTTAGCATTGAAATGGCATTTTTCTTTTTTTTAAGTTATTTATAAAATGTCAATTAAAACAGAATCCGTTACGCACCCCACGCATTTTATTTCCAGAAATCAAATTTGGCAGCAAAAAGTATAACGATTAAGAGCACATACTAAACCACATCAATTTCAGATCGAAAAATGACAAAAATTACACAGCTACCCCCGAATGTTTTTAACCCCCTGTTTCTGAGATTTTTCAGATCAACAGAATGAAAGCACTGTACACGTGTGTACGGAAGCTTGTTAGTGCCATATTGTTAACATGAGATAATAAACAAGTTATCTCCAGATAAAATATTATATCTCGAGATAAGTAATATCAGGACAATTTTATCTCGAGGTAATTTTTACTTCGGGAAATAAAAGAGATAATAACTTATCTCGAGATAATTTATCTTATTATAATTTTATCTCGAGAAAACTTTTATTTCGGATAATTTTTATCTCGACTCGAGATAAAATTATCACTGGATGCGTATTTATCTCGAGATAGCTCACTGGATGCACATTTATCTCGAGATAGCTGGATGCACATTATCGCGAGATAGCTCACTGGATGCGTATTTATCTCGAGATAGCTCACTGGATGCGTATTTATCTCGAGATAGCTCACTGGATGCGTATTTATCTCGAGATAGCTCACTGGATGCGTATTTATCTCGAGATTCGGTAACATTCTATAAAACGGCTTTGCACGAGGGAGAAGAAGGAAATGCTGCTTTGGATCGGAGATGGATGCGGAAGAGGTAAGAAATTGAGAAATTGATCCATTAATATATCTCATAATACCAATTTTACATTAAATTAAATCTTAAATTCTCATAAACCCTCGCAGGCTTTCTTTTATTTGTTTTTATGTTTTAATCATGTAATAAAGGTTATGCGATAAATCAATTTTAAATTTTCTCTTGAACCTCTGCCCAGCCCTAGGCCAGGGCCAGGGCACAGGGGAGCGGAGAAAGTCGATTCTATCTGATTTAAAGGGATAATCAGATTGTTTTTGATATTTGGCCTACACACATATATGTACCTTCTATTCCTGAGAATAAAGTTATTCCAGATTTTGTCCGTAATTGGGGGGCAGACGACACAGGATTTCTGAGAGCAAATTTTTGTTAGAAAAATTTGGAATTTCCAAGCCTAAACAGGCCCGGCGGAACAACCGTAAAAGTGGAGAGGCTGAAGGCTCAAAATGAGATAAAATTTGCTAGGACAAAAAAGGTCTCATTTGCTCAAAAGTGGGGAGGCCGCTGAGCCTGCTAAAGTACAAAAAATGATCAATTTCCAAGGCAATTTTCTCATTAATAGGTAAAAACGTGGAATTTCCAACGTCTCCCCCCCCCCCCCCCAAAAAATGCAATTTTCGCAACTATTTTGAATTTTAGAAGGAAATTCTGAGACCTTATTTTTTGCAAAAAGTGGTGTCGTCCGGAGGGGAGATACAAAACCAGACGTTACTAATCGATATAATCGATTATCGATTAAAATTAATGGATTATCGATTAAAATCAATAGCTAATCGATAGCTAATCGATACTCACAATTTTTTAGCACTAAATTAAATTATCACCATAGATTTTTAATCGATAATATCGATTACAGTGTTAATAATTGATATAATCGCACGATGAGCTATTTTTTCTTATTTGGCGCGCCTTCAAAGAGAGCAATTAATCGTTAATTGCATCCTTTAAGAGAGCAATTAGTCGTTAATCACACTCAATGCCGCGCCAATTTTACAAAATTGATTTTATATAATGTTTTTTTTTTATTGTTTTTTTTCATCAAACTGCATTCGAAATTAGTTTTTTGAGAAAGAAAAACATAAAGAGAATAGAAAAATATAAAACTTTCAGTGTAATTTACTTTCCTGACGGGAAAAAGTAGTGAAACAAATTGTGCGATTAGCTCTTAATCACATAATAACTCGTACAATTCGAAAATTGTACTCGTTATCATGTGATTACATAGACATATAGATTAACATCAATATATTCGATACCTCAACCCTATCGCTTTTTTAATCGATTATATCTAATTGATATAATTGATATCTTATATCTGATCGATATAATAGATACTCATAATTTTTTAGGCGCCGATTATTTAACGATTATCGTTTTTAATCAATATTTAATCAAGCAATTAATTATCGATTAGCTATCGATTTTATCGATTAGTATCGGTTTTATTGATTAGTAATGTTTGGACAAAATTTCTGGAATGGCCCAAAACCTCCAAATTTTTTGACCCAATTTTTGTAGCATTTATTTTTTAAATTATTTTAGATACTCAATTTTGTATCTGAGCGTGGCTATGGTGAAGATATTCTCCAAAAGATCCGAGCTTCAAAGGTATAAGATTTTTCCTTTTATTTTAATCTAGTTTGTTAAAACTATGTATTTTACTCAACTTGCTCAATTTATTTACAAATGCAATATACTACGCCATAATTTTAAGAGAGAATTAACCCTTAAATTGAGTTTAAGTTGAACAGAGTTGGATGGAAGTATTTATCACTGCAATCTGCTGCAATCTTTGTCTATCAGTTCTAGATCAATCAGTCTAAGGCAGTCAATTGACGTTTTTCTAACCTAAAATCGATTTGTGAGTCACCCCTAAGTGACGGAAATGTGTGGTTGCCAAGCATATTGTACTTCTAATTAAGAATGAAAATGTGCTTCCATTCTTATTTTTGATATACTAAAAAAGAACATAAAGTAATATAAGTATGTGATCCAGTATATTTTTTACCTTTCCTAATCTAATTCAGGTCACAGTGAACAACATCCACCTTTTTTCAAATAAGGACTTCCTAGAAATGGGTTTGGCCCTTGCACATTCATACGAAGTCATCAACCAATTTAACAAAGTCCACAAATCCAAGCAGCTGAAAAACTTAGTTATCAATGCAAGAAAGAAAACAAATTCAAAAAAGACTATTCAAATCAAGACATCTAATAATCTTAATGTTTCTATGAATTGGTTTGATTATAATCCAGATAAATTCCAATTCTGCCAGGTATGTCCAGTTTTGTCAAAGCAGGGTTAGAATCTGGCAATATTATTTTCCACAGTTTTCCATATTTTTTGAAATTGAATATCTTTTAGATCATCAAGGTCTCGCATAATTTTTGCAGTCAACTTTTCCTTTTTTCTGTTCCATATATAATTGAATGAGGTCTTTAATTTACAATTAGCTTTAGTTTCTACAGACACTTTGCCCGTAAATTGATTCATTAGTTTTTTCAGATTTTCGGCAGAAAAAGAAAGAGGGCAAGGTTCTCTAAAAAGTGAGAGCCCCGGTTTTCGAAATTGCAGTCTGAATTATGTTAACCATTTTTTTCCTATTTTCATGTAACTTAAATCATTAGTTAGGTCCATTCAGCATGTTGCTTGTTTAAAGTTTTTTTATCCTGATATAATGACTTTTTTCTATCTATAGGTACGAGGTAGTGGTTGCCATTCTGAAAAATTTCTCAAGTCCGATCCATTATCAATCATTATGGATTACATGAAGAAGAAATTTTTTCCAAATAATGAAAGTCAGAAAGGACCTATCGTGTATTTCGAAACAAGTTTTTGGAATAAAAAGACTGGAGATATCTACAATCTGGAAGAATCGTTATCCGACTTTAAAAGATCAAACGATTTAAAGGACCTAAAGTTTTCACTTAGAACAAAGAAGAAGTCAAGAATGGATATCCTGGAAATTCGCAACAAACACCATTATGATTCTGATACTAGTTTTGACTCTGACTTTGAATCACCTTACAAGAGAAAGGTATTCTTAATTTCAACTTAGGTCAACCCTTGCAAACCAGGTTGGTCAAGATTGAGAATATCAGCACCTAAGCTTGAGGCTTTTTCAAAATGTGGAGGAAAAATTAAAACGTTCTGAAAGTTTTTATATAATTATGTACCAAGAGCCTAGGTCAAAGCAATCTGCTTCTCTAGAAACTTTTCTTCTGAGTGATTTCAATCTCAAATTTTAAAGCTTATCATATTATTTTGAGATGGATGAGAGATGATATAAATTTTTTGAACTTTTCTCAGCATGGTTCTTTGTTGGACCCTACCAAGGCAGTCCTTTAAATTAGCTCATTTTCGTTTTTCTCAAGATTTCATCATTAGTTTTTTTTGATTTTTTGTACAAAGATGCATATTCCATTAATGTTTTAAATATCTTCAATTTCGAATTTTTGCATTCGTCTGATGTTAATCATTAGGTAGGCCCACTCAGCATATTGCTTGTTTATTTAGAAACCTTGTGATGATGTCATTGATTTAAGTGATGATTCCATGACACCAAATTTCTCAAACAAGGTATTTCTTGAATGTTTTATTCTAAGTCAGAGGTTATGCCTACAGTATAAGGGTTATATGCAGTTTGTATTTTAGAAAAGCAGGGCAGTGTCCCCTTTTTTTTCATATTTGGTGCTTTGGCTGTTTAGTGAAATTTAGTTTCTCCTTAAACTTTATTTTTTTGCACCTGAACTGTTAGATAATTTTATTTTTTTAGGATATGTTATCTTCTACTCAAAGAGAACAAAATACTATCAATAATCAGGTACTTTAAATAATTTGGTACATTTAAATAATCTGGAGTTCCCAACTTTTACATAGAACATAGAAAGTAAAACCAACTTGAAATAATCCAGATCATTCAAGCATCTGTACTATAATACTCATCACTCCTGGTGAGCATAATTTTTGGGCCTACCTTGGAGGTTCTATAAATTAACCTATGTTTGTTTGTTCGTTCGTTTTTTCATTCTTTCTTTAGTCTGTTACAAGTTTTTTCTAATATTTTGCACAGTAATGCAAAATAGTGAAACCCAAAAAAGGAAATTCAGAATACACAGAAAGTTTTGTTTTATACTTTATCTCCAAATACCCCTCCCCTTCTGATTCTAGCTCTCACTTACCTCACTTCACTATGAAATGGAATAATTTTTTTCATCTTTTTTTTTATTTTAGGATTTCAAATCTTCTACTTCTGCTGACACTAGACATTCTTCTATAAGTCAGGTAATCTTGATAATTTTTATTTTCTAAAGTCAGCAACAGTAAGCCGTAAGCCCTAAAACTCAGCCCTGCAAATTATTATTTTGAGAAGTTTAATCATTTTCCAATTTTTTACATAATGATTAGCACATTACTGTTTATAACTGTTTATACCTTAAGGGAACTGTTTTTTGCGGTTTGCAGTGCAAGATTTAATATAAATATTATAATATAAACTGCTAAAAAAGGGTCTTTTGGACTTGAAATATTGGATTTATTTAGCAAATCACGGTTTCAAAAATTTCGCTTGGATAAATTTTAGCGAATATTTGTATTAAATTATCGACTGAATTCGTTTTCCAGTATTTCTTTGCACTGAAACCCTTCTTATGATAAAAATGTATCAAGGCAATATAACCAGAAATTTCGCGCAGATAAATTTTTGCGATCTGTCGATTCGGTGTGTTTAGCGAGATTTATTTTGGCGAAAATTGGGAAAACTCACAAAAACACTAAAATTAGTCTCGCTAAAATGTCTACGATTAAAGTATCTATTCGCAAAAAATTAATCCACCTAATGGACACAGTTTTAGGAAATACATCATTATTTTAAATGTTGTAGGAAACAGACAAACAGCTGCAATCTGATGAGAATGATGAGAAGGTGAATTAATATTAAATCTCTTCAACTACTCTTAGGTTCCAAATAAACAAGGGGGGTTAGAAAATTTTCAAAGTTTTAATAAACGGGGGGGCCTAATTGCCGGGGGGCTGGAAATTGTACTTCTGAAAACCCAAAAATAAGGTAAATACAGGCTAAAATCAGGCTTTTTGGAGCAAAATAAGGGGCCTTCTCTTTGACAGCTGAAAATATTCTTAAAAATTAATAAACAGGGGGTTCTAATAAGGTCCGTGGGGTTGGAAAATTAAAAAGCGGGGGGGGGGGCGTTTATTTGGAACCTAGGAGTACACTTCTAGAGCATGCATTTTCAATGTATACAAATTTTGTTCAACACACTTTAGTAGCAAATTGACATTGATACATAATGCTACCACTTCTATGGATCTTTAAGGTACTAATCAAATTGTTGATATTTCTTTTAATTAGACAACAGATTTGATTGGGAATAATGAAGAACGGGAAAGGTTGCGTCAGAACAGGAAAGAGAATATCAAGAGTCGTTGGAGAAGGATCGTTTGAACGAAGAAAACAAGCAAAGACGCCAAACACTGATGCAAGCAAGGCAATTGAAAGCAGATGCGATACTAGAGCCCAGCCTTGAAGAAGATCACATTGTGATCAAAATAAGACATCCATCAGTAGGTTAGTATCAGTAAACCAAACACTGGCAAACACAATTAGTAATATTGTTCTCAGCTCTAATTGAACTAAATCTAAAATTTTTTGGACTTACCAGAAAGGTCCTTTAAATTTAAATTTTTGTTCATTCGTCCGTTTGTCTGTTATCAGCTTTTCTCAGGATTGGCTCATTAGTCTTTTCTGATTTTTGCATAAAGATAGGGCAAGATGCTCTTAAAAGTGAATCAAGCAGTTTTTTCGGCAATTTCTTTTGGCGGTAAAAATCAGATTTTCTTATTTGGGGAAATAGATTATGCCCAACCCTTAGCACGGTTTCATTTTCAAAAATATCTTTTTATATGGGGCTGCTTACCTCTAAAACCCTAAAACATTGGAGAGTCAAACATTTTCATCTTCATTCAGCATGATTCGGACTACCTTAAGGGGAATATATTCATGCGAGAATAAATTAGTGTAGAATTAATTAATGCGTGCAACCCCCAAAAAATTTTGATGTTTTGCGTAATAAATTAATGCAAAAAGTCCCATATTAGGGATTTTGTGAAATCAATTAATGTGAAATAGAGTTGGGAATGGAACCAGTGAAACTGGTTTTGGCATTTATTAAGCACCTTACAAGAAATTTAATTTTTCAGATATCCGCCAAATTAAATTCCCGCCAAAATTTCTTTCTTTAAGGTAGCAGAATAATGTCAAATGGGAATACATACAAGTGTTTGATTTACGCCCTAGAGAGTCCAGAAAGTGAATATTTAGGCTTTACACCTTTTTGCACTTCCACCAGCAATATTTTAGAAAAAATGCAGAACTTATTAATGCAAACGACCCAGAACGACCAAAATTTTCAAGTTTTGTGGAATTTAATTTTGCAAAAAAGGGCAAGATACGTATTAATTAATTCCGCATTAATTTCTTCTCGCATTAATTTATTCCCTTACATCTGGTAGGTCCATTCAGCATGTTTCTTGTTTAATTCAGAGCCTATGCCTTTTTATAGAATGATATATAAAATAATTGTTACTATTTGACAGAAACCGTTACCTAGCTGATCTATAAGGTTTTAATTTTAAATTTAGTCCATATTGTCATGTTAATTAGATTTACTTTTCCATTTTCAGGAACCAAATCAAGATTATTTTTCAATAATTCAAGAATGGCTGATGTTTACCATTGGGTTGGTTCCATGTCCATGGATCCTGAGTTCTTCCAAATTGTTGATTATGATTGTAAGGTACACTTCCCTGATTCTATTGCAACGTCAGGTGTTTACAATGTTAAACCTATCGAAGAAGCAATGAATTTGTCCGAATCCGGAGAAGTGGGATTTGGTGAGTTCTTACCTGCAGGGAATAAGGTTGTTTGTTCCAAAGAAGAGTTGGAAAGCCTAAGAAAAACCGAAAGAGAGCGCTTAATTGACAATGGAACAAACTTTGAGTTTGTCTCGCGAGAGAACATTTACAACGATATGTTGAAGCTTTACAGAAAAAGAGGTATAACAACGAAGAATGTAGTAATTGAGTTCAATGACGAATCAGGTGAAGGTGATGGTGTTAGTAGAGATGTTTTTGCAGCTTTTTTTGCAGAGCTCTACACGAAGATGGACGGTGATAACGAGAAAATTCCAACTATCGACATGGATGAAACTGATTTAGAGGTTATTGGAAAGGTAATAACGCACGCCTATTTGCTTCATGGTCTATATCCATTCAAGATAGCACACTGCGCAATGAAATTTGAATTGTTTGGAAATCTAGATGATGAAGACCTTGTACGTAGTTTTCTAAACTACCTGCCAGCGAACGAACGCAAAACTATTAATGATTTTGCCGATGGAAAGGTAGATAGTGTTCAATCTATCATAAACATTCTAAGTGAAGCTAGATGTTTTCAAAAGCCTACCAGTGAAAACATATTCAGATTATGTAGAGAAGCTGCTAACCGACTTTTGATAAAACAGCCATTTTTTGCTTTCAAAACAATGGTCGAAAGTATGGGTCTTTTCTGGAAAAAGCTCACACCAGAAATGTTCGACAATTGCTTGCTGTCGACGAAACCTTGTGCCAAAACAATCATTAAAACGCTAGACCCTAATGAGCACTGTGCCCTCGATGGCAAAATCACCACACATCTACATCGTTTTATAGAAAGTGTTAGTGAAGATGAACTAGCATTGTTTGTTAGATTCACGACTGGGACGTCATCACTCGTCGAAGGAGAAAAGCTTAAAGTTAACTTTGTAGAAGCAACCTATTTTGCACCTAAATCTTCGACATGTTTTAAAATCCTAACTCTGCCAAGAATGGTCATGAGTTTCATGAGATTTAGGCAAGAATTTCTTTCAGTTTTAAACAACAAGTTATCCTGGAGACTTCACGACGATTAGGATCGAGCTCTACCGTCATCTTTCACGATTTATTTATTCTGTTCTTTTGTTGACAATATACTGTCTGAAGTAAATGTTTTACAGGGGTATTTTTGTATTTTCTTAGTTTGTTTGTAATTACCCTAGCGATTAGGGTTTGAATGAATAGATAACGAAAATGGGGTCATTATTGTCAAACTTGGTTAGGATCCTCAAATTGATTTTTACTTGGAACATGCGTTAAAACTTGTATCAATTTCATTTGTAAAATTCTAATTTTCACATTTTGACGTTTTCAAATTGGTAACATTCTGTTTCCTAGGTTTTTGAGGTGTGACAGTAATTATTGACTCTTTATTTCTTACATTGTTTATCATTATAGTTTATTGGTTGCCCAATGTTTATTTCCTTAATATTTATAGCAAAGAGGTTTTTACAAGAATAGTTTTGACTTTTACACTCTTTCTTTTGTTAACATTTTGTTAGGCCTTTTTATTGGACTGTGATAAGTGAAATATTATTTTGAGCTTTGTCATTAGTTTTACTGTTTTGCTAAAGGAATTAACAATTAACATTTGGTAAAACTTTTTAGAAAATCGTAAGAGCTCATTGAAATTGTATTCCATTGACAACAATGTTGACACCGAATCCCTTATGGCTCCTAACATCACAAAGTTATATTTTTATTTTCGTATTTATGTTATTGTATGCTGATTTATGTCTTATTTTTTTCAAAATTTATCATTTATTTCTATGCTCGATATGACTTCCCTGTCGTAATGGATCAATTCATTGTCCATTATATCCCATCCTGATAACATTCGGTGGGGTTTGACATTTTGTTTTATTTGATTGTCTTCATCGAAAGTTTTGAGAAGAATTTGCACCTACCTTAAGGGAATAAATTAATGCGGAATTTATTAATGCGGGTTACCCCCAAAGAAGTTTATGTTTTGCGGGAAAAAAATAATGCGACTAGGCTCATTTTTAGAGCTATTGCGGAATTTTTTAATGCGAGAGAAAGCTTCAATAGCGCACCGCGCTGAATCTAAAAATAGATTTTATTTTTGACATAATAATTACTCTCGATGTGTTTGTGCGAGTTCCATATATAACATATATAACAACTTGCACGTATCTTTAATTGAGCCGCGTTGAATTATGGGATTGCAACTCGTACAAATGTCAAAAAAAGTGAAAAGTAATAATTATGACGTATGCATTGCAGAGCGCTATTGGTTTTTATGGAAGGATCTTTAATGCATTCAAGCAACTGCTTTAGGCGCTTATTACGTTTTAAATAATTTCAAATATGGGAATACAAGTGACTATGCCCTTGAGTCTAGAAATTGAATATTTTGGGTTTACATCTCTAAAATCAGCAATATTTTAGAGAAAAAAATGAATTGCGAATTTACTAATGCGAACGACCGAAATTTTCAAGTTTTGCGGAATTTAATTTTGCGAAAAATGGCCAAATTCGCATCAATTAATTCCGCATTAATTTATTCCCTGAAGGTATGCGAGAGAGATCGAAAGAACATAAATTTTCGTAATCACTTGCGTAAGATCTACTTTTATGCTTTATGATGCACCATTAGTTTTTTAATGTTATATTAGGTTATTTTATTGACATATTGTTATTTATGTTTATTATTGATACAGAAAAACGAAAGTTCTTTTTCATTGAAAAAAAAAACAGATTAGAAAAAAAAACAGGTTTTAATTATATGAATAATTCTGAAATTTTGAAGCACAGTGTTAGTTTTTCTGTGAATATAAGGACCTTAAATTACAAGTACTCTTCCTCGTTCAATTTCTTTTTCATAATTTTTTTTCGTTTTGGATCTATCACAGGTGGTGTCAGTTAGTCTGCACCAGCTTATCTCAGGACTTTTGGTACATGGCAATGCCCAAAATTTGACGCAGCCCGATTTTCAAAAAAAAATTACCGGTTGTTAGGGCGGAAAATGTGGTTTTTCTAATTTTCTTGAGATTTTATAATTTGTTTTTGTTGACCCTTGATACAAAGGGGCGAAAAAGACAGAGTCCAATTATTGCGGAAATTCGGCTGTGGTAGAATATCCAGAAATATGCCGAAATACACCGTTTTTACGGATTTTCATGACAATTTGTCAGCCTATTCCATGATAAGATACGCGTCAACCTCGTCCCCGTGTATCCCAGGCTTTATTTACGTTACTGATTGACGCCAGAGAATACCCTATGGTGTTGGCTGATGCGAGTTCCCCCTCTCAGAGGGGGAACTTTTCAAAACAATACGTCATAAAATATTCTGACGTTACAAAGTTACACTGCAATGCAACAACTTCAAAAAAGAAGAACGAATGAAATCTGACGTTTTGTTTTTGAATTACGTAATCTTTCGCGTTCGAAAACCAGCCAATGCCAGAGTATTATCTAGCGCTATCAGTAAGAATCAAAAAGCTGATAATACGCAGGGATCGAGGTTGTTAAAATGCTAGATATCTGTGTCCTTATATGGTGAAAAGATTACGTCATAGGAGTCAAAATTAGACATACCCATATCAAGTTTCTTTTTTTTCCTTACTTGCATAAAATGATCCTCGATGATGGTACTCAAGATTGTACCGGGAACTTTTTAAACTTGCAGGAACAGCTAGACGATCCTATCGTCTACACAAGATCACTAAAAAGGGAATAGTTTAGGAGGCGGGATAAATTTGAAAATGGTGGTTAGCCCGGGGCGGAGGTGCTTACAGTGTAGACGATACCAATTTGTTCCAAAACTCTACCGCCACTATTTTTCCGTAAACCGCCCTTGCGCCCTGACTCTGCGCATACATACTTTCCCGCGTTTACTGACCTTAAAACAGACGATAGCTTATCTGGTACTCGATGTAGAAATTTTCTTCCGACACGCTAAAGCTCTGAAGGTCGGGAAAATTTTAACATCTGAAACCTTTGGGTTACCATTTTTCTTTTTTTCTGTAAGGTTTCTCAGGCAGCAGAGATTTTCATGCTAAATTCAGTCGGGTGCAACCAATAGTAAAGCAAAAAAGTGTAAGGACAGCTAGACACGACTGTGATGCGGTACATCAAACGATGACTACTATAGGTCTCCGATGGTGATATTGGCCCGCTCCTTCAGAGCTTTAGCGTGGGCGGCCGCTAATACACCATTGGAATATCAGATAAGACGATAGCATCGTCTAAGGAACAGCCGAAAACCGCCGATTTTTTTATTTGTTGCAAAATGGCAATGCCAAACACTGGGCGAAATAAGAGATTTCCGATCCTGGCAATACCTATTTAGTTAAGGGGAATTTCCCCAAAATACGAAAATCCGTCTGTTACGGCAAAAAAGAATTTTCCGGGAAAAACCGCTTCAGTCATTTTTTAAAGAATCTTGCCCTGCATCAAAAAATTAGAACAAATAAATGACAGAATTTTGTCCAAAAAACCCATTTTTAGGCAGCCCAAATTTACCCCTAAATTTTTTTTCTCGAAAATTTGGCTTCATCACATTTTGAGCATTACCATTTTGCATCATATTGTGCAAAAAATCAGAAAAAAGTAATGCGCCGATCCCGAGAAAAGCTTGTAACAGACGGACGAACGAACGAACGAACGAATGGACATAGGTCCAAAAAAACATTCATATTACCTTAATTAAGAGAAGAAATCATGGTGGATGGGCCCATTCGCCATTTTTGGTGCAATTAGGTGGAATTTATTTTGGCGATTTAAAAAAAATTCTAAATTTCACTAAAATTAATTTTACTTTAGGCGTACAAACTTTCGTGAGCAGAAACTTTCGCGAGTACGAAAAATCGCGAAATTCACGACATTTACTTTCGCGAATTTAACGGAAAAATAATTTTCGCGAGCATAAACTTTCGCGAATCAAGACGTAAAATTGAGAATTTTCACATAAAACAATGGCTTAGAGGGACAAATACTTCTTAAATTGGCTTGAAACATTTGTCCTTTGACTTAATAGTCTTTTAGCAGGCAAAAAAGTACCATAAAAGTTACATTTTATTCAAAGTTTGAAGTTTTACAGATTTTCTATTTTTTCAAGAATTTTTCGCGAGCATAAACTTTCGCGAATGGCCCTACCAAAAAAAGAGGGAAAAATGGTTTCAGGAGAAATAGACTAAATTGAACGAAAATTAAATTTGGTGAGAATTTATTTGGCGAATAACCTATATATTTAAATTTTGCGGTATGAAATTTTGGGGTGGTCTAAGAAATTACTAAAAATGTCGATTGTTTAAACAAGTATTTTTACAACTAATAATATACAACAGCGTCAACTATAAATAACAACGGTTAAAATATTGGTAAAATTAAATTTGTCGCAACCAAGATTTTTTTGACTTCAAGAAGTCGCCAAACTTGCGAAGTCTTTTGATTCACTTTATCTTTCCTTAGATATTCTTACGCGTACCAAATTTATGTGATATGTTATTCAAATATTAATAGTTTAATTTGATCATTGTCGCTGGATGTTTATACTATAATCCTCAGCTTAAAAATTTGTCGAAATTTTATACAAACAATTGAATATAGACAAAAAAAATTTTCGAAATTTGATGGGTTCTTTTAACAGCTGTTATCTGGAGAAGGGGAATTCAATCACACACAAAAATTTCGAATCAAAGTAGAAATGCTTTGACAGGGTACTTGTTCATTTCTGCTGTGGCACTACGGGCAACACAAATAAAAATTTAAATGAAGAATATCCACTTTTAAATAAATTATTAGGTGAAAAAGACCAGTTACGAAAAATAATCAAAAATTACGAATAATAGAGCACATATCTAGATATAGTTGCTTAGCTTCAGCAGCATTCTCTGGTTCTTCAGCATTCAACTCCTGCATAATAAAATGAGCCAAGGCATTAAACTCTACGGAACAACCATTGAGTAGAGGTTCGGTGGTTACTTCATTTGCGATTTCAATATCTTCATCTGTCACAGGTACTATGTAATCCTCTGCGTCTAAGTTTTGTAAAAGAGAGTAAGATTGAATTATCTGAATAGGATTTAATCATTAATGAGAAGAAGAAGCCTTTGAAAAATATCTAAAGTCGAAGATATTACAGAACGATTTTAACCCCAAACGTAATAATGGAATATGTGAAGAATCCATTTACCATAAACTTCTGGGATATCATAAATTACATTTGGCCGTCCACTCGGACATTCTTGGAAATTATAACGACGGATTCTATGCGTATTGTGCAGCTCCTTTGCTCCATCTAAAGATCTCTGTATCAGGCTCATGTAACTGAAGCGCAGACAATCCCTATAAAAACAAGTTATATTTAATTCATATATATTTCACAGGTCTATCGACCTCTACGAAATAATTTTAGATTTATAAAATATTGTCTAATTCTTCATCTGTCGTCCAGTCGTCAGAAGATATGGACAGAGAAGACTTTGTTTTGGTCTTTGTCCTAGGTTTTCGAACTAGGCAAAGGTTTGTTCTAGGGCTTCCTCTTACATGGCAAACGAAATTATCATTTTTTAAATTCATTTTTTCGCCTTTTGGTACATATCTTTAATAATTTTTCTTTCGTTGATGGTGAAGTCGTCTGTAATGCTAAAGCCACCAATTTCGTTGAATCGTTTCAGCTCATGCAGATTTTGCATTATCCGTTCTTTTTCCTCCATACTTTTTAAGATATATAAAAAGGGACAACTATTCTTTTTGTAAAACAAAAAGTAATCAAAATGTTTGTTAACTACTCTTCTGTGCTTAATTGTAAGGGGGATGATTTTAAATTTTTTCGGGAAAAATCCCCCCAATAGTATTTCCCCCCATTTTATGAAATTTCACTGAAAAAGTACCAAAACCTTCATTTTCCTAGGGTTTTTTGGGAAAGTCACCCCACTTTTGCGGGGATTAAATTTCGCGGATATCACAGATTTGGGTGTCATCCAAGAAAATCCGCGAAGTATAGTCTCAACAGAAATTTGAGTAGGCCTTATCCGCGAAATATTTCTAAAAAATAAACTCAAAAAATGTTGAATAAGTACTTTTTGAATGTTTACTGGCATCGATGCCACTTTTGTTTGACAATATTTTCACGATTTCGTTGCCTTTAGTGTCAAATCATGCATGCTGGTTTTTAAAATACGTATTGTTAGCACTTCTTGGATTTCCAAGACCCTAAAATTCCCCAAACAATTTTACTCCTTTGCAAAACAATTTCACGAGTAAAATTCATTAACTCGTCTAGCTTATTTCAAACGCACATTTTTCGTTTAATTTAACTCAGTTGAGCATATTCGGTTAGAATAAAGACATATTTCATTGAAGATTTTACCTGAATAAATCGTCTGTTTCGTCTAGCTCTCCAGCATCACGCATGTCCTTATTTTATGAATGATAAATAATACACGTTAGTGGATCAAGATAAAAAACTTCGAATGAAACGTCACAAATAGAATTTTAAGAAGTTTCCCTTTTGAATCCTCAAGATATGTTCTAAACTATAAAGAATGACTCAAAACGGTTTAGTTTCGTAACTTATGAGGAAGTTTAATCACCTTGAAATGACTCATCCAGTATTGCGTCACTGTTGGCCGAAGCTTGCTCCAGTATGCTTCAATTCTCTAAAAATAGATAAAAACAATTTCAAAATCCCCATTGTATGGTGTGCGCAAAAGGCTTTTCAAGAAAAATTTACCTTGGGGTCAAACTTAACATTTATGTAATTTGACTGTTATTATAAATTATTGAACTTTGACACTCATAATTCTTTTAATTACCTTCTAAGTGAGTCAGCCAGCCCCTATATATCTAGACATTTGGCTTTTAATCGATCCCTTATCCTTATCCTTATCTCTCGATACCCAATATCCTCAACATCCACACAAATATTTCATAAAATTAATAATTTGCAATAATTTTGGAACTTCAAATACAGTATTTTATTATGATTCCCGGACAATTCCCCTTTGCAAATCCCCTCATCTAGTGAAGCCCCCCCCGCAGACACTGCCATCTGGTGAACCCCCCAGAAAATTTCTCCTCAGTGAATTCCCACTCAAATATTTTAAACATTATTTTGAAAAGCAGATTAGTTTCTAAAGTCTTATGCCATGAAAATCCTAAACAAAACCAAAACCCTAAGCAATTATATTTATGAACCTATCTTTACCAACATATAAACACAGCCTGGAAATGGAATTATATGTTTTTTATAAGACATGAAAAATTCTAAATCAGATTCATATATTTATAAAAACATTCTAGTGACAAGGCTCAAAAAATGCTTTCAAGATGCTTCTTAATCTTATATTCAATATCTAGTGAAATACTGGCATAATATAGACACCGACAAAAATACTTTCGTAAAAAATTCAAAGGTATACTTTTCCTAATCTGAGCATAACTATGCTAATAGTAGCAATGCTTTAATACAAACATGTCCTTGGCAGTTACCTATCAGAAACTTTAGCTTATCGATTTTGAAGGAAAATCTAATAGAAAGAAAATTCATTACACAATAGATTTTGTGATTTACCCAGTCTAGTACCTAAATGCCAATAAAAAGGACTACAAATCATACATATCTGATATTGTTTAATTCTCATTTTTAGGTACCTGTGGGTGGAAATTCACCAGGGTAAATTGTCGGAAGGGGGATTTTCCGGCGGCTTACACAGGGAGGGGGTTCATCGGGGGAATTTTCCAGGCACATGATAGAATTTTACTTTTATTTAATAAGTCTAAATGTTAAAATGATATAATATTTTCCTGAAGCAAAATTTCCAAAACTGTATACACAATAGCAAACCTGGTTCGACGTTGACTTCCCATACAGAAAGCTTTGTAACCCAAAAGCATTGTCACTTTCGTCAATGGGGTGTGTGCGAAAGAGGCGTTGAATGCCTGCAACATTGGAGTTTTCAGTGCCACAGTCTGCTCTTATTCTCCGTGCTGTTCCTAGCGAAAAATAAATTATTTCAAACTTTTTAACCAATTAAAACAGTTTAAAGAAGTTTGATCGAACTCTTTTTCTTAAAAGCGCCTCAAAGGCTATGACACTTCAGGGCACTTTAGCAAGGGTTAAAAAAGAAAGTGTCCCACGAAAAAAAATACCAACCAGTGTAAAAGTCTTGGTAAAATCTAAAGGACAGAATGAATATAAAAGAAACTACAAAAACACATTATTTACCATTGGTTTGAGACACAAAATTTAAATAATATTTTGCGATTATTGCCGGGTCATTATTTGTTGAATTAACATTCAGCCATAAAATCTTTCTGGAGAACCTAAAAAATTGTAAGAAGATACTAAATACTGCAATCACTATTAATAATCAATGTTAGTTTGAAGACAGTAAGTGAAAATTTATACAAATTCAATTGATCTCGTTTAGTATCATTTTAATTCCAAATTCCAAAGTAAATAAAGAGAAGCATAGTATTTGTTTTCAACTTTTTCATTAAAATAAAAAATGTTACCAAGAACACAATTTTTACTGCGTACTGCGCTAATAAATTTACCCATCAATGCAGCCATGTATTGCGAATCCATAGGGCTTAAGCTTATCATATCCGTCCATGTGCCATAATTCATTTGGGCCCTGAATAAAAAATACAAGATCGGTAAATACATAATAGAGACAAAGAAATAATCAACAAGTGTAAAATACATCGGAATACCCGTGAAACCTTGATGTTGAAATTTTAAAGCCAAAATACCGACGGGTGTAGTATATTCACTATTGTGTAGATAAAACAAACCATTTTAGTAAAATTTCCTAATGAAATTGTAAATAATTGTAAAAAAAATAACAAAATTTGCTATCAACACAACCCCTCCTGAAAAGGGCTTTTTACAGAGGGTAAATGTCAGAGATTACAAAGAGTAATCTTTGTAAAATCGTTATTGAATATTTTTTGTTTTTTTACCTATCAGTAGTAAATAAATGGGGATTTTATGGCTTGACTGATTCAATAGGAAATAGCCCTAAATCTAAGTGCAAAAATGAGTTTACTAACCTTACAAACATATGTCCTACGTCGAAGCCTTCTTTTTTTTCTGCTGTTCACACCTTCAGGGTCCAAACGGCCTAATATCTGCCTCACCTGTTCCCTAGAAAAAATTACAAAGGATAAAAAATTATGTGTCAAATTTAATGTTTTGTAAGAGGACTTATGGTCAGTCTTTGTTGCAGTATCTTTTTTTTCAAAGAACAGACAAATTCTAGTTACCGTTCGAAAAATTGACAGAAGAATGAATTAAATGGATTTAACATTCATAACATTTTAACCCGGTTATTACCATAATGGCTTTGAGGCCTGAAAATGGGGAAAAGATGTACGATACAGTTAATATTAACATTATAAAAAGGATACTTCATGTCATGGAAGGGAAGAAGTTAACTACCAGATTGTTTGCTCACTCGACTGTTTTGAAAAAAAAAAATTTAATTTATATCAGAGGAAATTGTGGACCAAGAATCAATTCTTTTTGTGTCGTCTATTTAATTGATCTAAATTTAGTTATAACTTTGGTTGCAAATTAGCAAGTTTGTCAACACAATCAATGACACAATCATAGACTTTATTAAATTTCAAGTCTCCATTTCTGGAACTCTTATCCACAATTTTTATAATAGACTCGTAACAGCCAAATATAAATGAAGTTTCTTTTTTACAGTCAATAAAACTTTTAAAATTTGAGGAGCAATTATAACGATTTTGTCCAATAAAAATTTCCTAAATTTTACTCAAAGATACTCACCTGGATGTATTGAGATGATATTTAATGATAAGTTTTTGGTGCATACTGCGATATCCAAGGTTGCAACCATCACTTAGGAGCTCAGACTGAAAGTAAGTTAAAAAAAAAAGGATCCTGTATTTTTTTTCTTTTGAGACATGTCGTATAGTTGCTCATCCTAGATCTCTTGTGCGGAAATCCTACATCAGTTTTTTGTTATTCTTCAAAAGAACTTGCAGAGAGAAGTTCAAGTCAATACTTTATAAAAATTAAATTCCCAAATTTCATCTTCCTCCTTTAAATCCCTGATAATGGTTATGATTTTTAAGGTCAAAAAAGTTTAACAAACAAACAAGCAAACATACCTGTATAACCTCGGTAACATCAGCAATATTTTCATCATTGTTCAATCTTCTTCTTAAGTTGTATCTCTTCAAAATTCGTTTCAATTGTCTTAAACTTAACAAAAGAAGCAGATGAGATGAAGTTTTATAAGATACTTCACTAATTGGTCATTTGAAGTAATAAACATCATGATGCGTTCTTTAGAAAAAAAGTAACAAAATTGTTTTATTACTGGTTAACGACCAACCAAATCAAATAAGAGCTTGTAAAAACTCTATCTCGTCCCAAAAGAAGACAATATCTTTTGATTTATGTTATCATTTTCATTCACACCAGGAAATATATAGTATAGTTGACAGTCACAATAAACGATAGGATATCTCCCTTCAGAAACATAAAAAAGCAACAAAAATAATTATTTGTGTCTCTATCCGGGGGAGGGGTACTTAGGCAAAATTGGGTAAGGGGACGCACCGCTGGTCAGGATCCCTTTTTTGAGTTCTGAAGTTATCTTACAGGGTCCCAATTTTATTAATTTTCAAGATGTGTATCTGAAAGGGTCGACTTTTGGTAATTATTTTTGACAATTTTCAGGGTGAAAATTAGAAATGTCTCAATTTTTCGTCTACTAATCTACTTAATCATTTTTAAAATTTAAATTTGCAAATTTTCTTTTTGACAGGGTCCATTCTTTGAACTCTAGCAGCACTGCCCTGTTGGGAGCTTTGACCGATAGGTATACTTTGGTCGTGCAAACTTTAAGGCAAAAGATTTCTAAATTTACAACATAAAATTTTGCAAATTTGAGGAAAAAATCTATTTCATGAACATAATTTTTGCAAATCAAATCAACAATTATAGTCTATAGGGTGTAACACAGAGAGCATAAATCAAAAAATTATATATAAATAAGGAATTCATTTGAAAGTCATAATTAAATGTTATTTTTTATTTGAATGATACATACCTTAAATCTAAGTTATTCCACTTGAGTAAGAAGGCTAAAATCTCCTTGTATGCAAGACCTTCATGGAAAAGACCAATGATAATGTTATCTCCTGAAAAATAATTTTGCTCATTTTACCCAAAAGATTTAATATAAGTAGAAAATGAATAATGATCAGTTTTACCCTTTGCCTAAACATGTAGTCACTGCCACATGTAGTCATGGTGATCTGTTTACCCCCTTTGAAAAGTGGGGGCATACGTCTAAACTTGAACACAAACACAGGATATATATGGGATATATGGGGCCTGATGTTACTTAAATATATAGATAGATAAATTTAATATTTGATTCGTTCGATTGACACCGCCTGGTTATATATCATATATGCAGACTGCTTTTATCCCAAGGGATATAAAATCATTATATAATTGTGAACGATTCTTTCAGCCCCTGGCCTTCTGCCAAATCATCTGACTGTACAAAAATTATCTAGACCAGACGTTACTAATCTATAAAATCGATTACAGGTGTATGTACCGCAGAATGTATGTGAACTTTAGATCTCCTCTATTTTTAGCTGAAATTAGTTTTTCAAATATTTTTTTTATTTTTGTGTATTTTTTATCATAAAATCTCTTCCCAGCACAAAAAAAACTATTTTTTTCAATAGTAGTTTGTTTTTTTTAGTTTGAATTTTTGTAACTTTATTCTAGTGTACCGCAAAATGCCAGTCCGGTAAAATGGTCATATCTGTATCGATTAAAATCGATAGCTAATCGATAACTAATCGATTGATTAAATATCGATTAAAAACGATAATCGATAAATAATAATTGGTGCCTAAAAAATTGTTATCGATCAGATATACCCAGGCAATGTCAACCGAACTTTATCGAACCGATTTTCGTAATCGAATCAACAAACTCAATCGAACTTAATCGAACGATAGCTGTTCGATTACGATAAATAATCGAACAGTAATCGAACTTTACCGCAAAAATATCTTGATTAGTTCAATTAGTTCAATTAAAAATACTGTTCGATGTTGTTCGATGACTCGAGTAGTTCGATAAATGTTCGATCGATGATTGAACCTTGTCGAACTGCAATCGAACCTATTCACTCTAAATCAAGCAATGGCCAAGTAATGGTCAACGTTGTCTGTCGGGGTGTAGACGGAGAGCGGAAAGCTAAAGGCAGTCGAAAAGAAAATCAAACTCTATCGAACTACGATATAACCGTTGTTACTAAAAGTCGAACTAACATCGAATCATGATCGTACATCAATCGAACTTAATTGAACTTTACCGAAATTTCTTGGCTTGATTACTGTTCGATTTGGTTCGGTAATCGAACAGTAATCGTTCGATTAAGTTCGATTAGTTCGATATTAGTTCGATCATCGAACAGTTCGATTGACATCGCCTGGATATACTGTAAGATATCGATTATATCATCAGATATAAGATATCGATTATATCAATCATATATAATCAATTAAAAATCGATAGGGTTGAGGTATCGATTATATCGATGTTAATCGATATTGTCATTTATTAACACTGTACCGTGAGATTGGGTAATTTGCATCAGTGGAGGCTAACTTGCATAGCCCTCAAATGAATGACCTGGCTGGTCATTAAAATACAAAGTTAAATCAAAACAAAAATGGTAGAGTAGAGCTGCAAGCAGAGCTGCGTAGTTGTATTTTAATGACCAGCCAGGTCATTCATTTGAGGGCTATGCATGTTAGCCTCCACTGATGCAAGTTACCCAATTTCACGGTAATCGATATTGTTGATTAAAAATTGATGGTGATAATTCAATTGACAGTTACAGTACATCAATATGCCAACCTTGTTCAACCAACTTCACTTCAAGATAGGCCACCATAGAATGAACTTCCTTTTATAGGATGAACCATATTCATGTGGCTTTCAGCCTTGCACTCCATCGCAGAGGCTAATCAATTTTAATAACTTTTTTTACTAGTAATGACCAAGTTAAAAATTTTTAATTTTTTTATATTTGAGTATTAAAAAAAAGGCATGCATTCAAATAATAATTGATTTCATCGATTAGTAACTTCTGGCCAAGATGTAGTAAGGTGCTGTCTGAGTCTGTGGTGTAGTGGTCAAGTGGTCATTGACTTTGCTTTGGTTGCTGCATACAGGCGAGTAGTGAGGTTCGATTCCCACTTGC
This sequence comes from Clytia hemisphaerica, assembly GCF_902728285.1. NCBI lineage: Eukaryota > Metazoa > Cnidaria > Hydrozoa > Leptothecata > Clytiidae > Clytia > Clytia hemisphaerica. The sequence goes on along the minus strand of NW_027103562.1, from coordinate 2,150,324 downwards.
AGCGGTTCACTTGGCAAGTGAACAAACCTACGAACGGGTCAACCCATGCCATGTGAGGGTAATTGGGTATAGTTGATTTATACTTGGTTTATTTTAGAACAACCCTCCTGACGTCCATAACAGCAGAACAGCAAAATTCGATATTACCACTCACTGGCACTATACCCCCGGGTGTGGCTGCTGGCATGGACAGTATAAAAGTCACTTACTGTCGATGTTCATTTTAAATTATTGCCTTTACCAATCTTCAGCTTTCTTCAGTACAAACACCCAAACCTTTCACATCAGCCTTCACTTCAACCTTCACGTCCAGTATTTTAAGTAGCTTGGTGCAGCAGGCGCAGCCATTAAAATTTTTATTTACCTTTTCCTTTTTTTTACACACAACAATTGATTCCGGCTTCTCTTTTTACACATCAAATGGTGTCTTTCGGTTTGTACCTACGCTCACTGACCTTTATATAACCCTGGACCAAGTAATATCTGCCATCTTTGATTGGAGTTTTTTTAGAATTGGTACCCAAGGAGAAGCCATTGCAATGCTAAAAATTAACGTTTAACGCCGCTACATCATCAAAAGAATTTGAGGGAAAGTAGACCTAGCTCTCTCGATGCATTTACACCGCTATCGAGTAGTGCCGACATTAGGGTACCAATTTTCAAAAAACTCCGATCAAAGATTTTGCTTGGCTGGGATTGAGAAGCTTTGTCCAGGGTTATATAAAGGTCAGTGCCTACGCTACGATAGCAGAGGGCGGGGCGCCCGCCCGATTTCCACCCTTTCTCAGCTGCCATTCCTAAAAATCGAGTTTGGAAATACAAATAGGACGGGTGACAAGTAGACTAAGCAAATAATGTAAACACTAATTAAATATCCAGCGCGCGTGAGAGAAAAGGAAGATAACCGACTACTCTTAGGTGCCAAATAAACGGTCCCCCCCGCTTGTTAATTTTTCGAAAATTTTCCAACCCCCCCGGACCTTATTAGGACCCCCCCGTTTATTAATTTTAAAGAACATTTTCAGTTGGCTAAAAGAAGTCCCCTTATTTTGCTCCAAAAAGCCTGATTTTAGCCTATATTTACCTTATTTTTGGGTTTTCATAAGTACAATTTCCAACCCCCCCGGCAATTAGGTCCCCCCCGTTTATTGAAATTTCAAAAAAATTCCAACCCCCCCCCCCGTTTATTCGAACCCCCCCGTTTATTTGGCACCTAAGAGTACAATCGTCTATGGAACCTCTAATTAGCGGACACCATCGGGGAAAGGGGTTAGTGTCCGCTAATTAGAAGTGTCCGCCTTTTAGAAACTTTTGTTCTCGGAGCTCCAATTTTGAAATTAGGCCATCCCCAGGGTGTCGGAAATACAAAATTGGGGTCTAAAGTACTTATCTGCAGACACAAGGCCATAGAACAACAAGAGAAAGGTTATTAAAACGCAACAATTTAGTTTTTAAATTTAAGGATTTAACAAATAAAAGAAAATCTAGAAATATAAGGCTAATCAAACATATCAATGCAATCGAGGGCGTCCAACGAAGAGCTACAAGGCTAGTTAGTTGCTATAGAAACTACTCATACGAAGATCGGCTACGACTCATCAATCTACCTAGCCTAAAGACCAGGCGGCAAGTTGGTGATATGGTGGAAGTTTTCAAGAACCTCCACATTTATGACGAGTCTATAAGATCAGAGAAATTTACTCCTCGAACACGACCACGACGTCAGCACGATTACGAGCTTCAAAGGAACTTTGCTAATGACGGTATGAGAGGCTACCAAAGCAACTCTCTTTTTTACAGAAGTGTGAAACCTTGGAATGATCTAGAAGAAGATATTGTTGAAGCACCGTCCTTACAAGTCTTCAAAGAGCGTTTGATAAAAGAATGGGAGAAAAAACTTTATAAAATGTAAAATCATAAGTTCTGTTTCATAGAGGTCAATAGACCTGCGAAATATATTGCTATAAAATAAAAAATAACACCAAAATTGAAAATACAATTCGTTGAATAGGTCAAGGGAAATTTGCAAATTTGTAGAAGTAATTTAAATAATAATACTAGTAAGTGCTTGAAATAAAAATATCTAAAATAATTTTTTTCGATTTTGGACGTCTGTGACCCGTTTGATATGTTCGCGAATTGGAGAGCTAAAATAGGGGTTTTGGCCATTTCGTGCGAAAAGATTTGTCCGCTAATCAGAGGGTCCGCTAATTGAGTGTCCGCCTTTTAGAAACTTTTTTATGAGGATTTGACTAGGAAACGGCCGGGGAAAATGAAAATTGTGTCCGCTAATCAGAGGTGTCCGCCTTTTAGAGTGTCCGCAACCTCGTTCCCTGCGCATCATCAGCTTGCTTTTTAATGCTTTAACTATGGCGCTAGATAATGCAAATACATCTCGTCCTTTGAACACATTATAAATTGCAATTATTTGCTTTACCTTCAAGTTATATTCTATACTGTTTTTTTTCTAATGATCTCTGTAGAGTTTTTAAAAATGTAACAACCAGCCATGTTTTGTTGTTTTTTCTTTTGTCTTGTTTTTGTTGCTGCGCTCAAATGTTTCTGCGCCTCCCACATTGTAACTGGTAAATTTTCACTGAGAAAAGCATTACGTAGAGTTCCCCCTCTCAGAGGGGGAACTCGATCAGCCAACACCACTTGAATTTTTTGTATATGGGTCTGATTTCAACGACTAGTTTACTAGTCTAGGTGACAAGAAGCCTGAGTCAATTTTTGACTCAACGATAGACGTTCGATAGGCGATGCTATCGTGGTGTAGAGTTTTTCTAAAACAATGGTTTTACCCTTTTTCTCTCATAACACTTTCTTTGTCGACTCAGCTATTCTTTTTCAAAGCATTTCTTGAAGTTGGTTAAACAAGATGTATTGGTCGTGACTGACGGTATATACGAGCGTTTTGCCATTGCAATGTCAAAATGTATAGGCAACATAATATTATATAATGCTCAATGCTCATGCTGACTGATAAAGAAAACGCGATTGGATTTCTTTCCCCATTGCAAAAAAACATCGCATTCAGATGATATCCGACGGACCGTAAAAAATATATAACAATAACGTAGACGGTTCGAACAAGACTATTCCAAAAATGATCAATACAGAAATGACATTCTCTACCGTGAAAAGCACAGGTCGAAATCATATATCGACGCTGTGCCGTCCAATCCAGCTTCTATTCAGCGCGCAATCAACGCAGAGAAAAGTAACCATGACGACCATCCAAGACCATCCAAGATCTTGGATGAAGTTCAAAGTTGATATTTTTATTCCCGTCGTTTAAAACACAACTCAAAAATATCATCAATGCTTTTAAAAAAGTCAGTGATAGAGAATCATAACATAAAGTCTGGTCTATCATTTCGAATCAATTAATATGTCATTTCCACAACTAAAAGTTTAGTAATTTATTTGGGGATCAAGTAGAAGATTTCTTTTGAAAGAAACTTATTTCAATTACACTTGGAGGTTTTGGGGAATTCGTAAATAGTAAACTGCATACTTATACAGTCTGCTAGACATTAAAATGGTAATATTCATCTTTGATTTTTTCTACAGTGATTATATTGATAATAACGAATTATAATAAAATTTCTATTATTGGTCTTCAGAGGTTGAAATATTCTTAACCTCTCTATTTAACTTTTAAGGAATTTTCATGGAAATTTTGCTTTTCATTTAGACGGCGTAGCAAAATTTGTATAAAAAGATCTCGGGAAATGGGTATTTAAAGTATGGCTTTAAATCATCAAGCTTAAATCATTGTGGCTTGACCGTTCTCCACCATTATCTTCGAAATCCTCGAAGTAGTAGCGTGAAGGGTCGACCAAACCTGGCAATTTTATAAAATTTTATTTTTAGCGCCTTGTTTTAAAAGGAAATGTCTTAGTTAGTAAAGATTTTGCTGAACACAAAATTAGTAATCAGAGGTGCCTTGCTTTTTGTCTTTTCCCCCCTCCCCAACACGAGGGGAGTGTTTCTTGATATTTCAAAGGCAGTTGATCGAGTCTAGCATAAGGATTTAATTTATAAACTCAAATTCTACGGGGTATCTGGTCCCTTACTCTCCATTTTGAGGAATTTCTGTCAGGTAGGTATCAGAGGGTTGTTTTAAATGGAAAGACCTTCGAGTGGAAACAAATCAAGGCAGGAGTTCCTCAAGGTTCGATTCTTGGTCCCCTGCTTTTCTAATCTACATCAACGACCTGTCCAAAGTATCTTGAGACCAAGCCTAAGATCTTCGCTGATGACACATCTTTATTTTCATTAGTGATTGACCAAAATTGAGCAGTGACGAATTAAACAGAGATCTTGCAAGAATAAGTGAGTGGGCTCGTCAATGGAAGATATGTATTTTAATCCCGATTCTACTAAACAAGCTGTGGAAGTTTAATTTTCCAAAAGTAAATGCTGCTGTTTATCTTTCAATACTGACATACATAAGAACTAGTGAATGTCAGAAACATTTGGGTCTTACTTTGGATTCTAAACTCTTATTCAGTCATCATTTGTACCAAAAAAATCTCTGCTTACTTTATATAAATCTTACATTCGACCGCATTTAGACTACATCATATACGACCATCCTGAAAATTCGACTTTTGTGAGTAACAGCTTGAATCTATCCAATATAATGTCTGCCTTGCTATACAAGCTGCTTTCGTGGAACATTCCAAGAAAAACTTTATTCTGAACTTGGTCTGGAGAACCTTGTTGGTCGTCGATTTAGTAGAAGAATGATTTTCTTCTACAAAATTTTAAACAATTTAACCCCCTTTATTTATGTAACTACTTACCACCAATCTAAGAACAGGAAATCCTATTTATACACGTAATATTTGAACTAAGCGTTTCCGAAATTCTTTTTATCCATATTGGATAACACAGTGAACTATTCTGGATGGTTGTGGGATACTTAATTTCGCAGATTTCGCGAATTTGGGTGTCATCCGCGAAATTAATTCCGTTTATAAGTATACTTAGGCTCGAATTCGGTTAAAAAAAAGCATAATGCTAAGCATAATTCCAGCTGAAATGCAAAAAAATTCGTGCAACTTTTATAAAACGCTGACCTTCTCAGGGTTACTTTTAAAGGGGGGCCGTCCACATTGTACGGGGGAGTCTTCTCAAAAGCGTATGCTTGCGTACGGGGGCAGGGAAGGGGTCAAAGGAAAATGTACGTACGCAGAGAAAATTTTTTCGTAGCCCTTTTTTGCTCGTTTATTTGTCGAATTTTACGCTTCTTATATGCATCAAGGAAAAAAAAAGTTTCTTAATAATCATTTATGAAATAAAGGTCCGAACCAAACGATTTGAATTTTAAATTTTCTTCAACCTCCAAGCTGTTTGAGCTTTCTTAGACAAAAAGATTTTCGCCTGCAGCGCCAAATTACAAAGAATTCCTTCATTTTTTGAGCCGAATCAATGTTCCGACTTAAAATTTCGAAATATTCATGAACCCAAAAAAAAATTCACAAATCGAAGTCCAGAGTATAATGCGTATTTCGACAACCAACATGCGTAATTTTGGGGTAAAAAGCGCGGAATAACGCGGTCGTCAATTATGACGTCATAAAAATTGGTAACAAAATCTCTCAAAAACAGTTCACCCAATCTATAATTCAAAATATTGACCAAAGATGCGGTATCAAGTGTATATTAAAAAAAAAAAGTCTATTCACGATAAGTGTGCACTCTTTTTTCTTTTACTTATAACTTTTGAAGGAATTCTTCAATTATTTTAAACTTGGTATCATTGGAAAGATATTTGTGAGTGGAACAATTTGAAATTAAAAAAACCTTAAAAAGATCATAAAAATGAAGATGAAAATGAAGAAGAAAAAAATGAAGATCTTGTAGAAAGGTGCTATAACTTTCATTTTCACTGGAGAGATTCCTTGATCTTAGGAGATCATCACTGTGAAAAAATTTCATTAAAATATTTATTCTATATAAAGTTATAATACAAAGTTAATAAGTGATTGACCCCAAAAAACAGCAAAAAACTGCAGAAAACAGCGTTTTTAGACGTCAATCAGCTTATAACTTTGTTTGATATCTTTTGACTGAATGATTATTTTTGAGAATTTTTTTCACAGTAATGACGTTCGATGATTAAGGATTCACTTCAGTGAAAATGATAGCTATAGCACTTTTCTACAAGATCTTCATTTTTTTCTTCTTCTTTTTCATCTCCATTTTTATAATCTTTTTAAAGTTTTTTTTATTTCAAATTGTTCCACTCACTAATATCTTTCCAATGATGCCAAATTTATAAAGATTGAAGAATTCCTTCAAAAGTTATAAGTAAAAGAAAAAAGAGTGCACACTTATCGTGAATAGACTTTAATTATACTTAATTTTTTTCACGAAAACGAATATTCACACGATATCGAATTTGTTGTCTTTCCCAGGAAAAAATCTTAATCCCTATTTGCATGAGGAGCACAGAAAAAAAAAACACAAAAAAGCGTGATACAACTAACTTGATGAGAAAGTAGTTGTATTGGGTAGGAGGGCAAGTTATTATTTTTTTCAAAAAAACTTTCCAAGCTCGACCACAATGATGCTCCAAAGCAACCAGTCGGGTCCTACGTTGTCATTATGTCATTATCCTCTCCTATGGGGCTTTAGCGTGAGTGGCTACAAATACTCCATATCCAAATATCAGTTAGATAATCTAGAGAAAGGCTAGTAGGCTTGTAGTTACATGTACGGCTCATAATCTCATATTTCCAGCGTATTATCCCGGGGGGGGGGGTTACTTAGGCAAATGGAGGGTACGGTGTGGGCCACCCTTAAGGGTACCTTTTTTGGACTTCCAAAGTCCAAAGTCGGAAAAATCAGAAAATCAAATTTCAGTCCCACAAAGGGTCGAAAAATAGGAAAATTTCAACTTTTTACCCCCCTGAAAGATCGAAATTTGGTCAAAATTGGTCAAATTTGTCCCGCTAAGGGTCCAAAGTTCGAAAGTCGGGCGGCACCCCCCGTCAGCTCGCAAACCTAGTACCCCCCGGCGTATTATCAGCTTTTCGATATTCACTTGATACTATCGTGGCATTATTTGATTTTCAAACACGTATAGTCGGATCAAACATTAGTTAGGGAAAAACTTGGAACTTATCGGCCCTTTTTAGGCCGGCCCTATTTGTCGTTATTTTTTAGCATTTGGCGTAATAAGTGCCGGCATCATTAGGGCCGTTGTAAAGAGGTCCAGAGAATTGCAATTTTTAGCCTCGAGTGGCGTTAATTATATTATGAAAATATTAGCCATGCTAAAAATGTTTAATTTACAAGCCGAGTGTGCTATATGTGCCTGTTTTGGCGTAATTTGAAGCCGTAAGTGACGTAACCCAAAAAATTGACTTGTGGCGGAATAAGGGCCGGCGTAAAAAGGGCCGATAAGGTAGTCACTTTTCCCCGAAAAAATTTAAAACGAAGTTATTCGATCAAGAAAAAGAGCCTCTAATTTAGTGTGTTTTAAGCATGAATTTTGTTAGATTCACTTCAGTACGTTCACTGGTTTTACTAATACCCTGGCATTGTCTGGTTTTCGAACGTGTAAAGTTACATAATTTGAAAGCAACTGGGCCGTAAAAAAATGAATATGGCCGTACATAACACGTCAGATTTTTGTAGTGGGGGTAGTGCAGCATCAAAATGGGCATAGATTTTCCAGCAAAATGTTTATTTACCTCACGTGTCAGCTCTACAACATCTGATGCCCGGTGTACAACATGTACAACATCTGATGCCCAGTAAAACATTGCGTCAGATTCGACCAATAGGGTCATTCGCAGAGCAGGAAATTTTTCCATGACACGTAATCATGAAATTCATCTTGAGATAAATTATCCTGAGATAAATTATCCGAAGATAAAAATATCTCGAGATAAATTATCTGGAGATAAATTATCTGGAGATGAAAATACCTCGAGATAAATTATCCGGAGATAAAAATATCTCGAGATAAATTATCTTGAGATAAATTATCCGGAGATAAAAATATCTCGAGATAAATTATCCGGAGATAAAAATATCTCGAGATAAATTATCTTGAGATAAATTATCCGGAGATAAAAATATCTCGAGATAAATTATCCGGAGATAAAAATATCTCGAGATAAATTATCTTGAGATAAATTATCCGGAGATAAAAATATCTCGAGATAAATTATCTTGAGATAAATTATCCGGAGATAAATTATCTCGAGATAAATTATCCGGAGATAAATATCCTAAGATAACTCTAAGATAAATTTATCTCGAGATAAGATAAAGTGTCCTGAGATTACTTATCTCGAGATATATTAAGTTATCTAAAGATAACTTGATTATTATCTGCTTATAATATGATGGCACTAACAAGCTTCCGTAATATCCAGTCTGGGGTTAGTTTAAAAATTCAAATATGAAACATACCTTGAGTACATGAATATTTGAGACGTGTAATTAACACGAAAGGGAAATCCCGTTTATTTTGAAAGCTAAACTCTAAAGTTTACACCTGTTCATTCGTGTGAATTTCAAGGCCGTTAAATACTTCCATACTTATATCCATATAATAAGGTATGTCCAAGTGCTGTCGCTGTGGTATTAATATATAGATAACGATTCTATCTTCTCTGATTTCTTATCAGGCTTATGTATGTTAACTTGGAATTCACTCAATTTCAACGCATTCATTGAGAGTGTTTACGAGACGTTGAATGAAGTCGAACTAATGGTTGATCGAGTCATCGATTTAATCGAGTTTCGTATCGAGAAAATTTTGAACGATATCGCGAACACGAAATTGGTTGAGCTGCCGACAGACACACCATGGACTATTGATGAGTTCATAAAAAGAACGGAGGTTTGCAGCTATTTCTCTCCAAGCTTATTTTGTCCCTTACAATTCTTTATAAAGTCTGATTCGTATAAAAATGGAAGTGTATCGCTTCCCTTCTTCAGATATCTTATAAAAAATACTCGATAGAGCTATCCTGCCTCTCTCAACTGTCGTTGAAGCAAAATAAAGCGTCATCTTTGCTGAATAGACCACTGGCAATTTATTCGGGAAAACGGCGGCACCGAACTGTTTTTGGCCCAGCTAGCTTTAGCGTACTGGGCCTTTCATTAGCATTCTGCCCGGTGTCAGTGTGTAACAATTTACTAGGCGATACGCGTTTTCAAACACACCACAGGCTAGTACATATTGTGAACGATTTGATTGGCTGTTAGAACATGATTGACAGAGTAAAAAACAATTGAAATCGTCTTTATTGGTTAAAAACATAAAAGGAGAAAATACAATTAACTATTAAAACTATAAGAATATAACAGATGTAGTACGTTTTAAGAAAAACAATGTGATTTACACAGAAATAACCGTAACAAACCTTCTTCTCTTTAGGAAGATGTTCTTTTAAAAACAAGTTGTTTTTACATTTCTCTATCATGTGAACAGTTCAGTTGTTCACGTGTTAGGAAAAAAACTAACATCTCTGTATATAAGATTAAATATTATGAATTATTTTTTACTGTTGTAAATAAGAGATAGCCGAAGGGTCTAAGGCGTCTATGGCTTGCGTTAGCGGCTCCAGGTTCAAATCCCCTCTGCTACTCAAGTCTTGTTCAGTTCATATTTTTATTCGCTGGGCCTTCATGCCCTCTGGGCTTCTTGTTTATTTATAAAGATGACGCGTTATTTTACTTTAGCTAGGGAAAGAGTAGCTGCATTTAGTGTTTTATTTAAGATATCTAAGACGCTTCATGTTTTCCATTGGACATTTCACTAAGCTTTAGAAGATTTTAACTTATTCACTACAGGTGCTTTGTAAGAAAGGTGCAGAAACGATTGAATCGAAGAGTCAGTATGTTGAGAAAGCAACTAATGAGTTGTGTATGATGTTGTTAACTGTCGAACAAAATGTTGAACAACAAAATGAAAATGTTGATGAAGATGAAGAGGATGGAGAAAGACAGCAATCACCAGGTATGTTTTGTGTTATTCATGACGTAATGTGCTAGGTATTGATTCTGCAATCCTAGTGGCTCGCACCGGATAACGCACTTGATCCAAAAAACTGTGTGTCAGTGTCTCGCAAGCTGACAGGCAGTAAAAACTACGGCGTAAGACGGTACTAACGAGACGACTCCTAGACCACTCATCACAGAGCTGGCATCCTCTGTAAGGAGAAGCCAGTCATCAATTACGTAATGTTTTATACAGAGGAACCCAAAAATACCAGAAGTTTGCCACTAATTCTGAATTTCAACAATAAAAGTAGTGGTAAACGCCCATATTATTTTGGCTGATTCGGTAAAAAAATATCACGAATATAGCGCGCCTAGGTCAATCAAATAATTTTTCTTGCAAATCAATTAAAAACATCATTCTCTATTTTGGCCTTCAGTTACAATCTTAATTAGACGTGTCTTTAATAGAGGTAGGCTTGACCGGCTAGGAGAGACGAATCACTCAAAGACGTAACATTGCAACAGTTTTCGACGAATTGAATAGATGAAATTTTATTGCCTTATCTCTCAGCCAATCTAGCTCCTTAGAGAATTCATTTTTACATGCTCTAGCTTCACATTTATCAATATCTATAAAGTACATCCGGAGATGTGACAGGTTTATCAGGTATGAGTCGGTATTGGATAAGGGAGTAACGCCTGCACGCTCTATCTTAAGATTTTAAGAAGATTTCCAAAAGTCTGCGCCACGAAGTCGGGTTTTTTAATTATGTCTCTCTTTCTTTAGATCTTGTCAAGTCTAGACCAAAATCACGCCTTGGTAGTGCGGCTGTGTCACCAACCCGTGCGGCCGCCAAACGTAAGCGAGAAATGCTTGAAGTTCTGGTAGAGCGAGCAAACGAGCTTCTAAACTATTACAATCATCAAAATTTGGAAGCGCTTAACAAAGTAATTCGCTCAACACTCGATGCCATTCGAAAAAGAATTCATGCCACGGCTACTATACTATATAAAGAACGCACGCAACAAAACCTTGAAGAGACTGGCAGCCTAGCTCCGTTTTTCTACTCTGATTTTGTGTTAAAGATACCGAACGTATCAATGAGCCCCTCGCTGGATGAAATTCAACAAGCTATCAACAAATGCACGCATGTCATTCTATCGATCACCAAAAACATCACAATGTGGGACTCCAATGTTAAAGGTATGGTTTTGAACTTCCAACCAAATCTCGTTTTATTGGAGGATGCCCTGTTATTTTCTTTTTTTTGTGGTATGATTCACAATTCAAAGTCTCAAGGCTAGACTTTGAATTGTGAACCGTTTAGTTTTTTATAATTATCTCTAGTTTACGGTCTGGTCTACAGATTTCTTTAAAGCTTGGGCTAGATGGCGTGCTTTAAGCTTTTCCAAGCAAAAAAAGTGAGTTTGATAATTTATGGAAAAAATATTTTTAGTCTTGATACAGACTAAATTAAGTCATAAAACCCTGTCCTAATGGATGTAAAACGACTTGGAGTATTACTGTGCTAAACAACAATATAAAGAGTCAGAGAGTTTTATACGCTCTAGAAGTTTGTCCTAAAAGTCTAAGCAGAATAGTGTAAAATGTTTATAAGCTTCAAAGGTTTTCAATATGAGAGAGGTTACTGATATTGCGTAATATTTTCTACGGAAACACCCCGGTTTTCGCCAGTAGTGTCTAAGAATTTTTTTCTAGCTCAAATTTCTTAGATTTACTACTACTGGCCAAAACCGCGGTGGTCAATTCTGAAAGAAGTTTCATTTTTCATCTTCGTTTTCTATTTTTTTTCTATTTCATTATAAATATCCCACCCACTCTTAGTGTTAGGGAAGTGTGTCATTTTATTGACTTGCCGGCTCTTTTGGTTTTACAGCTCTTACAACCTCGTCATCAGATGAATTAGAGACAAAAACAGATTTTGAACAAGAAACATCGCTGAGCGTCAATGAAGCGGCCACTCGAAGCCGCGCGGGCAGTTTATTATCGAGCGTCAATGATGATGACGGTTTATCTACGATTCAATCCATCGCAAAGGTATGAAGTTCAATGGGTCGCCCTATCATGAAACAAAATACCTTATTGGCCAAAACTTAGTCGGCCTTAATTATTAGTCTGCCCTAATTTTAGTCACCTCATCAAAATTTAGTCACTAAGGGCCGACTAATAATTAAAAGCGACTTAAAATTTGGGCCATTTCTGAATTTACAAGCAGATGGAAAATAGGAGAAAGCTTAAAATACTGGAAAATAAGGAAGCCTAATGATAAACTTTAAATTTGGCCCAAATTTTTAGTCGGCCCAAATTTTAGTCGGCCATAATTTTAGTAACCATGCCAAAATTTAGTCACTTAACTTAGGGCCGACTAAGTTTTGGCCGATAAGGTACAAGGATTAGGTTTTCATCTTTAAGTTCATTTTCATCATCTTAGTGTACTTAAGCTTCTTCGGCCACACCTTTATATCACCAACCTAGCGCCATTCTAACACCAAATAGCGCCTTTTACGCTTCACTGGGCCAGCACCTGAACTAGACTCCAATACACATACGCATAATAATCGCGTGGAATTTAGGGTCTACGTTATAAGTATGTTTTCATCAATTTCATAATATGCAACACAATTTTCATTCTGTTTATCTAAAGAAATTTCATGAGTGAATTTTACGGCCATCTTAAATTTTGATTTTCAACCGGGGGCGGGGGGACCATGGCTGGTCCTCGTGCTGTTAATAAACCTCAGCCCCATATGCAAAATGTTTCCAATGACACTGAATCAACCTGTTCATCGCCTTTTAAAGCAGCGTTTACAGTTCTTCCGTCTTATGAATTTCCGTCTCTGCAAAAATAGAAATTTTAAGCTTAATAATTTAGCATAATTGAGCAGAGCCCAGCTGGCACACAACGTTGTTTCAACGTTCATCTAATGTTATATGGACGTTGTGAACGTTAGATAAACGTTGAAACAACGTTGTGTGCCAGCTGGGAGTATTGAAAATCTCGGTTAATTTGTTGGATTTCCGTCTCTGCAAAGTGTAAGAGGCTTTTCTGTCTTAAAACTTAGAAAAATTGGCTAGCTTGTCGCGTGGTGGCTATTTTCCGTCTCAGAGGAAAAACTTACTTTCGCCCACTGTTTTAAAGGAGCTCTAAAATTTTGTTATTTTAGGTGCGCAAAAGTTACTACCGGAGCGTCTCACACAACAAGGAGATAGCAAAACTGGTTGGTTCAATGTCCACTATCATCAACTCGCAGAAGAAAGAGGTTACTGGAGCTTTCAGTCATTATGAACAATACAACACCATCTGGCTTGTTGATAAAGAAATGTCGATGGAGAAATTCTTGCAGGTATCTAGTCTTGGTTTGGCTTTTTTCCAAATTCAGTTAACTCTAGCTCCAATTCGAATCTTGGTCCCCTCAACTAGAAAGTGGTTTAAAATACTCTAGGTATAAATTTGGATATTTCTCTAATTCGAATAAATATTTTGGCCCCTTGAAGAATCATCGAATTAGAGAGAGTCAACTTAACACTCTCAGGAAAAATAGCCGGGATTTTTCGTCTTCACCACAACACGAGGGTGAAGTTTTGATTTTCGGGAGATGACGTAATCTTCACTCACGCTGGTCTTGGATAGCCCAGCTGATATGTGACGTTGTTTCAACGTTCATCTAACGTTCACCGGACGATGATATTTTGTAAATGCTTTGAATATTTCCAACCTTACCCAGCTTTGAGATGGTATTTGAATAAAGGCTGCCATATGTGAACCTCGAGTAAAGAGACCAGGGTGCATAAGCTCTGATACAATAGACTTTCACATATTTACCTTAGACCTAAGCTTTTCGAATCATATAGAATTTTTTCGTGTTTTGTTAAGTTGCGTAATTTCCGCCATTATGGAAGCAAACTTTCGATTTGCGTAAGAGATCGCCTCTACAGATTCGAACGTTTGCTTCTTTAATGGCGGAAATTACATAAATTAACCAAAAACCTCTATTCATGATATGCACCATTGCGATGTCTTCCATTCCACCCAATAGCTCATTGGTTGAAAGTGACGTATTGACTGATTTTACGTCACTTACAACCAATGAGCTATTGGGTGGAATGGAAGACATTGCAATGGTGCATATCATGAATTGGGATTCGAATAATGAAAATTTTATTCAATCTTAAAATTCATGGTCAACCAAATAGAACAATTCTTAGCTTTCTCAGGCACTTATTTTGAGATTAGCCCTTTTGTTTTGTCGAAGACAATTGGACTTAGCAGTAAATCTCAACTCCTTATATTAGATGGTGGTATTTTAACCATGAAATCTGTTTAATCTCAATTTACCTTTATTTCAGAAAAATCCGACCTTGGATGAATTCGAGCAACAGATTTTGTCTTACAAAGAGATTGAAGAAAAAGTCAAGATGGAGGATGAGAGAATGAATGTTGGATCAGTTTGCTTGTTAACCGGTCAGTATTTTCTTCTAAGAAATCGGGGAATTGCGAAATTAATGAAATACAGTGGAGTCTCCATATTTTAACGGGAAACATAAATTCGTTCGAGTTTTTTCGTCCACACTTTTTCTGTGTTATCTTTTCATAAGCTATCTCGAACGGAGAATATTATTTGTTCAAATTACATAGAGATTCGAATTATATAAAGTATTTTAAGAGGGTTTTTCTTTGACGGGGACTAGAAATAAGCTCGAATCAAAGAAAAATTCTAATAATAGAACTTCGAATAAGCGAGAGTTTACTGTAAATCTTCTAAACTCTGTTTCAAATGTATTTCAGAGCAAATCAAATTGGGTATAATCACGGAGATTAAATCATGGATTGTTATTTACGGACGGTCCGCAAATTCCAAATATCGGACAGCAATGGTGGACTTTTTCAAATTCATCAATTCATTTACAAAACAGTTAAGTCGACCGTTGAATGATCTGGATGACATTCGGTTTGCAATGGCCACCCTCATTGAGTTGAGGAATCAAGAAATTGTTATGGACATGGAAGTGACCCCTATTGAGGTGAAAATTCGCTAAAAGGTTTTTTATAAGAACAAACTATATAAGAACATTAGGTTTCGATGGCTTAAATAATAAGTGCATTTTTCCATCACATTACAAATGAGGATAAATCAAAGTCAATTTCCCATTGGAGCTGTAACTGTAAGATATTTTACTCACTGGGGACGAATTTGTGTCCCTGCAAGCGATTTAGAGCACATTCAAGATCGGCCAGGATCGGCCAAGTAATTTTGCGACCCAAATCGGCCTAGATCGGCCAGGTCTGGTTCGGATCGGCCAAGTCCGGTCTGGATCGGCCAATAACGGCCAGGTCCGGCAAAATTGCTCTGTGACACATGGGTGTAAAAGTATTTTTTGATTTTCACAGGATTCGTTCGCCATGCTTACTAAATACAACATCACAGTTTCTAAAGACGACATTGAGAGAGTGGATACACTTCGTTACGCCTGGAAAAACCTTTTATTGCTGGCCAAAGAAGTACAAGATGAATTGTTACAACTACAACCTGTCTTTAAGAGTGATTTGACTGCCAAAGTGGAACAGTTCAAACAAGACTCAGAAGATTTTGTCAAGAGTTATCAAAAGGTTTGTTTTAATCTACTTAACTACTCTCTCCTTGACTTGATTCTCCTTCCTTCAGTTTAACCTTTTATAGAGCACTCTCTTTAATTCGAACTTCTCATAGTTACCCAGTGAGCATTCGATTTATAGTAATAACATTTTTTCTTCCTTTGGGTTCTTATCTCATCGGAATTAGATTTTTCAGTAGCGGTAAGCTTGCTGAGACTCAAATTTAAAAAAAAAATAAAGATCATGTTTTATTACCAAATACAAGTCTTAAAACTCCGCTCAAGAATCAAGGAAGCTAGAAAGGACCTTTGAAGGTATACTTTTTCGCTCAGAATTTCATGCTCCATACACGATGATCGCAATTATTTTTGTTAAATTCGACTTTGGGAAAATCGTCAATTTTTTACTCATCTTGCGGGTTAGGAGCTTTGCCTGACACGCCAGTTTTTTTGCCATAAAAGCTTTTGCCAGCCCTAATTCCCGGGGTCCCTCTCTATTCAAAACTATTCAAAATCCTATCTTCTTTCGAACCAATCACATGCGCTTGCCTCCCACAAAAAATGCTACGGATTTTAAGACTCGCCTCCCTACTACAAGAGGATGTTTCCTAAACTGTCTTCTTTTTCAGAATAATAAGCAAACTAAATCTTCTGTTATTTATAGAGAGGTCCAATGACGCCAAACTTGCCACCGCATGAAGCCAACGAACGTCTAATTACATATCAGGTATAAATTCTTCTCTTTTCCATCAAATACATTTATGTTCTATTATTTTAAGGGAGAAGCTTTCCCAGTTTTGAACTACCAAATTATAAGATATCACCATACAGTTGACGCTCTCTAATTCGATCTTTAAGGGGAATTGGATTTTCATTGAATAAGGGAGCTTATCGAATAATAGAGTGTTGTTAATGAGAAATTCTTGACGATGGTGACTTAGGATATTATCGAATAAGGGAGCGTATCGAGTAGTAGAACGTCGAATAAGAGAGTGTCAACTGTAATTAGTTGGATAGCCTCGATAGAGTTGGTTTCTTTCAGTAAAAAGCAATATTCGTGATTGAAGACGATGCCCCGTTTACAATTGACTCTCTCTCTAATTCGATCTTCAAGGGACCAAGAATCTACTTCGAATTATAGAAAGTATTTGATACTGATTTCCAGCTGAGGAGATCAATATTTTAGTTCGAGTTTTAGAAAGTATTTGATACTGATTTCCAGCTGAGGAGATCAATATTTTAGTTCGAGTTTTAGAAAGATTCGAATAGACAAAGCAGAATAAAAAAAGTAATTTCTCGAAATTGGTGCGTGGGAGTTGCTCTTGCTCTTGCTTTTGTTTAAAGATACTGTGTAAGCAAATGATATACTTTTAAACTTATTGTTGTTGTTTTTCTTCGTAGAATCGCTTTGATACGTTATACCGTCAATACGTCACTTACTCCGGCGGTGAAGAATTGTTCGGCCTCCCTATCACTGAATACGACGGCTTGCAACAAATACGTAAAGAGTTAAGCTTGCTGCATAAATTATATGGGCTCTATAATGACGTCACGCATAAAGTAAATGGTTATTATGATATACCATGGATTGAGGTGAATACGGATAAAATCAATGGAGAATTGCAAGACTTCCAAACACGGTAAATTTTCTTTATAAACAAATATTTCGATTGGGGCTATAGTGCTCAAACAGACCCCTCTCCGTTTGTTAAGGACGTGAATTGTATTTGTTAAGGTCCTGTTCGTTAAAGGGAAAGCAAACGCGGGAAAATACATTTTCAAAGCGCTTGAAGCTGATAATTTTAGTATACGGAAAAAAGTGATTTGCAAAGAAACTAAAATGCAAAAATTCGCTTCGACAGCAAAATTCTTTTAAATCGAGCTCATGTATTCGCACTTTGGAGGACGGCGGAGTGACTGAAAAGTGATCTTCGAACAGGGCCAGCCGGCTCGGCTATCTATAAACTGAACGGAACATTGAAAGGAGCGGGGATTCGAACTGGGAACCCCTGGTTTCTCTGGCCATCATCGTGCCCTTAAATCTTTTTTCAATGTAAGAAGTAGTTAGCATTCTTATTCTGTGATTCTGTATATTCTGTGAAAATTTTCATTTTATTTCAGATGTCGAAAGCTTCCACGTGGTCTGAAAGACTGGCAAGCCTACCTTGATCTCAAGAAACAGATTGATGATTTCAATGAAAGTTGTCCACTACTGGAGATGATGGCGAACAAAGCAATGAAAGCGAGACATTGGAAGAAGATTGGTGAGATCACCAACCACCAGTTTGATGTGGAAAGTGAAACGTTCTTGTTGAAGAATATTATGGAAGCTCCTTTACTGGAGAACAAGGAAGATATTGAGGTTAGTTAGGTTTACTCAAAATTTGGAGGAAAGGGGAAAAGCCTCCTTATATCTTTGTTAATAGACTGATTCGACGAAATCCAGTTAAAGGGACTATCTTTAAGCAAATCTCAAGCAAGCTGCCTGTTCCTAACTGAAAAAAATTTCACCCACGAAACAAAAACTGTGTGCAGGTATAAACGGGAAATATTTGAAGACTTTGAGTTACCAAGTTATTACTAAGCCATCTTGTACTTATTCTTTCTACCATTTCTAATAAAAAATGGCTGATCGTGGGTGAAAATGACGTCACACGGAATCAGTTTATAGGGGAAGATTTTTGGTTCCTAGAATATACCGTAAGAGTGTGGGAAGATGAAAATATCAGTAAAGACGTGGTTAGACAATAATCATGGGCAGCTAGAACAATTCAGAGGTAACAGGCTTAGGGTAGGACTCGGGGAAAACTAGATCGCCAATCACCAGGTGAACATTGGGGAGAGGTAGAATATTACCACTGCAACAACTTCTTCTAAACCCAAGGAGTTGTGTAAGGATTCAGTGTCAAGTCATGCGTGAAAAACTGAAATCTGAAATAAGTCAATATTTAGAACTTTTAGCATCTTTCTCGTTTTTCTCACATTATATAAGTGTTTAAAGCTGTTACTTTATAAATCGCTATAATATTTCAATATCCAGGACATCTGTATAGCAGCTACCAAGGAGAAAGACATCGAAGCGAAACTGAAGACGGTAATCGCAGATTGGAATCATCAGGAGTTAACATTCGCTACCTTCAAAAGCCGTGGTGAATTGTTGTTACGTGGTGATAGTACGTCCGAAATTATCACCCTTCTGGAAGACAGTTTGATGGTTCTTGGCTCTCTGCTCAGTAACAGGTAAACCTAATTTTCTTGTCTGTCTAGTTCTGTTGAGAACTTGTGAACTTATT
The DNA here is from genome assembly GCF_902728285.1 of Clytia hemisphaerica. Lineage (NCBI taxonomy): Eukaryota > Metazoa > Cnidaria > Hydrozoa > Leptothecata > Clytiidae > Clytia > Clytia hemisphaerica. Next base: position 2,131,439 of record NW_027103562.1, on the reverse strand, counting down.
TGGAAAAGCCTTTTTTATTAAAACCTGTTTTTAATCGATCCTTGAATAAAGTACAGTTAATTTTCGTTAATTTGAAGTCGAACGGGAAGTCTAATTTGTTCGATTTACAGAAAGATTCGGATTATAGAAAGTATTTTACGAGGTTTTACCTTTGACGTGTTCTGAGAATTAGTTCGAATTATAGAAAGGTTCCAATAAGGGAAGTTCGAATTAGCGAGAGTCCACTGTAGAAAAACAAACTCGCCCCCTTCTCGTGTTTCCCAGGCTTTATTGTGTTACTGAAGGATTCCAGAGAAAAGAATCTCACTCGATCAGGAATGAGATTAGCTAAACACTGGAAAAAAAGTAAATAACTGTAAACCAACTACTGCTCCTGTCCCACATAACACATGGAACACCTGTATTCTGTGTGACAGGGACTGTAGTATTGTGATTTATTTGGTTAATTGGTAGCTCTAATCAAAATCACGAGCGCTTTTTATTGACTCATGAATATATGATTTTTCTTTTCAGATATAATGCTCCTTTCAAGAAGCAGATCCAGTCTTGGGTACAGAAACTGTCCAACTCCACTGACATCTTGGAGAATTGGATGGTCGTTCAGAATCTGTGGATTTACTTGGAAGCTGTTTTCGTTGGTGGTGATATCGCAAGACAGTTACCGAGAGAAGCTAAACGATTCTCAGGTATGTATAGGGAAGTGAAATTTTCAATTTTCTCCACTCAAGCCTAAGAAATCCTGATTAAATCTATATCCAATGTTATTTGTAAAAACGCTCATATTGTGCTATTTATACAATGTCTTGATATGAGCTCAAACGATTTCCATTGACAGTTTATATATTGAATAGAAAAGGGCTTACCCCCTAAAAAAGCATCGCATTAGCGAGTTTATGTATTCGAGATAAAGTGAGGGGGACGGTATAAAGCAAAGTTGACATGTCTCCAAAATCACCGTCCACTTTGCTCGACGACGGTAAAAACACCAAAATACCGTCGTCTGTTTAGGTGAGCAAAGGCGATATAGAGCCGTACATCAACTATTGACTTTGTTTTGTATCGATTTCACTTACCGTCGCCCTCGATATCCTCCGATACATAAACTCGGTATTACAGTAGCGTGGACAGGAGGGGCGCAAAATTTGTGTTGGAGAGCAGATTTTTATGACACTGTAATTATCTATTCATAATATAAAAAGATAATTGCTGTGCCATTTAAATCTGCTCTCCTACATAAATATTGTGCCCCCCCCCTTGGCTACGCTACTGCATTATATTTTCAACAGTTGATGTCCGGTACATTGAATTAAATAAAATGTTTTTTCTATTCTTTCTTGGTTTTTATTTCCTCTACTTTTTCTAATAAGGTATCGACAAGAATTGGCAGAAGATCATGCAGCGAGCGCACGAAATGCCCAACGTCGTTGTCTGCTGCACCGGTGATGAAGCTCTCTCGCAACTACTCCCGCATCTTCAAGAGCAACTCGAACTTTGTCAGAAATCGCTGTCTGGATATCTGGAAAAGAAACGGCTCGTTTTCCCGCGCTTTTTCTTTGTCTCGGATCCAGCTCTCTTGGAGATTCTTGGACAAGCTAGTGACTCACATACAATTCAGGTATGACTTTCGTTTTTGTTTCCCACAGACCACGTTCGCACGTAACGAAATGAAGACATTCTATTGGTTTGAAGTGGCGTAAAAATTGAATATAACCACTAGAATGGCTTCATTCCGTTTCAGAACAAATCGGAATTGTATTGTGTGAACTAGCGAGCACCTCACAGGTTATCAAAAAGACCAGTTTCTGAAAATTATTCTTATCATTATTGTTATCACATTAGGATTCAATCCCCCAAATAAAATGATTTTAAAGTTTTTCTTTCATTTGAATGGCTGTTCACTTGCCTTTGTTTTTCCGATCATTAAATATCATATTTATAGATGGGCTGAAAGGGTACCTTTTCAGCCATATTGAACTGCACTGTAAGGGTAAGATTTTGAAAAGCAGATTTTGCGCGGCACATACCGTCGCTTCGAAATCGAGTGCCCCCCCCCCCGGGAATCATTTATTTATGGATGGGCTAGAGGTTTTTCATGTGTCTTTCATAGTTTTTAAGTTGCCTGATTTCCGCTGCTACGAGAGCAAATTTTTGAATCTGTAACGGCGATCCCTTACGAAAATCGAACGCTTGTTTCTGTTTGTTTCCATAATGGGGGAAAAAACAAACTTAACAAAACATAACAAACCTGGATATCTGTAAAAGGTTTCATACTGGATTTGGGTTGGAAAACTACCGTGTCCGTCCGGTTCAGGCTAGCTATTATAGGATCAAACCAAACATCTTTTACGTTTCAGAATCACTTATTGAATGTCTTCGACAATACCAAACACGTGGAATTCCATGAGAAGGATTATGATAAAATTCTAGCTGTCATCTCCAAAGAAGGCGAAAAGGTATGATGAACTCTAAATAAAGGATACTTTCAGGTTCCCGTTTCGTGTCCCCGTCTCAGCCAACTCTCTCTTATTCGAACCTCTGTTATTCGAGTCTTTCTGTAATTCGAACATAAACATCGAACCCTTCAGCTTGAAACCTTATATCTCGAATCTTTTTCTAATTCATGATATGCACCACTGGAGAGTCTTCTGAGAACTTTTAAAATTTCCAACTCAATATGTCACTTAAACAATAGAAAAAGTGACGTAATGGGTGGAACAAAAACAGAACAGTTAGCATAATTTCGTGAAGTCATTGCAGAGGTGCATATCATGAATTCAAAGAAAAAAAATTTATCCTTTGAAGATCGAACTGTAGAGATTTTACTGTTCAGTTCCAAAGTTCCATAGATAGCCGAGTCAGCTGGCCAAGGAGCCCGTAAAATATGGAAAGCCTATATCGTAAAAGCATAGGCGTAGCGAGATACCCTGCAAAATTTATGAGGGAGTGCAGGCGTTTATGACATTATTCATTATCTTTTGATAAAACAAAGACAATAATTACAGTGTCGTAAAAACCGCGCTCAGCCATAAATTTTGCAAGGTATCTCGCTACGCCTATGAAAAGTCCTAGATTACTGGGCCATTCACGTGAAATATCGCCCCTAACTTTTTAAAAAGGAAGGATCAATAAATTTTAACAAATTCCCTTTGATGGCAGTAATGAAACTTTTTCTTTTTACAGGTCGTCCTTGACAAGTACGTCATGGCTTTTGGCAACGTCGAAGAATGGTTGAACAATCTATTGAAAATGTCACAAAGTTCGGTACACGGTGTTATCAGACAAGCGTATCACGCCATCAGTGATTCGAACTTTGATGTGATGGAATTCCTTGGTACTTTCCCAGCTCAGGTATATTTTGAAATTCAAATTGTCCTTTCCGAAACATATCCGTTTTCTTGCCTCCTCTTTTGGTCTAAAACCCTTATAAACAACTTTTTACATTTCAAAAGCTTAATTAAATAAACTACCTGGTCGACAACCCACCCAAACATCCCTTTTACGGAAAAGTCCATTTAAGTCAGCTCCGATTTTTGGGCTTACAAATGGGGAGTGGGATCATAATTATTTGTCCAATACACCCCTCCGCACACATTCTTTTCTGAAAATTTTTTTCATATTTTTCAGATTGGGTTGCTGGGTTTACAAATGCTTTGGACACGTGATTCCACAGATGCACTGCAGAACAATAAATACGACAAGAAAGTCATGTCGGAAACCAACCAAGCTTTCTTAGAGTTGTTGAATCTGTTGATCGAACAGACAACGAAGGATCTGTCATCCGTTGAAAGAACGAAATATGAATCTTTAATCACCATTCACGTTCATCAGAGAGATATTTTCGATGATTTGGTAAGTCGTTTGAGTTTGTCTGTACAAACCCGTTAGCGAGTTTATGTATTCGAGATAAATCGAAGGAGACGGTTTAAAGCAAAGTTTACATATCACTTAGCTCGAAGCGATGCAAAAATATTTATTATTTCCATTAGAAATATAAACCATTTGTTCTAATTCTTATCCTTTAAACTCACTCTTATTTCCACAGGTCAAAATGCATATCAAATCACCGAACGATTTTGAATGGTTGAAACAGATCCGATTCTATTTCTTGGAAGATATGGATCAATGTCTCGTCTCCATTACCGATGTTGATTTCAAATACCAAAACGAATTCATTGGTTGCGTGGAAAGGTATAACATTATTCTTATATGCATGGCGTTCTAATTCTACAGGCCTAGCAGGCGCACTGGAACGGTTTTGTGGTTTTTAATTTTTTGAAGTCGTAACATCGATGCTAGTACGATGGGCAAGAATTTCAGTGCAAACAATGGACTAGAGACCCACCATGATTGTTAAACCAAAGAGATGTTATAAATCTACGTAGGATTCTCTTAAACTCGAATGTCTCCTTATTAACGCAACCAATTTTTTTTTTTTATTTATTAATTGTCTTTCAGGCTCTTCCATATTTTACAATGGCTATTCGTCCTATGTAAAAATAATCATATTTAAATAAAAAGATAATTATATTCTATGAAAAAAAATATGCTGTAGAAACAAAACACACAAAAAAAACAACTCAAGAATACTGACAAAGCTCACAAAATTGCAGATTGTAAAACCGTAAAACTGTAGAAACAAAACACAAAACAGAACTCAAGGATACTGACAGAGCTCGCAAAATTGCAGAAAAAGAAAACAGAAAGTATAACTTGTTGGTGTTATAGTGGTTGATTAGGAAAAGTTCGGTTGAGTTGTAATAGTATTGAAGTAGCTAATCCTGCGAAAATTTCAGTGTTGATCAGACCACCAGACTAAAATATCAAGTAAATATTGTAAGGTAAATATTAATAATATAACCACTAGACCTCATGATCATAGAATCTACAATATATTGGCTTGAAATAGGAAAAATTTTGAAAGTGAGTGAGGTGCCAAGAAAAAAAAAACAAAAAAAAAACGGACACGACCCGAAAAACGTTGCTAAGACTAGAACATGATGAGAAATTGTAGAGTTGAATACTGCTAACTCGAACGAAGAAAACTATAAGATTAAGTAATGTATAGATTGCTGTGAGGTTACCGATTGTAGAAAAAAAAAAAAAAAAAATTAGATATAACGTGTATAAAATATTGCCAGACTACGATCTAATAAATACTTTTTTAAAATATTGCGAAATTTTTTGTGATCAGGTTCTTCCCTGATCGCTTTTGGAATATCATTCAAAAGGCGACTTGCCTTGCCAACAAATAATTTTTCCGATACATTAGTCTCGTATTTAGATTCAACTTCCTCAACATTACGAGTATTACGTCCAGCGACTCTTAATTTAAAACCTTTTAAGTACGATGGAAACTCATCCTGGTGAATCGATTTGTGTGCGAGTTTCAAAAGTTCAAAATTAATTTGCTGCTGGATCGGTAACCAACCAAGCTGTACTACATCCTCGATTGTAGAATATCTCAGCGTCACAAAAGCTGCAATTCTGCATAGCAGTTTATCAAGTTTTTTCAACTGGATTTGTGGCAGGTTCCAGAACAATGAACAACAGTAGTGTAACTTCGATATAAGAAGGGCTTCGGCCAGTTGCTTCCGCAGACGAAAAGTTGCTGTACGACGAAGATAGCGTAGCACGTATAATTTTGCGTAAACTGATTGACAGAGTTTATCGATATGAGTTTGCCAATTTAGATTTTGATCGAATTGGATGCCAAGAAGTTTATAAACGGTAACTCGTTCTATCAGTTGGTCTGTGTGATAGATATGAAAGGTTGCGTGATCGGGGTTCATGAAATCGTGAAGGTTTGACATTCTCAGTGTTGACAGTAGCATGATTTTGGTTTTTTTGTTATTAAACGCCAGATTATTAGTGCTTGACCATTCTCTAAGTTGGTTTAAACGATGTGTTAAGTTGACGATTGAAGCTGGGAGGTTTACTGTCTTACAGTGTTCATAGATAGTAGTGTCGTCTGCATATTGGTTTTTACTCCCACCATCAACGTTATCTTGTAGGTCGACGGTATAAAGGTTGAATAGAATTGGTCCAAGTATAGAGCCTTGAGGTACCCCAAACGATACAGTTCCGTAGTCAGATTTTTTATCGTCAATCTGGACGAATTGGCGACGATTATATAAGTACGAAAGCATAAGCATGGCAGCACTGTTCGAAAAGCCTATCTTTCGTAGTTTTACCAGTAGCGTTTTGTAATCGACGGTATCGAAGGCTTTGGAATAATCAAGAAAGGCGGCTAGTGTGACTTCGCTTTTGTTCATCGCACCAATGATGTCGTCTCGTATCTTCATTAGGAGCGTTTCGGTAGAATGACGCTTGCGGAAACCAGACATGGTTTGTTGATATATCTGGTTTCTTTCGATGTACTCAACGATCTGCTTTGCCATTAAACGTTCGTAAAGTTTTGATAAGATAGGCAAAACAGTGACGGGTCTGAATTGGTCAGGAGTGACGGAATGTTCAGTTTTTGGAATCGGTGTTACTTTACCGATTTTCCATTGCTGATGGAAAGTGGTTTGAGCGATCCCTGTGTTTATGATGTGAGTTAGTGGTGATGCTAGATGGTCGGCGATAGGTTTGATCAGCGATACTGGTAGATTGTCATACCCGGCAGAGCAGTCACTTCGAAGATTCTTTATCTCTTTGACAACTTGATCATAAGTGACGGGTTGAAACTCAAATTCCTGATCAACCTCAGTGACGAAATTTCGAAGAAGATGTTGGATTTCTTCCGTGGAAGTTGGTTGCGATCCAAGGATTCTTGGTGCCGTGGATAGGTAGTGTGCATTTAGTACGGATGGTTGGATATTTATCACACTTTTTGTTGGATTGAGAATTCGATGAATCAGCCTCCAGATTTCTTTTGGTTTTTTCGATGAAAGAAGTCTGCGGTAGAAAGTCTTTTTAGTGTGTTTTATCTTTCTTTTTAATGCATTGCGAGCGTCACGAAATTCGTTCCAGTCGGAGTCTGATTGAGTTCGATGAGCAGCGATACGCTTCTCGTGGCAGCTTTGCTGTAGATCGTTGATTTGTAAGTCTTTCATCCAGGGTGCTTGCGGACGAGTGACTTTGATTCTTTTTAAGGGTGCGTGGCGTTCGACGCACTCAAAGAGTAGATGATTGAGTGTGCTTAGACTATCATCTGAACAATCGGTTGCATAAACGAGATTGAACGGTAGGGTGGAAGCATCAGCTACGTATGTAGGTAAGTTGAAGTTTCTCATGTCACGTATTACTTTGTACCGTGGTTCGAATCGGGCGACACGAGTATTCAAGCAGGCAAACACGGCATCATGATCACTGATTTCTGGCGTCGGTAGAACTTCGCAGAATTTGACTTTGCATGACGAGTTGGTCGAAATGTGGTCAATGAGCGACACTCCTTTACGTGATGGAGATTTGACATGCTGGGTGAGGTCGAACGAACGAAGGGTTTCGAGATACGAATCTTTTATTTGAGAGTTCGATAATAGATCGATATTAAAATCACCCGTTATTACCACGTTTCCCGTCCAGTCAAGAATAGCTGTTCCAACGATTCTGTCGAAGCTTTCAAGCCAATCCGCTTTTTCTTGGTTCGTGAAGTTCGGTTGATACGCAACATTGAGGAGTAGTTTAGAATGTTTGTTTTTTCCTTCAATTTCAACCCATAGATGTTCGAGGGCTGGGTTGATGTTGGTGATATCTTTGCGTATTTTGTGCTTGATGTCATCTTTGATGTATATGCCGACACCGCCACCACGCCTGTTGTCTCGGTTATGATAATAAAGTTTGTAACCTTCAATTTTAACATAATCAAGCAAGAAAGGATTGTCTTTTAGCCAGGTTTCGGTGAGTGTTACCGCATCGAATTTGTATTTATTAACAAAGAGCACAAATTCATCGAACGTGGATACCATGGACTGTGTATTGATGTGAGCGATGCTAAACAAATGTCTATTTTCATTGAGTTTTTCGAATTGTAGATCTTGGAATTGTTCTTGTTGGATCTCTTGATCAATAAGCGAAAGATCTCGTACGTTGCAGAATGGTAATACAGATGGTAAGCATTGGGAACACATCCAACCAGTGATTGTCGAATTGCGCTTCGGGTCGACGCATCGAAGATGGGTCTTTTGTTGGCAGCGACAGCAGGTCACAAGTTTACTGTTTTTGCGTACTGTTTTGGCACACAAAGTACATAGAGATGGCCCAGGATTGGATTCAATATCGCCTGACAAAAGGATATCGGTACCTGAGATGTTAAGCTGGAACGAAGCAATATGGTTGGCATACAAGCGGATCGGTGCACAGAATCTATGTTTGTTGTTATTTTTCGAAGCAGCAAATCTCGATCTGTTGGGCGAATTTTCCGATCTGCGCGACAAAAAATATACCAGGAGAAGCAGCGTGACAATCTTCTTCTTTTGATGCATATTTGAGCGCTCTAAACTGCAAATTCGTCAAATATTTAGCGAAAAACTTCTTGATTTTTACTTTTTGAACGTCAGTTGCAAAAAAACGTCAGTTCGTTACAGAAGCCGTTGCAGTGTCCAAGTTTAATTGTCATCCAATTAACAATGCCTCTTCAGCGTTACTCCATAACTCAAAATGTCTTTAACTGGAACAAATTCGTGTTCCCCTTGCGTGTTCGAGTTATAGAGACTCCACTGTATTATCGTCTGAGTTATGTTTTCAGCAAATCAACTTTTAAACATTTTTGAATCTCCAGGTTGGTCATTACACCGCTAACAGATCGTTGTTACATAACTCTAGCACAAGCATTAAACATGTCCATGGGAGCAAGTCCGGCCGGTCCGGCTGGTACCGGTAAAACTGGTAAGTGACCTGATTGTTGATCATCATTTTGCTAAAGAATAATTAAAAAAATCTACTTTATCATTGGGTCGCTGAAGTTTCAAAAATACTGTCGGATAAAAAAATCCAAAATGTCGGTGAAAAAGCTCTCATCCTTGGTTTTAGTCAAATGGGTGCTTATTCAGAATTCGAATGTTACCAAACTTGGAAACTCAAGAAAGAACACGTTGTAGAGCTCATCAAAAAGCTTTTTCATCGACATTTTGAAAAATGTGAAACGTTTTGAGGGGGCCATGACATAAAGCCCTTGTGATAATTGATTCTTTTCGTTTTGTTATTTCATTTTATATCGATACAGTGGGTGGAAGATTCTTTCAAGGGGGTAACCCGAGAAAGAATTTCCAGGAGGGGTCCAAAGTTTTTTGGCTTGTAAAGGTTCGTCCACCCCCGTTTGGATATTAAATAAAACAGCCGATTGACACGTTTTCTAAACTTCACACCCACACGTTTTCAAACATTTTTCCCTACATTTAGAAACGGTGAAAGACATGGGAAAAGCACTGGGCAAATACGTCATTGTTTTCAATTGTTCCGATCAACTCGACTACAGGGGATTGGGTCGAATCTTCAAAGGGTTGGCGCAATCTGGAAGTTGGGGATGTTTTGATGAATTCAACAGAATTGATCTACCAGTGAGGCCCTACGATTTCTATGACCATGCTCGCACGTGACGGTTTCGTTTCGTTCCGAAACGGAATAAAGCCATTATATTGGTTAGAACTGACTTAAAACTTCAATGTAACCAATAGAATAGCTTCATTTCGTTTCGGAGCGAAACGGAACAGTCACGTGCGAACATGGTCTATACCTCGCCTGAAACCATCAGCTATTCATGTTGGGATGAGCTGGAGTTTTTATTAGATACTTCTCTAATTCGGTCATTTAAAGTAATAGAGATGACGCCTTCTTTAGAAAAAGTAACAAAACTACTTTATTACAAGATGACGACCAAACAAATCAAATAAGAGCTTGTAAAAACTCCATCTTGGCACGTAGTTTTGTCTCAATTTCTAAGGGTCTGTGTACACCCCAAAGTTTATGTTTTTCATTTAAAGTTCAATGAAATCTTTGTTTTGACTCCTGCCTCTCTCGGTATTTTCTCTCGACACACGCTTCTAACAACCTAAAAGATGCGGTCTATACATCTTCTTGTAATGCCGATGTTTTTGATTATGTTAGTAGTTCATATTATGTGAGATTTGTGATCTAGAGAAAAACTCTCACCGTCGTTTCACCTAAGAATCGCACTAAGAATCCACTGACTTTTCCGGAATATTTCCGCAATTTTCCCGCTAAAGGTGTGTATTTATTTACTTACGAAACTGCCTAATTTTCCGAAGCTCTCTTTTTTCAACTACCAGGAGTCCTGGTCTTTTTCGGCTAGAAAAGGGCCAGTGGAATATTCGTGCGGGAACTGTAATCTTATGCACTAACTCTTTTTACTTCATTGTTTTTACTACACCACAGGTTTTATCAGTTGCAGCGCAACAAATTCACGTCATTTTATCGTGCAAGAAAGAACGAAAACCTGAATTTCTTTTCACTGATGGAGATACGGTTGCAATGAATCCTGAATTTGGGTTGTTTCTCACAATGGTGGGCTTCATTCTTTCTTTCTCATCTGAGATTGTGGTTTGAAACATGTTGTGCCAATGCTTTGTCACAGTAGAGTCTTGATAACTCGAACCTCTGTTACTCGAATGCTTCCTTAACTCGAACAAGTTTTCTGCTAGTTTCTTCAGTGAAGAATGCTTTTGTCTCCTTGCGTGTTATAGAGACTCCTCTGTAGATCAAACTTTATGGCTAAAAGTAGAATGTCAAGAAGGTGGTCTATTGTTCGTTAACTTACTAATACTCTCGGGTACCTAATAGCCGGGGGGGCGCTAATTAATTTTTCGAAAGTTTTCCACCCAGGACATTTTTATTCCAACCCCCCGCTTATTAAGTTTTGAGATTTCTTCTAAACCCCCCGCTTATTTCAAACCCCCCCCCCCCCGGCTATTAGGTACCCGAGTACATGCACATTTGAATTAATTTCTCGTGAATTGATTCCATTTTAGAATCCTGGTTATGCTGGACGTCAAGAATTACCAGAAAACCTGAAAGTTCAATTCCGGACAGTTGCAATGATGGTTCCGGACAGGCAGATTATTATCCGAGTTAAGCTGGCTAGTTGTGGTTTCCTCGATAACATTGTACTAGCGCGTAAATTTTTTACGCTTTATAAACTTTGTGAGGAACAGCTTACGAAACAAGTCCATTACGATTTTGGTTTACGAAACATGTTATCAGTTTTACGAACGTTGGGCCAAGCGAAACGTAATAATCCGTCCGATAGCGAAAGTAAAATTGTGATGCGTGTTTTGAGGGATATGAACTTGTCGAAACTGGTAAGTTAGAATGTAGTTAGGATTTTTGGTTTTTTTGGGTTTTCGTTCAGATTACTGTCTCGTATAAGAGAGTTTTTAATATTTTGTAAACGTTCCATTCGCGTAAGGGATCGTATCTACAGATTCGAACGTTTACGAAATTTTAACAAAACATCAAAATACCGGGTGCGCCCCAAAAACTTTCTCTCTTTAAAACTAATTTTCTAGAAATCTAAACATTTTAAAAGAACCATTCCTCTTTCATTAAAAAGAAGAAGGATAAACTTAAAATTTGATGGGTCATTTATCATAGGTCGATTTTTAACGTTTTTGAGCACTTTCTGAAAGTAACTTTTTTATTCAATTGTGCATAATTTTTTATCTAATGAATCGAAATTAAATAATGACCCATCAAAATTTAAGTTCATCTTTCTTCTTTCCAACGACATAGAAAGGGTTCTTTTAAAATTTATAGATTTCGAGAAGATCAGTTTCAAAGAGCGAAACTATTTTGTGGTGCACCCGGTATCAAAAGCTTCATACAGAAGACTATCGCTTCTTTGAACTTTCTATTATTCTTAACTTATTCCCAGTCCCCGGCGAGAAAAAACCTTCTTGATATGCTTTCTATAATTTAAATCTCTCTGTAATTCGAACAAGTAAAATTCCCCGTTCGAGTATTCGAATTAACGAGAGTCAATTGTAACCGATCATTGAATCGATGGAATCGATTGTGTAACAGTTTGTTTGACTGGCCTTTCGAAAGATTTTCAATGGGTTACTTTCCTAGATAAATATTGCAATATCTCTCAAAGAAGCCGATATATAAAGCCGTCGCCTTTTTATAAAGTGATCTAAGCTTGTTGCTGTGGAATCCGATGCCCGGGTAGGCCTAAGTCGTCATGCATAGCTTAACCGAGACCGGGAAAAGCGATTGTTTTCAAGCGTTCAAGAGAAAACAACTTTTTTTGGCTTAAATGATTTATTTAATGTTACACTTTATGAACCGTAATTTTTCCTTGAGACACAATCTTTAAAACGTGGTATTTTGGTATAGGGGCTCAAATGAAGTTACAGAATTGAAAGATAAACGAAGTTTTCCTATTTCTTTGAAACCTTTTTTCGCTTTTAGGTGGATGAAGATGAGCCATTGTTTTTGAGTTTAATCAACGATCTGTTTCCTGCAATCTCATTGGACAAAGCTGGTTATCCCAACTTGGAAGCAGCAATTGATGCAAAATGCCAAGAAAGTGGGCTCGTTAATCACCCGTCGTGGTCACTGAAACTCATACAGGTTATGGTCTACTAATTGTATTAAGATTATTTTTGCAACAGGTTTTCAAATTAACCTGTGAAGTGCCATCATTCCAGAATTTTTTTTGCGTACACACCCCAACTAAGGTGAAAATGTCAGCTCCAACTTATGGATGTAGGTTCAGACCTACCATTACAAGACCGAAGTAATCGAGCGATTTCATATGGTGTAGATGGCACTTAATTGGTTGAAGAAAAAAAATCAATTCATAATCATTATTTCTTCCATAGTTATACGAAACACAGCGAGTTCGTCACGGAATGATGGCGTTAGGTCCAAGCGGAACGGGAAAAACGACGTGTATACATACCCTTATGAAAGCAATGACAGAAATCGGGTTGCCACATCGGGAATATCGGATGAATCCGAAAGCTATCACTGCTCCACAAATGTTTGGGAAGTTGGACGTGGCGACGAATGATTGGACGGATGGCATTTTCTCAACGTTGTGGAGGAAAACATTACGTGCAAAGAAAGGTTAGATTTCCCAGTAAAGTATTGAGATAATAATAAGCTACGAACAATAATAGAGTACTCTTATAATGGTACGAGTATGCTCGTGGTTGGCAGCGAACGTATTAACGAGATAGGTGACTTTGACCTATTCGACATCTCTCCTACCAAAAACGATGCTCTCGTTTACACAAAATCAAGGGAATAGTTTAAAGCAGGGATAAATTTGAAAACGCCTTGAAGGCTGCAAACTCTGTGCATATATTCTTCCTTCTAACAGACGATAGCATTGTCTAACCAGTCAGAGATACACCATTTTCTACAACTTTTTTGTCCTCGATGATTCTCTTCATCGGTGAAATCGACTTTGCTGGCAAAGCTAGAAAGTTCTTCCGCCTCAGATTGATTTCTGTCTTAAAGATGCTTTTCCGCCTCAAAATTCTGCATAATTTACCAAAAAACTTTTGGCGCGAATTCCGAATGTTCACACGTCAGTGTTCCGTGTCGCTCCGGTATGATTCTCGATTGGGACCGAGTGTGTTCATATTAGTTTCAGAACGTTTCGAAGCAAGAAAATGGAGCAGTTCCGTTCCGATGAATAAAGTGGAGCGAAATTATTTCTATCTGTTATGCTTTGTAACGTCTTCTTTTTTGACGTTTTGTATTTTGACGTTCACACTTGTTTCGAAACCGTTTCAGAACAGAACGGAACGGAACGGAACCGTAACGTCTGAACATGGTCTTAGCGATGTCCACTTTTCCTTTCTTTAGGTGAACGTATCTGGATCGTATTGGATGGTCCCGTGGATGCCATATGGATTGAGAACTTGAACTCTGTGTTGGATGACAATAAAACCTTAACTCTTGCCAACGGTGATCGTATACCAATGTCGCCGTTCTGCAAAGTAGTTTTTGAACCTCACAACATCGACAATGCTTCCCCTGCTACTGTCTCTAGGTAAACTATAGTCTTTGATAGCTGGACTGTTTTCTAACAAAAAGGTATGTAGAGATAAGTAGTCGGGTGCTCCTTTGTACTAGATCCAGGTTTCGCACTTCCGTACTGGAGGCTTTCATTAGATGAAAGATATTTTGAATTAAATTGAATTGAATTGAAAGAAGTTTATTGGCCTGCATTAAGGAAAGGATACGAAAACATAGAATATGCATGGGAATGAAATAAATCACTAAGCAGGCCAGGAAATTACCATCCAATAGATGCAAGCATCTAACCTATATTCCGTAGTGTCCCCTAATAGGGTCAACAACTTTCTTCCACTATATTTATTGAGAGACAAAGGAGATTTTAATTTTAGTTCACGATTAAAGAATTGAATTTCAAACTTTAAAAAAAAATTTTTTTTTAGAAATGGTATGGTATACATGAGCTCTTCGTGTTTGGATTGGAGACCCATCCTAGAGGTATAATCTTTTATCTTTGTTAGATTTTCCAATGGAAATGTCACGGCACTCTATATATTATCTAAATTGTGAATATTCGAAGAGCCAGACGCACTCAGAATGTCAAATTCTGCTAAAATTTTCATCATTTTTACCATCGTTCTTCTAAAAGAGGGCTTTTTTCCTGGCTGTTGTTATTTCATAGAAACTAATGCTGCTTGAATAGTCAAAGTATACTGATACCTTTACCGTCCAGGCTAAACCCTCGTTGATCCTTCCCGTTTCAGGCTTGGCTTTTGAAGAGAGACTTGGTTGAAGCAGAGACATTACGAACACTCTACCATAAGTCTTTTCAAGAGTTGCTCATCTTTATGACTGAAAATGTATCACCGAAGATCGAATTGCTTGAATGCAATTATGTCACTCAAGTATAAATGAATTATTTGAAGTATGAGCACCCCCCCTCCCCCAAGCGGATCTTCAATTGTCGCAATCACGCAATTTTTTTCCCCAAATTCACACTTTCACGCATTGTTTTTTTCGCAATTCACGCAATTTTTAAAACTTTCCTTACGGAAATCTCTGCAATGAAGTATGATTTATAAGTAACAACGGCAATTAACTTTGAAATTAGCCGTAGATAGTGGGTCTGTGCACAGGCTAAGCTAGAACACGATACTTAGTTATAAAGACTGCTCGATATGCAGGGACGTCTCAAATATTGAAACGGCTTGCCACTTATATTTCTTTTCAAAAAGAAAGAAGCTTTGCATGAGTTGTGTGAGACCATTTAACGTTCACAACGTTCAAATAACGTTAGATGAACGTTAGAACAACGTTGTGTGTCAGCTGGGATACACAAACAACAGAAGCACATTTATGACAAGTCATTATCTTACATAAATCCTTTTCCCTACTCAAATTTTGCATCCGCGCTCACCCTTTGGGTGGCCGAACCAGAATTTTGTAAATCATCTTTAATTATCCATATCTAACAATGGTCAAAATTTCAAGGTCATAGCATTTGTCAATCTTGAGATTTTAAGGGGGCCTCAAGCCCCCCCCCCCTAAGATGTTTCCCCTAGTAGAAAAATAGGAAGATGTTCGAAGGGTTAAGAGATACTTGATTGATATATAATCTGTTTATATTTTGATATGATTTCTTTTTAGTCCATCAACGTATTGAACGGTCTTCTACCCACACCTTCGGAAGGAACTACTTTCTCACCTCAACACGTGTCAAAACTCTACGTCTTCGCCCTTATGTGGAGTCTGGGTGCTACTCTTGAATTAGATGATCGAGTCAAGATGGAAATATTCATCAAAAATCATCTTGATCTCGATTTACCAAACATTGATGAGGCATCGAGTCAAACCATTTTTGAATACTTTGTCGATAGAGAAGGTGAGAGAATATGTTTTACATTCTTCAACTTTAAAACTTTCATTTCGCGTGCTCAAATGCAGTCTCCATCTTGACTTCAAAATCTGTAGCTCTTAGCCATTGAGTTTCAAGCCCGAAGTGCTAGAGGTGAAACTTTAACCCTTCTCTGGCAAGAGAAATTGAAGCTACTTATTTCCCATCCAAAACGCGCATAGAACGCGCCGTAATCATGACGACGGATTGTATCTAGCGGTTCCTTTGTTTTGGAAGACTACACTTTTTGAAATCTGGCGATAGATTTTAGTTTCAATTCGGCGTTTGGGATGGGAAATAAGTGGTTTCATTTCCCATCCAGAAGTCTTGCCTCAAGCCCTCAAACTCAATGGGATGGACCCGAAACTGTTGGATGGGAAATGATGCTACTTATTTACGCGATCACCAGATTTCAAAACATGTGCCACTTTTAAAAACAAAAAAAGGGATAGTTTCAATTCCTCATTCTCAATGTGGTGAAAATCTTAAGCCTTGACTTTTTCTTGCTTGAAAAAGGTTGAAGATTCATTTAAACGATCTTCATAACACAAACAAGCACGGAGAACCGAAATGTGTTCAAATTATTGAAAATTCGAGTTACAGAGAAATGATGTAATAATATTTTCTACGAGTTACACGAATAATCAAAAATCTACAAATTATCAGAACTTTTTAGGGTAGACTCAATGAATAAATGATAGCTTTTTAAATAGAAACACATTTCCGACATGTTGGTTTGTTTTGGCAAGTAACCTGTTGTGCCGAATGAAAAATTAGACAGTCAAAGTTGAACTAGACATCATTTTGTAAGAAAGATTGGAAGAAACTCCAAGCTCTATTGTTTGTAATTAGTACTTTTAACCCTTCGGTTGGAAAGATAAAAGGCAAAATAATGTTAACAGTTAAGAGTGGATTTTACATTTTCTACTTTTATTTTGTTGAGAGTTTGGTAAAGAATTTTTCAATCAAAGTTTCTTTGAAACCAATCGAGTCGGTTGGGAGGATAAAGGCATCTAATATAAACCTTGAATTGTTGATTAGATATGTCAACACTATCTTTCTTATATAAAAATGAAAAGTGAATGTCAAATTTCAAATTTCAGATTCAATCGGGACGAATAGTATCCAGCTATTTGAAATTAATTAAGATAAAATTTTCCTTGATTGCTTTTTAACTCAATCCTGGTTGAACAGAGTGTATAGCTAAAGAATAAAGACATAATAATTTGATTTCTTTATTATGATTATAGTAAATTTTTGTTGGATTTCTTTATAATATTAACTGTCTTAGAAGTATCATACATTGGAGTCTCCATAACTCGAACACGATGAAGTGAATTTTACTGCTGGTAAAAATCAAAGCCCATATAAATATCGACTTCAATGAAAATACAGAGGTCATACCTAATGTAATAAAATGGAGCCTCCATAACTAGAACACGCACGAGGAGCACAATTTCGTTCGAGTTGAGGAAAAGTCGAGTTATGGAGTAAGATTTGTATAGGCATTGTTAACTGGATGGACCATAAAACTTGTTCGAATTAAGGAGACATTCAAGTTAAAGAAGTTTAAGAGACTCCGCTGCATTTGATTTTGTGTTTGGCTTAAATCAGAGACAAACTTAGTGAATTGCAGTCAACAAAAATCTTACTAACCGAAAGATGCTGAAATACTGGTTTTTATCCATCACCTCGTATTTATTATTCTCACAACAAGTCTCCTCCATATTCCACCAAATCTCCAAAGACTCGTCACCAAAGAACAAACCATTCCAAACATTCTCAACACCCTTTAAAGAACAATGCATCAGTTTTTGTCAAAGTGTGCACGGATGCTTATCGTTTACTGTGAAAGAAATGATGAGTTCCGGGAATTACTTCGAATGCCAATTCTATGACACGAAAGTCAGTTTGGCAGATTTCATAACCTCTCTTGGGACTCATTTTTATATCGATGTTAGAGATTGCCGAGATTGGTACGATATCGGTGCAAGATCTTCTGGTATATATGAAATTAACTGGTTAGGGCGTTATCCAAGGCGAGTCAGATGTCACATGGAGGCGGAGGGTGGAGGCTGGTTAATTTTTCAGAGACGTTTTCATCCATACAGATTAAAATTTCTAGAAAATTGGCAAAAATTCAAAAACGGTTTTGGTGATTTGTCCAAAGAATTCTGGCTTGGGAATGATTTGATCCATGAGAAAACAGCGTCCGAAAGTCACGATATCTTGATCCGAGCACGATTAACTACCGGACAAATTGTATTATCAAGGTATGAGAGATTCACAGTTGCTAACGAATCACAATCATATCAAATGTATTTTGGTAAACTTATCGATGGAATACACTCATTTGCAAACCTAACCCTACTGAGAAGGAATTTAAATGGAAGTAGGTTTCATACCCCTGACAGAGAAAGTAGAACAGGTTGTGCGGAGAGACATGGTTCTTTTTGGCATAACTCTTGCGCTGATTTTCACCCCAATAAATATATTGGAGACCACGTTGGAATAAGTTTAGAATTGGACATCCGACGGGAGTGATTGAAGAAATTCAACTTTTAATTAGGCCTTCTAGTATGACTTGAGATTGGAAGGAGCAATTGAAGTGTTTTTTTATAAGGACCCTGAACTTTTGATCAGGCCTTTCATAGCGCGTCTTAATCCACGAATGGCATTATTCATATCCATATTCACCTTTGAATGTAATTTTTCGTGTACTTTATTATAATTTTTGATTTTTTGGAAGAATGTAACTAACTGCTAATAATGGGCTTTTCCAGAAAAAAACCGTGCACCCCCTGTTGAGGGAGGAGGTCCAACCTTTTGTGACCTACCCCCTTGGAATTCCAGGCAATTTTAGGATCATACCCCTCTGGACTTCCGAATTTTTACAAATTTTCAATCATTACCCCCTTGGAATTCCGCTTATTTTTGACGGATTTTCGTCTACCCTTATGGAATTCCACTGCATTTCAAACCTTACCCCCTTGGAACGGAAATGGACCTCCTGAACAGGGGGTGCACGATTTTTTTCTGGAAAAGACCAATATATGATAACGGATTTGTTTTGACGAATATCTGAAAAAAACGACAACGAATTACTGACGAGTTTTTGACGAGTGCTCTTATCCGAACAACCCTTATCCGAACAACCATCCGAATTCTAATTTTCGGTCGCCTAAGGGCGGTTTTAACTGTGTAAATATACAAGTTAAATCTCGATTTATTTCTTTATGGGGAAATGGTGTCATTAGTCCTCTCGCCACTGTTTACAAATTAAGCCTTGTATATTGTTATCCACGGTCTTTTCGCAATGAATAGTCCATTATTTACCTATAGAGCCTTGTATATCTGTCGTGATCTACATGCTGCATCACATTTAGAATTAAACTCAGTATCCTCAATCATTTTATCTCCCTAATATATCTTGGTAGGGAAATGGTGTCATTGGTCTTGACGCATTTAAGAGTAGATCGTTTGCCTACAGAGCCTCGTACGCTGTTAATCGTATATTGAATCGAGTTAAAAACTTAGTATCATCAATCATCTTATCCCCCTAATATTTCTTTTTAGGGAAATGGTGTCATTGGTCTTCACGTGTCGAAGAGTACATTTACCCGACAGATCACAATCCTGAATATTCTTCCATCTTGGTTCCCAATGTAGACAACGTTCGAACGAACTTCTTAATCGATACCATTGCTAAACAGGGAAAGGTATATACTTTCAACGTTCATAACACGTTCATGTAACGTTAGATGGACTTTGAAACAACTATGTAGCTCCCTTGAGTAGTCCCTAGTTTATATAATTCCTTGAGATTCTAAGAAAATGGAGTTTCGGTTCGAAATAAACGGCGAACAACCTAATTGTTGCGGTTTTAAGAATATTCTATTTGGTAACGAAGCTGACAGGCTTTTGTAGATGACATATGACAAAAGGCGGCACTTAGACAAGAATAATAATATCTGAGAGAATATATTCACCACCTTTTCAAGATCCAAAATCAAGATTTGTTCACTTTCTTTCTTGTACGTCAGGGCAGCTCTTTGATCGTAGCTATATAGTATTAAAATTTTAATCAGTCTTGTCAATTTTCTTGGACTTGCTTTTATTCTTTTATATAATTAATTATTAGGCACGTGGAGGTTTTCATGTTTTGTTAAGTTGCGTAATCTCCTTAGACTTTGTTATAGTCTAAGACGAATCACTATCTAAGAAAAAAGCCCAAAGCCGAAGAAAATTTGCAAACGGGTTTTTTTGTCGAAAAGAGTTTACAGCCGGTCTTCTTCGAAACTCTCCCGCCGATTTTTTCCCGTATACCGCCTTTACTATCACTGTAACGGACGATACAGCGTCTAAACCTCCTCTATATTTTCAGGCTGCTCTTTTGATTGGTGAACAGGGAACAGCGAAGACAATTATGATACAAAGTTACATGAAACATTATGACCCTGAAGTTCACCTTAACAAAAGATTCAACTTCTCTTCTGCTTCTACTCCAATGCATTTCCAGGTATGAACTGAAGAAACTTTCAATTGTCAAGTACCGGGTTAGACAGGAGACCCGTCCTGTATTTTTGTAATCTGATGTATACAGGACGGGTATGACCTGTGAGGTAGATTTCTGCCTCAAAAAGTTTACAGTGGGAAATTCGAATATAACACTGTCACTTACTAAAATAAAAACCACATTTCGTAACTGGCGCTTTTTCTAAGAAAGTATGACCAGTAAAAGAATAACAAAATTTGATTGGCTATGTTTTCAACCGTTATTAGGATCTGGGAAATTCAAACTCTCAGCCCATACCATGCTATATATTTCGCCATCAGTATATAGAATAAGACATCATAGCATGGATCTCCAGGCTAGTACCGGGTGTGCAACAAAAAAGGACATAGTATACATATACATAGTATTGGACATAAGGCACTCTCATTTTACAGCGACGATATGGTGGCGCGTCTAATTAACGTTCTTTTCTCTTTAGTTTAAGATAAACCAACCGATTAATTTTCTTACTTTTTACCTTTTTATAATTTACACAATTGCACCGAGTTAAAACTATCTATTAACGCTTGCTTTACATTACAGAACGTAAAGGCCGGTCTCCACTTGCGCGCGCTTCGATCGCACTTTTTGGCTTCAATCCTTTTTGCTTGGAAAAAAGATTACGTCATAAAAGTGAAGCGCGCGCTCAAAGAAAAAGTTGAACACATTTCAACTTTTTTCAACCGTTACGTCAGATCGCGCCAATGGAATTGCTTCATTTTTCTTTTGACCAATAGCGTGGAAGCTATGCTAGAAAAAGTGCGATCGAAGCGCGCGAAAGTGGAGACCGGCTTTAAGACTCTCTATTAGTATTTTTACGTCATTGTTTTACGTTTAAGCGTACGATTGAAAGTTACGTGGACAAACGTATGGGAAGTACGTACGGTCCGGTGGCCGGTAAACGTATGTCCGTATTCATCGACGATATTAATATGCCGGTCATTAATGAGTGGGGCGATCAGGTGAGGTTGTTTTATTATTGATTGTTTTTATTAAATGCAGATCTTTACACAGAAGAACATCTAATTAGCGGACACTCTAAAAGGCGGGCCTGTCTCCATGATGGTATCCACTGTGATAATATCCGTACATCTCATAAAAAGCGTGTACTAAAGGATGTTCTACATAAGTATTCTTGTGTTTCAGTGTCATATCAGGCACATGTTTTACATCAGACCGGTGTCCCCTATTGTTTTATTTTCGAAAATTTTCGAAGCCTTCGGATGTTCTTAGTTTTTTGGATTTGAAGCCTAAAAATGTTCTTAAAATGTTCTTATTTTCAGCATTTTTTTAGCATTTTTATGTAATTTCTTAAGAAAATGCATGTTTTTAAGTCTCCAAAGCCTTAGTATGTTCTTAGAATGTTCTTAAATTTTTGGGCCTCGAAGCCTTATGTTCTTATATAGTTTGTTCTAATAAAAAAGAAAAACGTGTAAGCCAACGATCGATGTCGACTTATTAAAAAAAACAAAACCTTTAATTATAGGTAACAAACGAAATCGTGCGTCAACTAATGAGCGATGGTGGTTTTTACAACCTTGATAAACCTGGTGACTTCACCACAATTGTTGATATCCAATTCCTTGCCGCCATGATCCACCCGGGCGGCGGGCGTAAAGATATTCCTGAACGCTTAAAAAGACAGTTTTCTATTTTCAATTGCACTCTACCCTCTAACAATTCTATCGACAAGATCTTTGGTAAGTCCTTATCCAAAAATGGGCTGTTCCATTAAAAAACCACACAGGGGGCTGGACGAACCTTTTTAAGCCAAAAAGAAATTAATTATTGAAAATCGGTGAATAGCCTCTGGAAAATGGCAAAATTTGCAAAAATATCCTTGAAAAAATTCTTCTCATACATTAAGGTGAGGGTGGACGAACTAAAATCAGTCATTTACCCCTGGG